>NC_068356.1:79889106-80211606 GCF_020536995.1 Dreissena polymorpha
GTTAACTTCACCAAACATAATGTCAAGATCCAACATAATGTTAACTTCACCAAACATAATGTCAAGTATACACAACATAATGTTATCTTCACCAAACATAATGTCAAGTATACACAACATAATGTTAACTTCACCAAACATAATGTCAATTATACTAAACATAATGTCAACTAGCCAAACATATCAGTTTCTCTAAACAAAGGCATGTTTGTCTTTCCATACAAAAGCCTTCCTCTTATATCAACGTCAGGATATACATGTATTAAAATAACGTATTCAAGTATTTGCTTTTAACGAAACATTCAATAGATCTACTGCGTCATTTGATCAATATTCGATCATTGCCGCTTTTAAAATGTCCTCAAATTATTCACAACCTCTGAATACATGAATACTCCAACCAAATCGTTTTTATTCATTGTAATTATGGCTATAGCGAGACATCGCGCTCTTAAAGAGAGAAAGCCAATATCACCGCTAACTTTATCAAGTAAAAACAACTGTGCAGTCGTATGTATCCGATCATATCCTTTTAATTTAAACTAAAATAAAATAAAATTCTGAACATTTAAGACGCATATAATACATTTACAAATGAACAATAATTGAATTTGCACATTAGCTTATAGAATTACAAACATTTTCTTCTCACATATTCACATAGTGGTCCAATTATCTTCAAATGATGTTCAAGAAGCGTTTAGATGTTGTTCACGAGATTGAACTTGTAAAATATGATGTATTAAATGGTGTTTAATGGTGTTAACATGATAAATGCTCGAATAACGTGGAAACGGCTTCCGAATAGTGTTCAAAATGGTGTTTTAATGAAGTTTAAACATGTTTTAACATTAAGTTCAAAGGGGTGTTTAAATGCTGAAAAATATGGTTTTAAGTTTTGTTCAAAACAAGAAACAATTTTGAAACATTATTGCTTTAAAATCACCGACATTCTAAAAAACAGCACAAAACAGCACAAAATAAAAGCAATGTAACATCTAAGTAATGCCTTTTGGGATCATTGCCAATATCCTATGTGTGACAGCAATGTATTCGTGCAGTTCGTTGGTAACTACGCTGAAAGATTAATGTTTGTTGTGCGTTTATTAAGTTACATGGCATTTGTCTACCGAAACCCTGTTTTCCAAGGCTGTCTGCATGCAGGAAAATTGCGGGTTCGTTCAAGAAATATATCTTTCTGTGCAATTATCTGACATTTTTTTAAATTGATACAATGCTGACACTTGCTGGAAGAATGGAAAGGCACGAAGAATGCCTTGAAAGTTGACCTTTTTATAAGGGGACCATATGCCAATTGGGTGCAGTTTATTCAAACCTACAGAGTATATTACAGCAAATAACAATCTGCCACAGTTAAATATGCCACATTTACAAACGAAACCTTGATTTTGGTGCTTGAAACGGAATCTCAAATTCTATGGTTTTAATTGATGGTTCAATCAGTTGAGCTCAATCTTGGTTTGCCACTGAATTTTTAACTGATGTCCTTGTATGATAAAACAAACATCGAATATGTTGGGAACAAAGAAGAGTTTACAACCCGGAAGTTTAAAACGTGCCGTTTCGGATTTCGACATGTTTTTATCAACCAAGTCGACTTACAAAGAATTATATGTAATACAGACGCGTTTGATATTAAGTTGCAAACTTCCCCAAACGCAATAAAAGTAGGAAGCGTAAAAAATCTAAACTATCAAAGTTACTTGATCATAGATGTTTGCTTTTTCAAAATTCGTTCTTTAGGGCTTTCTATTAATAATAAAAACCTCGAAACTTTAGCGCTCCCGTATAAAACAAGAGAATCATAGAGAAAAAATAGTTAACACCACCTGGGTTGGAACCACTGACCTTTAAATTAAATGAAACTGTCACTAAAATTACTCGGCTATACAGGTGTGATATGAGGAAATGCATTCTGCATTTGTTTTAACGTGATATGAACGATCCACGTCACAAAATTTAAGGACAACAACAGGAACACTCCAAATTATTCGATTTTTTCAGCGGTGGTAATCACGTGACGACCAAGTTAGCGACGTCCATGCCGAGACAGGTTTTTTTGCCGTTTTATACTCTTAAGTACTTTCATTCTTTGTTTTAATGCCTCTCTCATTCAAGCCATATCAGCATGAAAGTGATTGACGTTTATTTCATATTAATATTCAATCAATATCTAGACTTCTCTCGCTACGAAATTTATTACATCACAAAATTACACTCATGTACCTGTTTCGGCACGGACGTCGCCATCTCTTGATCGTCACGTGATTCCTCCCTCTGCTTTTGTTGAGCTATATTATTTTATCAATTACCCATGATGATTATCGTTAACGAGGTTGTACATTGCGTATGAGCCTACGTCAGTCGTTAGCGTTACTTCGCGATGTAGAGTGCTTTTTATATGAATCTGTGTCAACAATTGTCATTTGGAAAATTTTCATTTTGACAATCTGTGAGAAAGTTCCTTTAAAACAGCTTATGGGTTGCATGCTTTTTGTTTTTAAGGAAATATATGTTGAAACTCGTGACAATTACAGAGATCAAAGTCGTTTTGTCTTAACTGTTGTTGTTAAAAGATGCCGACGACGAATATCATTGTTATGCGAAAAACGATTTTTTTGGATATGATAATGACGATGATATCACAATATTGTTATTGTTTATTTTTTTGTTGTAAAATTATTGTTGTAGATGATGATGAAGATTATTATTATTGTTGCTGTTGTTTTTGTTACTGTTGATGTTGTTGCTGTTTATATTTATAGAGGATATTTGTTGGATTCGGTGGAATATCGATTTTAATTCACGAGTGATCATAGAAAATGATATTTTCTATTTATATGATCACGAGTGAATTAAAATCGATATTCCACCGAATCCAACACATTTTCTTTTTATTTTATGCTTTTTTTCACAGTTAATATATAGAGGATATTTGTTGGATTCGGTGGATTATCGATTTTAATTCACGAGTGATCATAGAAAATAATATTTTCACGAGTGGCGCAGCCACGAGTGAAAATATATATTTCTATGATCACGAGTGAATAAAAATCGATATTCCACCGAATGCAACACATTTTCTTTTTATTTTATGCTTTTTTCACAGTTTATATACATTGTTAAAGAGTTTATCTAAAGAATTTCGCTAGGATAATGACGTCATTTCGTCAAAAAATGACGTCATTTCACAGTAAACAATGAAAATTATCGATAATTTTCACTGATAATTTTCACTGTTTGAAACAGTGAAATTATCAGTTTTAATTCACTGATATTTTTCTATAAACCACCGGAAAGCATAAAATAAACACTGTTAAAGAATTTAACTAAAGAATTTCGCTGGGATAATGACGTCATTGCGTCAAAAAAATGACGTCATTTCACAGTAAACAGTGAAAATTATCGATAATTTTCACTGATAATTTTCACTGTTTGAAACAGTGAAATTATCAGTTTTAATTCACTGATATTTCTCTATAAACCACCGGAAAGCATAAAATAAATTATTTTTTTATTACTTGTAATATGTTTATTGTATATATTTTTATAATTATTCTTAATATTAATACAATATGTACTATTATTATTATAAATAATATAATTATAATCACTACTACCATTATTAGGTGATGATAAGGATTATGATGATTATAAGGTTGTTGATGAGTTTTTCAGTGAAGTTTTTGACGTCTAGTAAAACGTGTGTATAGTGTGGAATACGCTTGACCATTGGGACTTGGATCTATCAGTTTACAATTTAATTGTTACAACAAGCAACCTCAACGAATTCAAATAAGTTGACTTTGACAATGCATATCAAATTGATCTAATCAAACAAGAACGGTTTAAAGATTGGCTGCATTCGTATAAATTAGCATGCAATAATAAAAAAGAACCCTGCTCAGACAGAGTAATTCTTGCAGTATATAGTGTATACACGTATAAACATATATAGTATACTGCAGCAAAGCATTATCTTTATATTGATATAATCAGACTTTCACAAATCCATAGTCCGGCAACATGGATAACAAAATGCTTATATACATAACCTCTTTTTATTACATAATTTGTTGTATTTGCAGCTGTTAAAATTGTAATTCAGTCACATCGCTGCCGTCGCTTAACTTGATTGTTTAGGGACACGCTTAAGAAAACGAAGTTATTTGCCCGTTCCTTTACGTGTTTACCACTTGAATCAGACAGACTCAGGGGGTCGGTGGGTTGGGTAGAGGTGGTGGTAAAATGCCCTACTTGAAGTTGTATGGCTGCGTTTGAATTCGAAATCGTCTTAGTACCTTCACTACTCATTTCACCAGATCTAGACGTTACCTTAATTAAGTTATACTTTTATAAATAAAAAAAGACCAAGGAACCAGATGTAACGTTCGGGTTGTGTTATTTTCTGGACCGTAACCGTCACTTGCGTAACGTAACGAACAAAATGAACCTTTATTGGAAAAAAAAACGAACACTAATTTATATGAACATAATTTTAACGAGATGTGACATTCATATAATTAGAATAAGTAAAAAATATATATTTGTTTCTACTAACCCGACATACCCTAATGTGCTGCTTACATCATTTGATGATATTCTCTATATAAACGTTTACATACACACATATAGAAATGTTGCATATGGATTTTGGAATATTTTGTCATGGAATATCCTATTAAAGCAACTTTCTTGTCTAATGTTAGTATATATCACATACAGAATACAAAAAAACCTTACCGAAAATAAACAGTCAGCAATGATCCAGTAATCTATTGTGGAGCCAGGAAAAACTATTGACTTCGGTATCCTTTTTCAAAATTCGCAAACTGATGACTGCTTTTGTTATCGATCAACAAACGTTGTTTGCAGTCTGAACTGTTTGTTTAGATCGTTAATTTTGGACTATTTACATAGCGAGCATGTTTTGAACATGTATTGACATTTCAGGCGACCGGTTTTATAACATTGATAATCAAACATTTTACCATGTTTTACAATCGGAAACGGGTGTGGAGGCTCATTAAACCATTATTGCTAAATGTCAATGAAAGCTCGCATCGATCAATAAAATCTCGATATCTGTGTTGTATCTTGGTTTTATCATTATATATTGTTGTTATTAGTTTAAATTGATACACCATTAAAAAATCGAACCGTTTACGTACCGTCTGTCATGTAAGAGAAACACCGTTCGCGAAATTTCTAAGACGGAAATGACGTCCGCGAAATTTCTAAGACGGAAATGACGTCACGTTAACTTACGCCAAAGAGCACTCAACGTAAACGCGCTTATAATTATTATAAGTTATTGATAATTCTACCACAAACAAAGACAAAGAAGTAAAACAAGTGTGGATTATTCTGGAAAAAAACATACGAAGAGGCTTATGTTGTGAAAATAGTCCACAAATTCCAAGTTTGTTGACTTGAATGCACGTGCTTAAGCATTTGATCTAGAAATAAAATACAGATAATTTAGTCATTATGCTGAGCAGCAAAACTACATCACTTGTGCATTTGTCCATAAGTCTTCCAAAAGTTTTAACGTTTGGTTAAATCGAAATTTTTATTTTTTATTTTTAGCACACTTGAATTTCTTTTTAATAAATTTTGATTATGAATTCGATGTATGTGGCCGACGTCATTTCGATTTCTTTTGGTGTGCTGACGTCAGGGACCCGCATGTGCGTATGTTTTATATGGCAAATGGGCGGGTCATAGATTCAAATAATTCTAATATTATTAAGAGTAATTATGTAAAGTCATGGTTGAATCGAAATACTTTACGGCGATGTTTTGGTTATTTGAGTTATAACACACGGTTTATCGCTCAAAACATTCGCCCACGTCGTTTAACCCATTTATGCCTAGTGAACTCTCCCATCCTTCTAAATTGGATCAATTTATTTCCAAAATTAGGGATGTCTGGTATATTTATTTCTATATTTACAATATTTCTTACAGAAATTCCTTTAAGCAAACAGCGTCGAACCTGATGAGACGCCGCATCATGCCTCATATGGGTCTACGCTGTTTGCAAAGGCCTTTTTTTCTAGACGCTAGGCATAAATGGGTCAACTCCAATGCATCGTTACTTCAAATCGTTGGTTATTAATGAAGAAACTAAAATTTAGCCGGAAATTATTTATTAAACTTACGTGTATACTTATTTTGTTCCAAGAAACTAAAGGTATAATACTTGTGTACATTTTTACGAAAACATGATACAAAACATTCACTTCAACCATCATTATATGCATATAAATGTATGCACTAATATCAATAAGTAACTTAAAAGTGAGAGTAAAGCATGTATATGTATAGCTTTTGAAAACGCACTTAGTTTGTTTAAACGTAAATAAAGGATCTTAATAAGATTGATTAAAAACCATTCAATATAAAGGTAGCATCTACATGGTCCACTAACGTTGCAATAAAAAATATTATATTTATTTTGTCAGAAATCAATTTAAAATGTATACTGTAACGCTTTATTAGATTTTTAATATGCACGTTTGTCTCTTATATGTGCCAATGAGAAACACAGGCTTTTACATGTAGATTGATGTTGAATATTAATGTTATCATACTTGTTGTCTATTTTCTTGATGTACTTGTTATTACATTTTTTTATATTGCTGTCGAAAATGGATACTGACATCGTAAACATCAACACATACTGTTCTTCAGATCACGCTTTTTGTCGCATACATAAGTGTTTGTTGTGACAATACTGACGACGACAACGGCGACGAAGATAATCCTAAGAGATTATGATGATGATAATGCCATAATCGTTGATGATCATGATGCTGTCTACGTTGGTTATGATGATGATGATGATGATGATGATGATGATGATGATGATAATAATAATGATGATGGTGATGATGATGATGATGATGATGATGATGATGATGATGATGATGGTGGTGATGGTAATGATGATGATGATGATGATTATGATGATGATGATGATGATGATGATGATGATGATGATGATGATGATGATGATGATGATGATGATGATGATGATGATGATGATGATGATGATGATGACGATGATGATGAAGAAGTAGAAGAAGACGAAGAAGAAGAAGGAGAAGAAGATCATGATGAGGATGATGATGATGATGATGATGATAATGACGAAGAAGAAGAAAAAGAAGAGGAAGAAGATTATGATGATGATAATGATGACGAGGATGATGATGATGATGATGATGATGATGATGATGATGATGATGATGATGATGATGATGATGATGATGATGATGATGATGATGATGATGATGATGATGATAATGATGATGATGATGATAATGATGATGATGATGATGATGATGATGATGATGATGATGATGATGATGATGATGATGATGATGATGATGATGATGATGATGATGATGATGATGATGATGATGACGATGACGACGACGATGACGACGACAACGATGACGACGACGACGATGACGACGACGACGTCGATGAAGAAGAATATGATGATGATGATGCTGCTGCTGATGATGATAATAATGATGATGATGATGATGATGATGATGATGATGATGATGATGATGATGATGATGATGATGATGATGATGATGATGATGATGATGATGATGATGATGATGATGATGATGATGATGATGATGATGATGATAATGATTATGATGATGATGATGATGATGATGACGACGACGACGACGATGAGGAGGAGGAGGAGGAGAAGGAGGGCGCACAAACAGCACTTACCTATAAAATCCAAGCAATCGAGAAATCCAAAGTACACACTAAGATGGTAATTATCACAGGTTTCAGTGCTCTTATAATCAACAATCACAAAGGTTTATTTGTATTTGTATACTTTATTTGTGTAGTGTAAATATTCACGTTCTTAAAACTGATCATCTACATCGCAAGTTAAAGTGAGCACGTTCACATCCATATCTTGTCATTTAGTTGAATTAGAGCGTTCATGTTAACATCAATCGATTATTGGCGGTGCTGCTGCTTCGTTGCCGTAGGGAGGGAGAATCGATGTCAACAGTTCTTTCAGGTAAAAAGTATCGCCGCACATTTTATTGATGGCCATAGAGGCGTCCAATATATATAATTAAACATTCGTGTATCTAGCCCACCGGAACAATAAAAATTCATTGCTTTTGATAGCGGTCATTACTGGATTATTGCCGTTACTTAAATGGATTGGCGTGCTAAAGTTAAAGTTCACATTCAAGTTAAAGCGTTTATTGGTCAACGCACTATTGCATGATGAGACGTACGAATCATACGTATCAGTCATTCGGTTCATAAATGATTATTTCGAAAATTATATCATTGACAATTGGTAAATTTGCTCTTCCTGACATATAAATAATAGAACGCATTCATAATCAATATTTTGTGACAATAAAGCGTCAGTTAATCTAACAAACATACTGATAAAGCATTTGTGAAATTATTTTTTCTTTAAACTCGTTGCGCGAATAAAAAAAATACGTATATGCATCGCAATGTTCATTATTTTATCGTCAAAAGGCAGAGCACTTCAGTTTTACCTCATCCCCGGCACAAGGATATATATACCCGTTAAACAATCGTTATGCTTGTATTTATACCGTTGAGTCCTTTTCGGAAAAAGTTTCGTCCGAAAAGGATACTTCAGCAGCCGTATAGGACCGTTTTCTGTTATAAAACAAATTAGATTTTATTAAGACTTACAAATTAGTTGTTAAAACGTACATATTAGATGATATCACATTATAAAAACACGTGGCATTTCGAGATGTCATTTCAAAAACAACCTGACAGCTTTTAAAACTGGACTCGCGCATGTAAAACACAACGGAAGATTTTAGTGCATAGAAATATTTATTTTCAACAAATTGCTTATTTTATTTCAGCTGGCGAATAATATTGTCCTCGGTCGAAGCTTTAGTTTACAATTCAAGATAAAATGGCTTATTTTGTTTCAGCTTACCATAAAACTAAAGTCTAAAAGGATTCCCTGAGACCAAACTTCTCATGTATCACGTTTACCGAAAGAAGGCAGACTTCTCATGTATCACGTTTACCGAAAGAAGGCAGACTTCTCATGTATCACGTTTACCGAAGGAAGGCACTCTGTGGTCGCATTGTCTGTTCGTGGATGGATCCAATGTCTGTCCGAAAGTGGGTTCATTGTATGTCTGTGGGTTGACCCATTGTCCGTCCGTTGGTGTGTCCTTTGTTTGTCCGTGGGAGGGTCAATTGTCTGTCCGCGGGTGGTACCATTGTCTGTGAATGGATGAGCCCATTGTCTGTCCGTAGTGGGTCCATTATCTGTCCATGGGTGGGCCCATTGTCTGTCCGTTGGCTGGTCCAGCGTCTGTTCGTGGGTTGGTCCATTGCCTGTGTATGGGTAGGTCAATCCTTCTACTTATTAGTTTTTGTCTTGAACCTTTGTCGACCGTAGAATGATTACAATATTATTGAAGATCATGTTTTGCATTACCAGACAATGTGCACAATCCAGATACTCTCAGTAAAACGGCAAGGTCATGTGTATTATATTTTCATTGACAATTAATAATTTCAAGGTTCATCTTGTGATGAGGTCAAACATAAGACTTGTACAAAATTGTGGTTTCAAAACTAGAAGTATTTCACAGTTTTGTTTTTCTAAAGCGTAAGGATGTCGGGAAGCTTTTGGAATGCCGGCGGGATGTGATACTTAAGGATCGCCTTTGCATAATAGTTAAATCCCCAGCCTCGAAATCCAGACACTATTATCCCGTCCTTTTCCTTATTTCAGAGTCCGTTCCTTAAGTAAATAAGGCTTGAGGCAATATAAGAACTTGTTCTATGATTTTTAGTAATAAACAAAAACAAACACTCTACACAAGTTGGCAGAGTTGAAATCCCTTTCGATTTCGAACCGCGTAGAGTCGGGAAGAAGGGGAGATGTCTGTGTAAAATTTGATACAGCGGCAAATGCACAGTGGCTCGCTTGTCGGCATGACGTTATTGTTCATTCCAGGGGAGGTCACTGAGAAAACATTTTACATACCGAAAATATACAGTTAACTCCCCTGCTTCACTGGTTCATAGCGTTTAACGGGAGATTGGGAACGGGCTTCGAATTTATTTCACAATCTTGTTAAGAATATGTTTACGTTGAATGTTTCAAATTAAACGAAGCTTGAACATATATTTAAAAATGTATCGTACTAAACATGAAATGTAAGCATCCTCTAGCTGGGAAGTACTTAAACGTTTATGTTGAAAATCTGGGTCGTTTATTTTTTCAGTTCGGTCTGGAACTTGGTGCCAGTTTTTAGTTGTGAGCGTTAGCTCACGACTAATGTTGTTACTCAAAATGTGAGGTCGGTTCGGCTTATCTACGGAAAGCCTACTACCTGCCACTCACGCCGTATCCGCACGCGAAAGAGTTGTATACTTTATGCAACAGATTTGAGTTCTCCAACTATATGCATTCACAAATGGAAACATTATATGAATATCGTGTTAAATGTAATAGTTTCAAGCGGAGCTTATAAAGAAAAGAATCAATAAACAATAATTGTATTATACGTGTCGCGGAAGAGATTGTTTATGAATGATTAAAATAGTCCACCTTCTGCTGCGTCTTCATGACGTAGCATTTTTGCTCAGTTCATTCATAATCTGAGGCTATTAAAAGATGCGGCTGCCGATAAACAAGGTAGTCAAATTGCACGGCAATCTCCACGCAGAGTTGTCGTTCGTTGCTCTCACATACACCTCAATGACGTAGTATAGGTCATTCATAATCTGAGGCTATTAACAGATTCGGGAAAACAACGCAATAGTAGGCCTATAAGGTTACGCGTGTTTATATTCTCAATTTATAAAACGTTGAACACGAGTTCAACAATAACTTCAGCGATACGATAGACAACAACAAAAATGCTTCATAATCGCTTAAACCGAATATAACAAACAATTAATTATTTCTGGGAAACGTTCTTTTGTTCTCAACAGATAGCGGCGTTCTTTTGTATTTACGGGTGCTAGCAACGCATTAGTAGAAGGTTAGTAGAAGGTTAAGCTTGTTTATATTCACAGTTCTCAATGTTTAAAACTTTGGACATGAGTTCACCAATTACTACAGGCATACTTTAGACAATCTCAAAAATGTATTATAATCGCTAAAACCGAAAACAACTAAAATATAACAAGAAATATCTTTTAAAAATGTACTTGGCGTATACGCTGACTTTGTAATAAAGTTTTAAACTTTTCTAAGTAAATAAATAAAATGAAAACAAAAGTTTAACTATTGTGTGGGTTTTTTTCACTTGTAAGTTGCATATTCAACGCATGGATTGTGTGTTAGCATTGTCAAATCACACATTAGTGTAAGTAGATAAAAAAAATATACTACGGGAGTGCACATCATATTTGTCCTCACATGCCTTATTAAGAGTATATTTCTTCACTATCGAAATATATCGTATGTTAATATTTGATTTAAACGCAGTTTACTTTCAACACATTTAAATCACACGTTCAAAGCCGCGTCATGCGAAAATGCGTCTTATGCGTTTCGGCCAGCGTTTGTTAAACCCAACATGTGCATTTGCGCATTCAGGTCAGAGGCTATGCAGTTCGCTATAAAATCACTCAATATGTTATGGTCTCATCATGTATCTCCTGACAGACTGGGAGATGCGCAGTCTGAGTGGGCTATATATATGATGGGCGCATATGGAATAAGACCCATTTTCGCGGGTCATTAAAAATCTCATTGCGAATTGTAAATGGCACATTTTAGCACAATGCTTTTTGATACAAAATTTAATTCAAAATGACAAACTTGTTAATAATGGCAGCCTTTCCAGACGTTCAGGAACGATTTTCCAGACGAGCTGACCAGGTACGGCAAACATTGTGGTTGGATAATTTAACGATTTCCTCTTATTGTGACACTATACTATTTCGGTAATGATAGTGTTTTCATCTTGAAAGCAAAACTGAAATTCTGCGAGATGGATTTTAACGCGTAATTGTAACTGGGCCACAATGTGTGTCGTTTGAACATATAGAGAGTACCGGTAGTCCGGAATTCCTAATACTGAACAGTGCTACATCATTTGCACTGAGCACAGACACAGTGATGTAGCCAAAGTTCATAGGTTGTATCTCGAATCAGCCTATGAAATATTCGAAAATATTCACGAGTGTCTGTTGGCGTTATGCAAGTCAGTAAGATGAAAAGCCGAGAAAAAACAGCTATGCCGAAAAAACGCATGAGTGCTCTATACCTATGTTTCGGTCAGAGTTGTTGACACCGTGTGAACTGCTCGGGTAACAAGTAATGCATAAACAACAATGTACGGGTCAACAGGGCTATCTTCAGGACTACCTTATTCGTGGGTAAAAAGTATTGCTCGCAGATTTATTATTTATTTATTTTCATCAATTATCTTATTTTTTATTTTGAATCGTGTCAAAAATCAAAAGTTTTTTACGGGGAATTTTCATCATGAAATTATATTCTTAGTGAGATAGGTATGCGATATTCCAACAATACTCATTTAATATGATGGTGATTGCAAATTGTCTTTATATTCAGTTCTCATAACCATTTTCATCATACTTTCTATGCTTCCAGAACGTCCAAAAAGAGCCATGTTCTTGTTATTTTGTCCATGTTATCTCTATGAAATAAATAGGACGACAAAAAGTGAACACAAAGCTCGACACGTGCGTTATGACACACATAAATTTGAATGGCGTGTGTTCATTTCATACTTGCGATTAATTTTGAAAAATGAATTGCGTCTTAAATTATGCAATAGCGAACAACTTCAGTGCCTTCAGCGCTTTGATTTTGAAACGTCATAGATCTAAGTCTGGTTTTAGAATAGCTGATTAAGTCACTATTTTTATTTATTCACATCACTATTTTAAGAATGGTTGTGTCGTTTAAAACAAAGCTTTAAATGTTTATTTCACAGAACTTAAAGCTCGTAAAATTTATTTCGTAATACCTTTATTGTAATATTAGTGTCGTCTCTGATTAGTCTCTGCGGACTGCACAGGCTTATCAGAGACAGCACATTACGCACATGCGTCAAACCTGGTTTTTCAGAGCGAGGCTAAACTACAATTCGATGTTTAATCGTTCTTTTAAGTACCGGGGTTGGAAAAATTAATTAACAAAACAAAAGCAAAGGCTTTTCGATGGAATACTTTTATTGCATAAAGTACATTTACAATTTATCATTTTTATATTGAATATTCGATATGGTAACTCACCCAAGTGTTAGTAACATATTGCTTAACTGTATATTTGTTAAGTGGTGTCCTTCATGTACACGCCACACGAAGTATTGTCTTTTGTGCTGCTTACTGTCCAAAATTATAGTCAGGTAACTGTGTAACTGTGTTCTAATAATGTATACGTTTGATTAATTTTTCACAGCTCCAGGTTTTGTTGATCTTGGTAATAATAATACTTATAACATATCAATTTAACAATTTTTTTTAAACGAGGTCGTGTAAAGGACAAGCCAACTATCAACCACTTTTCATGATCCGTTTGTTTTTGAAGTTGATAACAAGTCAAAATCTAATAAACGAACAATACACCGGTTTAATTACATGTAATATTAAAGATAATTGCATTAACACATTTATATGTATATACAAGACTATTGCCAAGCAATAAAAGTCCCCTACCGGCTCCACCATTGTCAGAAATTCCACCATTCTCAGAATATTTTTTTTATTTGTTGCCATAGCAACCAGAATTTTAGACGTAAGAACACATTGAAATGACGTGCACAATGTCCATATTGCCATCTATCCATGTTCCAAGTTTCATGAAAAAATATTAAGAACTTTCAAAGTTATCGCAGGATCTAGAAAAACACAATTTTCAGCAGTATTTCTAGTCTATTCGTTGCCATAGCAACCACAATTTTTGACGTAGGATCAAAATGAAATGACTTGCATAATGTCCATATTGCCATCTATCCATATTCCAAGTTTCGTGAAAAAATATTAAGAACTTTTAGAGTTATCGCAGGATTTAGAAAAGTGAGACGGACTGACGGACGGTCGGATACAAAACCATAAGTCCACTACGGTGAAACTGGTAGGGGACTAATAATCATTTAAAGCGTATTGATAATGTATGAGCTGTTTAACACAATCATAACAATAATCTATGCAATCATTGTTCATATGTAAAAAGCAAAATAGTGTAAGTTTCAATTTGAAAGCAGTCAGTTTCAGCGCAGGTACTGTTACGTGCGACTATTAAAATATTTGCTCGCTGTCAAGATACTGTATGAAATGAAATAATAAAAATCAAACAGTTCAAAATATATTGGATATTTGATTTGGCAGTAGTTATTTTAAATGCATTAAACGTGATCTTATTACATAATACCTGTTGCTATTCACATTCCGAAAGTAAAGGGCACATAGTGATAACTTCAACTGGGATATAGTCTCCCAATTTTTCTTCTTTTAATGAAACGGTCGAAACACTGTTGGTGACATTTTAATAATAAATCATCAATTTCCTGTTCCCATAGCAACGGCAAATCCGGATATCAATATTATGGCAAAGGGCATGGTAAGTCGCGTGATACGTTGCTAAGCTACCGTTCATGTTAATGTCGGGATATCGTTATCGACAATTACACAAGCTGTGCGTTTCGCTTCTCGAAGGCACGACACAGGCAGCATGCCAATATGATGATCATCAACTGCAATTGAGGGAAACATTCTGCACTTTACATTGAGATATTGCAATGAAATGTATGAGCCTCGCTCTGGGAAAATGCGGCTTAATGCATGTGCGTAAAATGTCGTCCCACGCTAATCAGGGACGACACTTTCCGCTTAAATTGAAATTTGTTATAGAAAAGACTTCCCTTAATAAAAAAAATACCGGAAAGCGGAAAGTTTTGTCCCTGATTAGTCTATGCGGACTACATAAGCCGATCTGGGACGACACTCGACGCACATGCATTTAGCCCTGTTTTCACAGACGCGTCTCATATGATGACTAAAAAGAACGAATGCGTTGTTTGTTTTATCTATTAACTTATACCTGCACAACAGAAAACGTACATTTATGTGAGAAACGTAGCTATGTTAAGTTGAATGCAAAATGGATATTTAAAGGAAATATACTGAAGATTGTGTATATATTTGTTTAAGAAAATTTGGATACAATAAATGTGTTGTTTAAGTCGTTTTTTAAACTTCCAATCAATTTGAAATATGTAGTACATTTAATATCGACAATAGATTTAAATTTCTGCTCAATGTTCAATAGCCACTGGCTATTGTGGAATCTAGTTTAACGTCCACATATATTCAGTCATTCAAGTTCAGTTGCCATCTATGGATCAATACCTGTTGCCACAAGAACATCAATCCGCCGTTAAATTCAATAACACCGATACTTATAATATAGGAGCCTCGATCTGTTAAAAGGGGGTTTGATGAACGTGCGTAAAGTGTCTTACCAGATTTGCCTGCGAAGTCCGCACGGGCGAATCAGGGACGACATTTTCCACTTGCATTGTAATTTTCGTCTTAAGGAAGACTGTTCTTGAGGAAAATCCAATTTATGCGGAAAAATCGTCCATGATTAGCCTGTGCGGTCGGCACCGGTTAATATGGGACGACACTTTACGCACATGCATTAAACCCCCTTTTCACAGAGCGATGCTTAAATACAATGTAACAATTTTCCTACCTGGATGCACATGACACCAATGCAGACGCCAACCAGCGCACCTTGGTAACGCTTCAGTAGGGTGGTGAACGAATCGTAGCAGTCCTAGAAGAGAAACAGCAAATGGAATCAAATCAGAGGGATTTTTCCACCATTTGGGAATGGGATCGGGTCCCTTTGGTTTGGGAAAAATCGTGTTGTTTTAGCTTATATTGGGAAATTAGTGTTGCTGTCTTTTTATTCACAAATGCTTAAAAATTGAGTATAAAAATGATGTGAATACATTAACTAAGGTTCAACTTATAGAGATTGATGGGAGATAAATTAAATGGTTTAATTTATTTGTATTTATTTCCCTCCAATCGGGAATTTTTTAGATCCCATTTGGAAAAAAATATATACGTTTTCGCATTGGGAATGGTCTCCCTACAGGACCCAAATTTGAATGAAAAGAAACACACTGAACATCATGGTTTAGAGTCTTTACTACTGAAAAATCACAACTATTCGCGGGATATTAATTTTTAAACATTTAATAAAATATATTGTGAGATTGTCCTAATAAACTACAGCTTCTAGTGACGAATACTCCCAGACTTCACACGTTGAAATGTGTACGAGACGTTATTATCACGTTAAACTGACATGTGTGCGTGAGACACCGATGTCCAAAGGTTCTACGTTTGCCAAAAACTCTTTCTATAAAAAACAAGAAACCGTCGGAGACGGGTGATGCTCCCCAAAGTTTTTTTGTCACAATATTGCACTATACATTCAGATAAAAGGAAACGTATTGAGGGCACAGTAGTTGGGGGGACAAGAATTTTTTTATGGAAAATTTCAAAGGGCCAAAACTCTGTGAAAAATCATCCGACCAGAACCCGCTGATAATATGCACATCTCCTCTTGGTAGTGAAGCTTCCCATAAAGTTTAATTGAATTCCGGTCCTTAGTTGCTGAGAAATAGCCCGGACAAAAATTGTGCACGGACGGATAGACGCACACTCGGACAGACGAAGCGGCGACTATATACTCCCCCACAAATAAATTTTGGGGGAGCATAATAAACCAAAATACCCAGTTGCTTAAGTTCACATGCTGGTCAATATATTTGAACTGCAGCAGTAACACATTTTGTATTAAACGCGACACAAGTTACAACAATATTGTTGTGTTTTTTAATAACAAATTAGATAAACAACTTCGTTTATGTCGAAAAAGACCTAACCAAAACATTAAGGTGCACATGGTCACGTGCTGTTCAACATGTTTGGAAGGTTTATCCTGATAGGAGCACTACGTAAGCTTGATAAGTGCTTAACAACGCTATTTATGGTAAAAGCGTTATTACCCCGGTTATGTCGAAAAATACCGAACCATAACCTGAATTGAAGGTGCGGAAGTTTATCTGCTGGTTAATGTTTGAAAAATTTCCTCATTCGAGCTGTTTCGCGCGACATAAAATTCCGACAGACGGTGGGACGGACAAGGGCAAAGCTATATGTCCTTCCCAACCCCTTCTAAATAGGGGCATATCTTAAGTTATTTTAACGTAGGATGATACTGATTGCATATGCACAACTTCATATCGTGAAGAACAATACTTTGAAATTAGAATCGTGTACACTGACAGACATTGGAGCACTTCGTTCGACATGTTTGTGGCAGACGGACCAACAGCTGGACGGACGGACGGACCGACAGACAGACAGCCATAGAGAATGTAGTGTAAAAGCATCTACTACGTTGCGAGGGTATGGCCATTATACTCACCACGCCGTATTCTGTTTTAGAGGTGCTGCACTGATCGTTTGATGTATTCCCATCAGTATAATTAAGTCTTTTATCCGTAACATGACAACAGTCGAACTGAAAATGAAATTAAAGACGCTCTTTTGCAAATATTGTGTCATTTTTTAAACATGAAATTTATCACATTTGAAACAAGATTTATTATACGTAAACATTACAAGGGATTATTCAGCCTGAACACGTCATTGATTGATGGTATATTGATTGAAAAACACAGTCAAATACCACATTATTTGTTTACCAAACTCACCGTGAGGAACATATACTCAGCGGCATCCTTGAAATCTTTCTGACCCTCGTTAGCCTTCTTAATGGATTCTTCCATGCCTACCCTCAGCGCCTTTTCCATCTGGAATTGTTAATTGTGTCTTACTCTGTGAAAGCTGGTCATAATGCATGTGCGTACAGTGCCGTCCCAGATTAGCAAGTGCAGTCCGCACAGGCTAATAAGGAAGACACTTTCCGCTTTTATGGTATTTTTAGTTTCAGGGAAGTCCCTCCTTACCGAAAATCAAGTTTAGGCGGAAAGTGTCGTCCCTGATTAGCCTGTGCGAACTGCACAGGCTAATCTGGGACGACACTTAACGCACATGCATTATGCCCAGCTTTCACAGAACAAGACACAATTTAAATATGTGCCTGCGAAAACGGGGCTTAATGCGTAACATATTAGCCTGTACATCCGCATTGGCTTATAAGGGACGACACGTTCCGCCTTTTTGGTATTTTTACAAAAAAACATTTAACGCACAAGCCATAAGCCCAGTTTTCCAAGAACGCGACTTATATGTTTATAAACGAGTCTTGTATGTTTTAGCAGTCGTCTCAAAACGCGAAAGATTAAAAAAAAAGTGGCGATTCGATCTTTCAATTTGCGAAAACAAGTGGCAATTGCAATCAATTAGATGTTTATTATAGTCGCCGTGGTGTCACGTATATTGTGTCCGCCTAGAGATCGGAAGTCACGGGTTCGATTCCCACTAAAGGAACGTTTTTAAGATCTCACCTAAAGACACCCATATGGCCCAGGTTCTAGGCAAAAACGTAGTTAGTACTTTAAATGCCATCGAGCTAAAATAAATAGGTTTAAACTAATTAGATGTTGAGAATGGCCTTTCCCTGCCAAAAGTTGCCACACTTCACAGGTCATGTAAAGTTGAACATAAAAATGGACAGTCAGAAGCCGACTTCTTGAAATTGTTCATAGCGATGTATTTGTTTATTGCCTTGTGCCAATTACTTATGCTCCTTGACAGTTAAATGGCCCATTAAAACAACACTCAATAATGGGAAAATGGGTAACCTTTGCTACATTAAAGGTCCTGGCACTGGCAATATATACGTGTCTCATTTACAAGTAAGATTTGGAATATTTGCTTTTAAATGATATTGTGAGAAAACTTTTTAATAATACGTATAAACTTGATTTTATATACAGATTTACAAAATAATAAGATATGCAAATATCCATTCAGTTCAAAATTATAAGAGACTAAAAATACAGAGTGCACAAAGGGCAAACAGTATAAACATTAAGCTTAAATAGTAATGATCTACACGAAAATTTCACACATCACAATAAATGGAAAGATCGAATGCTCACTTAAACTCGTGTGTATATATATTTATCACATGCTATACCCTGTTTCCAATGTAATACAACCATTACATTTTTTTTAATTACACATGTGTAATACAACATTTTGAAGCGTTTTCATTGGCTTAGTTTTCGTTTATTGACCAATCGCATTTTGTTATTTTGCTTTGTAAAAGCCGAGGCATTCCAAATGACGTCAGGAAATGTAAACAATATTCGAGAATTATCATTATGTTTGCGTAAATATTTATTTAATTTGCTCATTTAAAAGCAAATGATAAAACAGATCTGACACTCGTTGTCATATATCATACTATATTTTATTAAACTCGTCCAGGAAATTCGTTAGTAAGCTCGACAAAGGCTCGCTTACTAACAAAATTCATGAACTCGTTTAATAAAATATGGTATGATATGACAACTCGTGCCAGATCCTATATATATGTTCATGAGCACATTATCCACAAACCATAATTTCGCATGTGAGAGATATAAAATTCCATAATCCAAAGTTGAGAAATTTTATATGAGCTCTGGGAAAAACCGGGCTAAATGCATATGCGTAAAAGTTCCGTGCCAGAGAAGCCTGTGCAGTCCGCACACGTTTATATGGGACAACACTTTGCGCTGTTATTTTAATTTTTTTTTGTTTAAGGGAAGTTTTTTCGTAGGGAAAGGTTAAGGCGGAAAGTGTCGTCCCTGATAAGCCTATGCGGACTGCACGTGCTAATTTGGGACGACACTTTACGATCATGCATTAAAACAGTTTCCCCAGAAATAATATTCAAATATCGTGTCTACTTACGTCTTTCCTGACAATGAAGAACAGAATCACGCCGGCCAGTTCCAGAGCAAGGATGATGAAGACAAGAACTGCGTACTGAAAGAAACAGCAGATTACTGAGGACACCAGTGTGCGATAGGCTACCCAGTGGTATATATTGATGCAATTAATGTTAATGGGATAGGCTTTAAAAGCATATGTCTAAAATGCAACGCAAAGCGCATTGAGCGTAGAAGGACATCTTGGAGCATTTACTGTATCAAACATGCATAACTATTTTATTATATATAGCCATATGGTCTCTGAACGAATGTATCTCCAACCGAACAATAGTGACGGCCCCGTTTACTGTAATATTTTGTTTAACTGTTTTGTTTTTGTTTTATTAGGCATTATTAAGCCGACGTAGAATAAAATACTTACGAAGATCAGAACCCAGCGGACGTAACAGGCGGCGCCAATGAAGCCTAGGAGCGAAAAGCCAATGATGATGGCCCCCATAACGATGAAGATAATGGCAATGGCCTCCACGAGATCGTAAAAGTCGTAGCCAATTATGTCGATGTCCGAAAAGAAGGCCCGGACATCCTTCTTAAGCGAGTCGCCGCCAAACCGGAAGATGAGGCCCACGACGAACAAGGCGATACCGCAGAGCTGAAAACATAAAGCAGTGCATATGGATATTTTGGCCGGAGTGTAGAACCACTTATATGTTTTTTGTATAAAGGAACAATCTTCTTAGCAAAAATCCAGTTAATGCGAAAAGTGTCGTTCCGGATTAGCCTGTGCGGACTACAGATACCGCAGAGCTGGACACAGAGAACAGTGGAATCGCGTTGTGAGAAAACTGAGCATAATGCATGTGTGAAAAGTGTCGTCCCAGATTAGCGACACTATCCGCTTTTAAGATATTTTTCGTTTAAATGAAGTCTCTTCTTAGCAAAAATCCAATTTTGGCGGAAAGTGTCGTCCCTGATTAGCATGTGCGGACTGCACAGGCTAATCTTGGACGATACTTTACGCACATGCATTATGCCCAGTTTTCTCAGAACACGACTCAATGGATACCGATATTTTGGGTGGGGTGTAGAGGATCATGCGTGCATTGAGTTATATGGTTGGAGATGTAGTGCAGATCCCCACAGTTACAGAATAAATCGACATCTTACTCACGGGTTCAAGCAACACTGACTTCTTTTTGGGCGCATCAATGGTTTACTCAATCCGATAATAATGGTCGATATTGTATGTGATTTTGAAATAGGACATTTGTCAGCTCGTCCTTGATTAGCCGGTGAGGACGGAACAGGTTAAACTGGGAGGAAACTTTCCACACATACTTTAGCCCCGTTTTTCTAGCGCGAGGCTCAATATGTTTTTCTTCATGGAGTCTTTGTCGCACATAACAACGTACATATCCTATCAATGTTGTCATTAATCCTTCAAACAAATTTGCGTTAGTAAGCTGGGCCATCTACGCGGTTTCCTTGTATTAGAGTACCGGGTAAGGGCTTTTAACAGTTAATGACCGATGTCGGTCTTAAATCACAAGTCGTTGGCGATTGGTCGTGATTTAACTAATACAAAATCGAGGCTTTATGTCTAAAACAGTACTCCACATATATAGAATCGTTCTGAGAAAACGGGGCAAAATGCATGTGCGTAAATGTCGCCCCAGATTGGCTTGTTCAGTCCGCACAGGCTAATCAGGAAGAACACTCTCCGCCTAGACTGGAATTTCGTTTTGAAGAGACTTCCTTTAAACGCTAAATCCATTTCACCGGAAGAAATCGTATCGTATTAGTCTGTGCGTACTGCACCGGCTTATCTGGAACGACACTAAGCACATGCATTTAGGCCCAGTTTCACGGAGAGCGTGGCTAATATACGTCAACATCATGCACTGACACATGTTGGAAGCATTTCGTCAAGTGCTCCCCCGGCTACCAAAATTGTCGACGTCACTTAACATTTTGACAATCATTGTTTTGCACCGAAAGCCGCGACGTAAATAGTTAAACAGCGTTTTATAATGAGGATACATGACTTGCTGTTTACATTTGTCTGTCTAGCGCGGATGAAACACCGCTGTGATATCACTGAATCATTCGAGCCTTGTTCAGGGAAAACTGGGCTTAATGCATATGAGTTAAGCGTCGTTCAAGATTAGCATCTGAAGTCCGTGCAGGCTTATCAGGGACGACACCGTCCGCCTAAGCTGCATTTTCGTTTCGAAGAAACTTCCTAAACAACAAAAAAATCCATAAAAGCGCAAAGTGTCGTCCACGGTTAGCCTGTGCGAACTGCACATGCGTATCTGGGACAACACTTCACGCACATGCATTAAGCCCATTTTTTTCCAAAACGCGACTCCTTGTATTGCTTAACGTGCATTCTTCCCAACAGCTGCAGCCATGAAGGCTAGCGTGGTTCTGGACCTCGACGGCAGCTGAACAATTTCCAACACAAACGAAATGACACATTTTTAAATAAGGGCAATCCCTTATAATCAACAGATTACAAAACATTCCGGGATAATGTCACAGTAACAAATAATGTAATTATTACATCATAGTTTATTTAGTTTGAAAATAATGCGCCACTTGCGATAGAGATTATACAAGTAAGTTAAATATAAAACATAAAGCAGCAACCAAGCGCGTTGAATTGAGGGAGGCTATTCCAATGAATTTTTGTTGATTAAATAATACATGTAGCATCTGTGCGTTTCCACATACCACCTCAATTTGATTTATAATACAAACGTGCCTGTCAGCGTGTGCTATTTAATAAAATTAATTACTTTGTGCCCGTTGATATTTCACATTGTTTACGCTGGTTACGTTGGTTATTTGCAACTATTTGCCCGACGGCAAGATGGTTAACTAAGATAGATGCCCTGGATGCAAACATGTGCGGTTTGTTTGAGTAATGTGTTTTTACAAAGCGTGCATTTTGTGATAACATGCTGTTTCGTAATATCTGGGGTGACACATGCATAACAAGCAAATTCGTTAAATTGATATCCCCCGCAAATATGCTTCTGGACACAAAAGTGTTATATTTGACACTCAAAAAAGCATTTTTTCAAGATACAAAGGGCCATAACTACTCTATCATCCAATGGTGTACAATGCCATTTGGTGTGCATCATCCTCTTATCCATAAGTATACATGTATACTCATACCAAGTTTCAATGAAATCCGCCAAAGCACTTCCAAGATATTGCTCCGGACACAAAAAAACATTTTTCCAAGATACAAAGGGCCATAACTCTGTTATTAACAGATGGTGTACAATGTACACAGTATGTGTTTAACACTTCGAAAATATCATATCATGATGGTTAAGACATCCAATCCCTGAATGAAAAACTGCATGTTGTCCCAACTCAATCATTAGGATTAACTTTTTCGTAAGAGTTCCTGACGGTTATAAGACAAGTTTGCTTATTTAGTCATATTACATGAATCTGCATATGCGTTGAAAACCCTGTTGTTGCTGTTTATGTCCTTGTGACACTGCCTGTTTGCTTGGTCGACTACACTTTTTAAAGATCCACTTTAATAAGAATATGGGATGACATAAAGAAATCAGTCCGAACTCAATTTACTTTTCCAGTAATTTTGTGTAAAGTTAAAAGTTACTTGAGCGAGTATGACCGAATGTATAAAAATAATCGTTAACTTTTTAGTTAAGTAAGTGGATATGGTCGGTTTGGGCAAAAAAGAGGGATCGAAATCGCAACATGGACTACCAAACAAGATTTGAGTCGGCGCCAAAAATTATGGTCGGTCGGGTTTGTGGAAACTAAACTATTAATGCTTATGTTAGGCAACTGACCAAATTTTCGTAACACGACAGAGTTCAATACATCTCAACAACCCATTAAGTAAAATAAAATTTGCAACTATTTTTAGGTCTCCACCAACGTGTTCCAAACCCTTTTTATGTATTATCATAAGTAAAAACCTTAGTTAAAGTTATCGGAAAATCTGTCACCCCCTGTGATGTATACTGCATTTCGAATATCATAGTTATGCATGATCAATTCAGTTTACAACACACCCTTTATACAATCTGATCAAGAATGAGATGATTAAGACAGCTTGTTAAATGGAAATAACTATAGACTAAACATGCATTGGTGCAATAAAACTATTAGAAAATGATATCTCATTAAAAATTTAAAAAAAAATTGACAGCGAAATATTAAAAAAATATATATTAATTAAAAACACCCCACCTAAATACACACTCGAAAAAACTCTGATATACGATGGAAATACCAAATGTTAAATTGTAGCCTTTAGTTTTTCAATAAATTACAATATCATGACACAAGTAATTTTATAAATAACGCAATGTTCTAATTATGTAAAAATTAAGATACACTAACATATTTACAGCACGCTGAAACTGTTTTAAGAAGTTGAAATTCGTCATAAATGTATTTCGAATCATACACGTTAAGATACTTAAATTCCACATAAGTGACCTACAAAAAAACTGATATACGACATATAAAAATGTATGGAATGCTAAGATATGTATATTGCAAAACAACACCAGATGGCTTTACTAGTATAGAGCTGTCACAGCAGCGAGTCCAAGAGGATTAAACTATTATTAACAACGTGCCACATGACACGGTACACTAGTTTAAGCGTAATACTTGTTATATTGTCGTCGCTAAACATATGGGGTAGGACTATAAGGAGACAAAAGTATATGATGAATAACCATTTATTAAAGTACCCGTTGAACTAACACCATAATATTATTATAAGAATTAAACATATATAAACAACATATGTGGGCAGTTGCACGACTAGATCTTATATCTATCTTGTGTATTGTGGCTGGCTCACATAGTCATTCCCATAACCCAGCCTCAAATGATACAGAGCATACTGTAATTCGTCCGTGCATATCTCAAATAACGTTTGCGGCTCACTCTCGCAAAACAGGGTTTAATACATGTGCGTAAATTTTCGTCCCATATTAGGCCCGCACAGGCTAATCAGGGACAACAATTTCCGCTTTTATGGAATGTGCCGTTTAAAATTAGCCTATTCTAAACGAAAATTTAGACGGACGGAAAGTATCGTCCCTGATTAGCCTGTGTGGACTTCACATGACATGTATTCAGCCGAGTTTTCCCACAACGAGGATCATACCCACCATGCTTTCAAATGTTTTTACATGCCGTTTTGGCGTAAAGATGCATTTAAAACGTATTCTTTAACGTGAATTATCTCATTATTCCAGAATGCATGTGAATGGCAGAACTTCGGAAATTAAATGATGCCTTTAGCGTTTTTAAAAGACACACACGTTGTTGTTGTTTTTCCTGTCACTAAAATGCATAGCAATAGAGAAATGAACGTAGCGTTACTTACCAGGAATATGATGTTTAAGATGATAAGCGTCACTCTGTTGCACTGCGATCCACAGCTTAAAGGATTCTTCGCCATTTTTTTTTTGTAAGCTAATAAACAAAATATATAATACACAACTCTCCGTTTACTACAAACGCGTCGGTTAAATTCACACAGTAACTCAACCAAATATGCGGCACTCGAAATAAACGCGCAACTCCGAACAATCCTCAAAATCCTTTGACGTTATTACTCCTACACTAAAAAGGAGACATCTAGCTATAAAATGTGTATTTTAAAAATACACTAGTACACGCCCATCTGATAACAACTTTGTAAAGCCAGTCCGCCAACAGCAATGACGCTTTACCTTTATATGTTTATTGGTGCGTGAAGTC
This sequence comes from Dreissena polymorpha, assembly GCF_020536995.1. NCBI lineage: Eukaryota > Metazoa > Mollusca > Bivalvia > Myida > Dreissenidae > Dreissena > Dreissena polymorpha. The sequence goes on from NC_068356.1 coordinate 79,914,831, forward strand.
AATAACATAGCTTGACGTGTTCTCAATAGCAAAACCTTTACTCGCCCATGAATACAGGTAAAATGAAACCATAGAAACATTAAATAAATTCTTCAATAATAACTGCAATAATAAAGTTATTGTCATTGAAGTGACGATTTGTCTATGCAATTCGACACAGTACATGCAATACAACACTTCATGAATAAATTAACAAATAAGGGTTCTAATAATTAGAAATGTCAATCCAATATATATGGGGTTAAAAGCGGCGAAAATGTATAAAAACAAACAACAACTGTTTACATATTACGCTTAATGTGTTCTGATTTTGAGTAAAATCTAACAGATTTATTATTTCATTGACTGGATCATGTAACTTTAACTTCATGAATTCACAACTTTTATTACTCTGGACCATGTGTATTTCAAAAGGATCGACGACGGCTATTTATAGATTCATGCCCATTCATGGCATACCACTACACCGTGTAATAACTATATGGTTTAAAACTTGCCAATCAAGTTATTGGGTTCATTAGTGCGTGAAACGTTCAAAAAGGCAGAGTACGGCATTGCGTGTTTGCCATGTATTTTACATTTCGTAAACCGATTACGGTATACCTGTTTGCTATATTCACAGGGAAATGGCTAAAGAATAAGGTGATCCCAGTCCATTTAAAATATGTTACTTGTACATTGTTTTATTGTTCTGTGCATCGACATAAGCAAAAGACGTAGCACAAAAAAGAATGCACGGATTGAACGTTCTTTGCGTATATAACATATTGGACTTCGAAGCACATTTTTTTATAAATATAGAGGCAAATATTAGTAGAAAATAAAGAAACAATTCACTTTCAGACATTTCAGAAAATCAAACTTTGTATTAGCCTCAATCTGTGAATGATGGGCTAAATGCAATTGCGTATTTTTACGCCCAATATTAGCTGTAAAGTCCACACAGGCTAATAAGGGACGACACTTTCCGACCTAACTGAACTTTCGCTAATAAAAGACTTCATTTAAACAAACAATAATCCTAAACAGCGGAAAGATTCGTCCCTGAAGTTGACGAATATTGTTGGTGTCTCAGAAATGGTACTCAGCTTGTGTGTGAATCAAGTTGTATGAACATGAACGCATTAAAAAGTTATCTGATATTTCTGTTGACAGAGGAATGACTGTTAAAAATGTACCAATTTATTAAGTGTTGCAATTTATTTTGTTTCATTTTGATGTTAATAATATTCTACATGATTATTATTTGTAAGTGAATGGTCTTTTTTAACCGAAAAGACCAAAGTATGTGATCAAACGTTTGAATGACTGATGTTTCTATTATTCATGCTTACTATAATTTGTGAGGTATGTTGACATGCAATTAGGGTCGATCATTTTACAGAATTAAAGCAAAGAGATTCCGTACAAAGTTTTTATTGCGGATCGCCATTCCAATAAAACCAATAGACGCTCCATGTGTGTTACATTTTTAAACTTACAACAGTTTATATCTCACAAGTACACACTAATACTGAAAATCAGGGCATTCTGACTACAAAATGAAGATACAGCAAAATAACATCTTATGATATTCAATCACTGATCAATATATTACAAAAAAAAATCAGGAATAAAATACCTCAAGCGCATTTTGGCTGTACGCAAAATATTTTTAGTTCAAATTAAGATAAATATATTCGTATGTTTTCAGGATACATTAATATTCATGAATTAACAATCATTAGATAATCCGCAAATTAACAAGCTAAAAACATGCCCATTAAACATAAGAGGTGTTAGCTGATATATATGCACGTATTTCTATGTGTTTTAGCACTATGACTAGTCAGCCTACTGCGATATCAGTATAAATCCTTCGGTCTATACAAATTTGATATATTTCGCAACTGTGCGTAGAAAGATGTTTGTAATGACTACATTGTTTATACAAGAGGGCCATGATGGCCCTGAATCGCTCACCTGACTCATTAAGATCAGATGAAAACTATGACCTCTATTGTCTACACAATGTTTTTCTATGATTTGACCTAGTGACCTAGTTCCTGACTCTAGATGACCCAAATACAATCCCAATCCAGATTTCATCAAGATAAACATTCTGACCACAGTTCATAAATATTGGATGAAAACTGTGACCTCTATTGTCAACACAAGGTTTTTCTATTTATTTGACCTAGATTTTTACCTCAGATGACCCAAATACAATCCCACCCAGATTTCATCAAGAATTCTGACCAAATTTCATAAAGGTTGGATGAAAACTGTGATCTCTAATGTCTACACAAGGTTTTTCTATTATTTGACCTAGTGACCTAGTTTTTGACCCCAGATGACCCAAATAAAATCCCAACCCAGATTTCATCAAGATAAACATTCTGACCAAATTTCATAAAGATTGGATGAAAACTGTGACCTCTATTGTCTACAGAAGGTTGTTCTATTATTTAACCTAGTGACCTTGTTTTTGACCCCAGATGACCCAAATACAATCCCAAACCGGATTTCATCAAGATAAACATTTTGACCAAATTTCATCAAGATTGGATGCAAACTGTGACCTCTACTGTCTACACAAACAAATTGTTGAAGGACGGACGCACGGACACACGCAGGCACGCACAACGGACGCCGGACATCACACGATCACATAAGCTCACCGTGTCACTTCATGACAGGTGACCTAAAAATATGTGTCGGAGATAAAACATGAACAGTTGTGGTTAAAATCCCATAGAAACAAGGGCTGTTTGTAAAACATGCATGCCCCCCTATATGGGCTATAAGTTGTAGTATCAGCCATTGTGTGAATACGTTTTTTGTCACTGTGAATGGTGGTGGTGGTGGTGGTGGTAGTAGTAGTAGTAGTAGTAGTAGTAGTAGTAGTAGTAGTAGTAGTAGTAGTAGTAGTAGTAGTAGTAGTAGTAGTAGTAGTAGTAGTAGTAGTAGTAGTAGTAGTAGTAGTAGTAGTAGTAGTAGTAGTAGTAGTAGTAGTAGTAGTAGTAGTAGTAGTAGTAGTAGTAGTAGTAGTGGTAGTAGTAGTAGTAGTAGTAGTAGTGGTAAAAGTAGTAGTAGTAGTGGCAGTAGTAGTAGAAGTAGTAATAGTAGACGTGGTGGTGGTGGTGGTGGTGGTGGTGGTGGTGGTGGTGGTGGTGGTGGTGGTGGTAGTAGTACTAGTAGTAGTAGTAGTAGTAGTAGTAGTAGTAGTAGTAGTAGTAGTAGTAGTAGTAGTAGTAGTAGTAGTAGTAGTAGTAGTAGTAGTAGTAGTAGTAGTAGTAGTAGTAGTAGTAGTAGTAGTAGTAGTAGTAGTAGTAGTAGTAGTAGTAGCAGTAGCAGTAGCAGTAGCAGCATTACAAGACCAATACTTAAGAATGATCAAATGGGAAAAGGTAACATAGCACCAGCAGTAAATATGGGGCTCATTTACAGGTCAGATTTGGAATCTCTGCTGTAAAATGAGATTTTGAATGAATTAAAGGGAGGCAAATCTGTAATAAAAAGAACATGCATAAACCGTAGTTGTTTCCCTTGTTTGAACCATGCTAAATCCTTACAAGTTTGGAAAGAATTGGATGAAAAATTTGGCCTTTATTGCATAAACACCATATTCTCAATTCAAGGGGAGGTAATTCTGTACTTCATGGACCAATAATGCTCATTTTTTGTAGGGTTCGTGTCCTCATTGATATAAAGACACTGTGCAAATTTGGAAAGGATCGGACAAAAAATGTGGAAGATTTTTGAAAGTTTTCACAAAATAGGCAAAAACGAATAAACATGCAAAGTTCAACGAGCTCCTGCGGCCATGTTTTTTGACGAATCAAATTTCTTTGAACAATTTTTTCAGGGGAGCCCTCAAAGGTCATCCCTGTGAAATTTTTTGAAAATCTGATGAGCGGTTTCTGACAAGAAGATTTTTTAAGGTTTTTACCATATATGGTCATGGCGGCCAACTTGGTTATGTGATCAAATTTTTTTTAACAATTCTTTTGTCCCATGACCTAGGGATGCTCCACATGAAATTTAGTTGAAATTGGCTCAATGGTTTAGTAGAAGAAGATGTTTACAAATTGTTTACAGACGGACGGACGGACGGACGGACGCCGGACGCTGAGTGATCACAATAGCTCACATCGAGCTATCGCTCAGGTGAGCTAAAAACAAACAAACAGACAACAATACATTGGAGACTCCCAGTGCCTTCCTCTCGTTGTCGGAGACTCGTCAAATCTGTTTTTGTTGCATTGCACTTTGGGCAGAAGTGGTGCTTCATTTGGCATGTCCTCTTAAAATTTAATAAAGTCCACAATTTGAATCATTTATACGAGCAACTTCACTGCAAGTAAACATGATTACCAACATATGTCTGCACAAGCAAACCAAAGTGCGTTATGAAAGTACAAATACAGTCTTCAAACACTGAACAGCCATTCTTGTCAAATACTAAGTTAAATCTAGTCAAAATTACTTTTGGGATTTCCATCATGATAAACTTTTTATCAAAGCAATTACCATCACTCTTTCTTAATCCTAGCACAATTTAATATTGTAAATTCAATATTATCTTTAAAATAAATGACGAAAATTACTGCGTTTTTTGGGGGTGAAATTATGCATAATTTGGTGAATATTTATTTATTGGATGCGTCTTCAGAGCTTGAAATGCATGCATATATAATGAAGTTTGTCTTAAATTACGGAAATAACAAGAATTCTCATATAGATCATAAGGAATATTCTTTCTTCTCCAAATTGTCCCAGATTTTAAGGAGCCACAGACTATGACCGTTTATATTCAGTGTCTCAAATCTTAATTACGGAATCCGGATAGTGCCATTAATAATCTCGCCCTTCTTTCATCAATGGCGACACAAGACAGACGACACACGAAGCGATACACGATATTTTGCGCGACAGTCGCAGCGACGCACGATATTTTGCGCGACAGTCGCGGCGACGCGCGAGAATGTACCACGAAATATCGCCCTTGTGTAAGTAGCCCAAAAGGCGACATATCGTGTTAAATATCGCGTGTCGCTTCGTGTATCGCGCAAAATATCGTGCGTCGCCGCGACTGTCGCGCAAAATATCGTGTGTCGCTTCGTGTGTCGTGTCTCGCGTTCAAAGGGCGACGAACGAAACACGAAGCGACGCACGATATTTTGCGCGACAAACGAAGCGATACACGATTTTTGTTTTCAAATATTGCCCATATTATCCGATTCACGTGTGTCGCGGTCAAATTTTAAGATCGCGACACACGACACACGAAGCGATACTCGATATTTTGCGCAATACACGAAGCCACACGCGATATTTGTACTGTTCAAATATCGGTGTAATAATATAGCCTGTCGACTCTCGCGTTTAAAAAAAATTAGGGGAGACAAAAAGAGGATATTTTTACGTCCAGAAGGAAAATAATCTTTTATTAGTCTGTCGAGGGAAGCCATATTGATAATACAAAGTTAAAAATTACTGTAACACCGTTTTTTAAAATGAGACAGTCAACAGGCGATATTTAAGCTTTTAAGTTTATAAACGAACTGCACTCCTGGCATATCTTGACATCTTTTGAACTGCACCAGGTCATATCAATTTTCATCAACATGTTTAATGTAAAGTCGAATTTTTCCACCAATACGATTTTTTTAAGAAACCCCGGATGATATGTTACTCGGGGACATTGGTTGATATAATTGTCGGTTCAAAAACTTTTTCACTGGCAAACCTTTAAAGAAATTTTTTAATAAAGTGCTTAATATGGGACAAATCCCTGCATCGTCGAATTTAAATAGCCATTTTTCAATAAATCCTGAATAATAATAACCAGGATTTTTCTAACATACTTGGTAATACCTCATTTGCATATAGCAAAATATATTTTAATTAATATGCCTTTAATCAATTATAGATATGGATTAACTTACCCTACCGAAATTCAGCGAAATTTATCGGCAACTTTTCCAAGCACATCTAACTTTCCAGAAAAGAGTGTTATTTTTTAAAGTCAAGTTCCTATTGTTGCGATACATATTTTGTTTTGAAAGTAAAAAATATATAGCTTGAACGTTATGGCATAAACATAGTTATGGGTGGTAAATAATAAATTATTAACTGTATTTATTTTAGGAAAAACTCTATAAAATAGCAGTCATACATGTCGAGTGTATGTGCGTGCGTGAGTTATGACGTCCGAGCGTGTTGGAACTGTATCTTTGTCATTCATTCAATTTTCACCACCATAAGGCAGTGTCACGTTAAAAAAACGTCTGTCTATCTCATAGGTCAAGTTCACTTTTATAGGTTAAAGTTTAAATGTGGTTATATCAGGCCGCACTGTAACGTTGTCATGGATCGTGAAATTTTAAAATAACTGACCATCATGAGTGGACAAAGTGTCGCTTTTAAAATTCGTCTCCGTACCTTAAATATAAAGGTCAAATTTAAAGGTCAAAGTTTTCCTTGATACAGCTTGTCCAGACGGTAACTTGAACATTCATCATGTTATTTTAAAATACTAGTAGCTGATTACAACTAAACAGCACGAGGAGGCTAGTATCGCGTGTAACAGCCGTCCGCCTGTCTCAAAGGTCAAGGTCACAATAAGAGGTAAGAAAACAAATTTTGCCGTTAAATAGCTTGTTATAACTATAACTTTAAAATTTCTCCATCAAGTTGAGATGCCCGGTCTTGTGTCGCATTCGTCTTTATAACTCAAAGGTCTAGGCCACAATTAGAAATAAAATGTCGGGTTAAAACTGTAATTTACATGGGAAAGGTCCAAGTGTGGCAATTTTTTCTGGATTGTTTCTTTATTATGATTACATTTTGAAAAGTATTTACCAAAATATGTTTGCTATGTGGTGAACGTGTCATGCCTTGGCCAAAGGTCATGGTCAAATTGAATAAACATTTGTTTGGTGACGTTTGTCAAATGATAACAAACATGATTGGCATATTCATTTTTGGGTTTTACATAAAGCCGATTGGCATCTGACCTCTACTTCATAATTGTCTATAGAAAAAGTGATGATAGACTTCCGATCTGTTGCAGATAATAACGAACAATTCGCACTTCTATATTATTTTGCATTATTTAAACGCTCTAAATCAGACATTATAGAAAATCATGTTTGTTTAAAAACTTGTATCAAAACATTTTTTTAAGAGGACAGCATACTGTTATGTAAAGTTTTTTATTAGACAATCTTAAATGTCTGACGCGAGTGTTTGTCATTATTTTAATGGACGCCTTTCTACCGTATGGTAATATATCATATAAAGAATGGGAATACATTCGTGGTATGGACATAACAGATTTAGTGGCAATAAGTTTTGTTTGTTCATTTGAATTCCTATTCTTTATATTAAGCTTAACTTACTTACTTACTTACTTACTTACTTATGCGTTCCATCTTATGGCCGTTATACTTGCAGTTGTGATGAAGTGATGAAGTGCACTGTTTGTCGTAGATTCTCTGGACGGCCCCACAGTTTGGTTTGAAGGTTTTTTTCTGTTGGCCAATATGTTTGGCGGGCCTCTTCCACATTGGGGCAGCTCTGTAGTATGTGTCGCGAAGTACGCGAGTTAACTCCGCTATAAAATATGTGTGTGTACAATATTTCCGTCGACAAGGCGATGCTGTTCAACGGGCAATATGAGCCGTCGGAGCCGCCAGAGACGCCAAAGCCGTCGGAGCCGTCGGAGCCGTCGGAGTAACTTAATTTGAAGGAACACGTACCACGTGACTATTTACTATATAAAGGACTTACTGAGTACGGATTGTGACCAGTTAAGAACCAGTTTACATCATGTTAATTTGTTACCGGAATATTAAAAGATATTAAAATAACTAAACTATTATAATGAGTTGTTCTTATATTTGAAAATAAATAAGTTTCTCCAATGTGGTGAAACAGAAGATTTACAGTCCACAAAAAATAGAAATAATCACCACAGTATGTGGAAGAGCGTTTGTTCTTCGGCTCCGCACTGACATGAAGCTGTGTCAATTAAGTCCAAGTCATTTCATGTGCTTTTGAAGACGACAGTGTCCAATTCTGAGCCTGAAGATAATGGTTTGACTGCGTCTGTTGAGTTTGTCGATGCTGTCTTTGTGGGGTTGGTATCCATCATATTTGTCATTCCATTTTGTGGTGAATTTGTTCTTAAGTAAGGTTTTTGCCCCATGATATGATATTGGGGTTTGAGGCTGCTCCTTCTTTAATCCCTCCTTGGCAAGCTTGTCTGCAGCTTCGTTGCCAGCTAAGCCTACATGGGCAGGTATCCACAGGGCCGGATTAAGTACAAGGCTAACAAGGCTGCAGCCTTGGGCCCCCGATTTATAAGGGGCCCCCAACGGCAGGCAAGTTTCCCAGTCTATGATCTTTCTTTATTACACCATTTAACGACTCTTTTGGGATTGCAGTAGAACGTTTCTGTGTGATTTCACCAGTTTCACGATGTATATTGAATTGTCACCGTTTATGTCGCTTTGATATACCATGCTATCAATTTTCTTTCTGTGTTGTATATCCATTCAGAATCATTAGTTTCTCTGTTTATTATACGACATGCCCGTATGGTCATGGCAACATCTGGACTGTTTAGTTCGCTTTGATTTACTATTACCATTGGGGTCCTCTTATGATATTTAATACAACATTGCTTCTTTGTGTTATCGGGCCTCTGATGTATATCCAATAGTAACGGATCCTATCACTGGCTTCATTTTGTTGTTAACAACGTGTCATGGTCTCCAAACTCAATTTACCCTATGTTTATAACCTGCACAATTTTGTTCATGCACTATCCCTCGATAAGTGTACGGACAGATTACTAACCTATAGGATATTTCACTGAGTTATCAGATTACTGACAAAAGCCACAATGAAATCTCACAATTCCTGTTAATAACTGTCAAGGTGAGAGGCCATTTTCAACATTAGCACGCGTAAAAATTATCTGAGGAACACCATGAGTCAGGAATGGTTGACAGCTTTGGGACTACTGTATATTGAATGTCAAGTCCTCCGAGAACTAGACTTCAAACAGCTGATCGTTTACTTTGGCAGCTTGAGTTTCGTAGAAGACACTTTTAGGCTGGAATCTGTTACATGTAGCACGTGTGTTAAGTTCTGTTAATAAAATAGTTATACATTCTTTAACTTGTTTCGCTATATATATATATATATATATATATATATATATATATATATATATATATATATATATATATATATATATATATATATATATATATATACTAGTATATATACTATATACTAGTATACAGTTGACATCTACATTATATATATATATATATATATATATATATATATATATATATAATGTAGATGTCAACTGTATACAAATGCAAGTTTTCTGATCATTGTAGGTGTATTATCAAGTATGATTTTCAATATGGGGGCCAGAGGAAAGTGGGCCCACGTTACATGTGCAGCCTTTGGCCCCAAAACAGCTTAAGCCGGCCCTGGGTATCTATTGTTGCACAATTATTGTTGCCTGCCTAGCTACGCGCAATTTGTGTACTTTGGGTTCGACGACAAACTATCGAATCAATCTAAGTTTTAAGTTTTAATAGATCGATAAAGGTATCTGAAATAGAAACAATAATATATGCAATTAGGTATATAATCAGGATATTATATGTATGCATTCAAATGAAATACACACTAATAATGACAAGCGTTGCATGGCGGTGTGAATATTACTCGCAATAAGTTATTTTAATAAATAACTAATACACACAACCGTAACCGTCAGATGTCTTAAATAATAATACAAACAATTGACAGATAAAATAAATAAAAGATTCAAATAAGTTACCTGCAGGATTACGAAATGTCCTACACAAATAATATAATGTTTCAATCAAAATAGAATGGCTGTCCGAAACAACCTTCAGCAAGCAACTGAATAAAGGAGGGAAAGTGAATGATTGGTTGTTACGTGCACGTGCTAAAATAGGTTAAATTCAAGTATATGTTAACTATAAAACAATAAGACTTCAGTCTAGGTTTTATATCAGAGTTACCTAAAACTACTCGACATTAGTAATAAATAACTAAATAAGAATTTATACCATGTGACATATTCCCCCTGCTTTAAAAATGTCGTCCCGACATTAATTTATATATTTTCTATAAATTTATAAAACTTGCGGGGATAAAACATATACGTTCATCACGTTAGTATTCCCAAATGTTGGTTGCAATAACACAAACACATGGTAACTATCAATCATAAATCTCATTATTCAAACAGAGATTCTTTTGGCCAGGCATCGAAAGTTTTGTAAAACACAAGATTAGTACTTGTTCCAGATGCATAGGAAGTAAAACTGACAGGTCTGACAGGTGACAAATGTGTGCCAGCAGCTGTCTTGTTGTGTCGTCTGATGGTCCTGCTGAGTGCTGAGAGGGACTGTAGGGCTGATAGTGAGTCTGTGAGGAAGAGAATGTTTCTTTCTTGTATACCCTGCTCAATCAGATGATGTGCTGTTGACTGAAGAGCCTGGTTCACCTACTGGGGTTGCTGAGGCGAAAGGGGGTCCTGCTGGGTATGCTATGTACACCCCGCTTCCAGCGTTCTTGACTGCCTTTTCTGCTGATCCATAAGTATAGGCCTGGATCCATGAGTGTGGTGGGTAGCGCTGGCTGATCATGTCTTGAGTACATAATTTCAGTTGGACAGGGTTTTGTGCTTTGTTCTTAAATCCTTGAACATCAACTCTGATGGTTGGAGTTTGTTGTCTTGATATCCATGTGTCTGGGGTGAGTAGTTATCCCCCGCCATAGGCGGAGGGATATTGTTTTGGCGTTGTCCGTCTTTCCGTCCGTCTTTCCGTCCGTCCGTCTTTCCGTCGTCCGGCACTTTTGTGTCCGGAGCCATATCTTGGAAGTGCTTTGGCGGATTTCATTGAAACTTGGTATGAGTATATATATGGATAAGAGGATGATGCACGCCAAATGGCATTGTATACCATTTGTTAATAACGGAGTTATGGCCCTTTGTATATTGAAAAAATGCTACTTTTGTGTCCGGAGCCATATCTTGGAAAGCCTTTGGCGGATTTTATTGAAACATTGTATGAATATATATATATGGATAAGAGGATGATGTACGCCAAATGGCATTGTAAACCATCTGTTAATAACGGAGTTGTGGCCCTTTGTATTGAAGAAAACATGCTTTTTTGGGCGTTGTCTATCCGTTCTTCCATCCAGAACACTTTTGTGTCCAGAAGCGTATTTTGCGGGGGATATCAATTCAGCGAATTTGCTTGTTCAATCTCTGTGTCTACTGTCACTCCCTTTTCACTAATTAGTTGTTTGACAACTTGGTTGAGACTTTCTCTTTTGAATCTACATTTTGGTCTCTTCTGTAGCTTTGAGTGGATGGGGCGGGATGGAAGTATCCGTGCTTTCTCCGAATGTACTAGAACTTTGTATTGTCGCCTTATTTCTAATAGTTCTAGATTGGCTGATTTCTCCATTTCTGTGATTGTCGAAATACGGTTAATGTGGCATTCTTATTTGCGACAAGTGATATAATTTAGAATTGTTATAAATGTGAGTTTCACAAGGCCAAAAATGGTTCATTGTTTCCCTTGACATATAAAAACAAAAAGGGTATGGTACGAATGTCAAATATTAGAAATCAACAAATTAAACTTCGTACAACATGAATATGTTGGCTTAGTTGACATTGGTTGCTTGCTGTAAGGGCTTTCATATCAAACAGGTCAATGCGACAATTCCAGCTAAATAATCGTTTTGAGTAAAGCAGTGCCATTGCAATTATTGTGTAGAATGTACAAGGCAGTTGGCGCACACACAAACTGAATTTCTTTGAAGGCCAATGTCCCAACTCGTGGTCACGTTTAAACGAGAGATTTATAAAAAAAAACTCACCCAGATCAAAATTTTACACCATAAGACGGTTGCGTGCCTGACCGCATTTACTCCATGCAGTACTTTATCCTATAATTAGGGTATACTGCGTCCAATTTTAATATGTTGTTTTATGACGTTTGAATGTCTTCTTAAACGAGGTTTTATGGGTATTGCGATACTTAAAAAATCGCTTTTGTACCTGTTAAATTGCATGTTACAAGACCCTGTGAACTTGACCAATGACTGTTTGACCTTAACATAGATATTCGTCCCCCTTGTCTTTAATGTAACAATCATATCCTTGACTTTTTTTACCTTAAAATGATATTCGTCCTCCTTTTCTCTCATGTAACAATCACACAATTGACTCATTGACCTTAAAACTGATATTCTTCTACCTTTCTCTCGCATGTAACAATTATACCGATATTTTTACATTGTCCTTTTATTATAATCAAACAAAAATGGCATGGTTTCAAAAACGAAAGTTATATGTGAAGCAATCTCAAATTTAAATATATTTACATGCATAATATACTTTATGCCTATACCCTGTGTGTGTGTGCGTACGTATGTTCGTATGTTCGTATGTACGTATGTACGTATGTACGTCTGTACGTATGTACGTATGTACGTATGTACGTATGTACGTATGTACGTATGTATGTATGTATGTATGTATGTATGTATGTATGTATGTATGTATGTATGTATGTATGTATGTATGTATGTATGTATGTATGTATGTATGTATGTATGTATGTATGTATGTATGTATGTATGTATGTATGTATGTATGTATGTATGTATGTATGTATGTATGTATGTATGTATGTATGTATGTATGTATGTATGTATGTATGTATGTATGTATGTATGTATGTATGTATGTATGTATGTATGTATGTATGTATGTATGTATGTATGTATGTATGTATGTATGTATGTATGTATGTATGTATGTATGTATGTATGTATGTACGCACGCACGCACGCACGCACGCACGTACGTATGTATGTATGTATGTATGTTTGTATGTTTGTATGTTTGTATATAGGTATGCATCTTAAGCAATTTTTCTTTAACCGTGGTGCTTGTAAAAAAAAATCCCGATCAGTTTTTGAATATCTTATGAAATAAGAGTGCGTCAAAAAAGTTTAGAGGCGAGTTCTCTTGGAAACTTTTCTGACGCAACACGTTTTCACATCAATATAGCTCCTGGTTTTTCGTATGTGAGTGTAACTACATGACTTATAGAATAAGATCAAGGTTCGATCCGGTCAATTGATTTTTGAGGAAATAACGGGCCTTGTACTTTACCATTTTTGTCTAAAATAACACTTTCCGGATTTTTCTGAAACGTTTTTAAATAATTACCTTATTTTTGGTGTGTGAGTCTATCTACATGACTTACAGATTAAGTTCGAGTTTATTTACGGTACATTGATAGCAGTTTTCTCTAAAATAGCTACTCTAAAATCACAAACACACCTCTTGCTGCAATTAAAGTTATGTATTCCTTGTGTAAGAACCCACATAGAATGATAAAATTCAAATAAAATTAGAATTGTATCGCGTTCCACCATTTGCTCGTGCAAAAAGATGCAGCCATACCGTACCCTAGTGCTAAAGCGTACGATCTTCACGAATTAATTATTGTATCGTGAGCACAATTTAAATCAAAATCTTTACTAATGATTGAGATAATCAAGTTTGAAGATTGTTGCGTTAGAAAAGTCTCAAACTGTACAAAGATGTCCATCATTTCATTTTCTGAAATTCAAACGAATACACGAATATGAACGAGGAATGTGACATTTCATATTTAATGTCTTATAACAGTACCATTCATAACTTGTTACTTCAATGAAATTCATAACGACCAAGTTTACGTCGATATCCACACGTTAACTGCTATTTGCTTTATAACAAAAAAATGTGTCGTATGAAACAAATCAGCACAAACAGTATAGATTTAAAAAATCGTACATGTGTTTGTACAATTTGTTAACGACTGTACAGCCAACATTATTTGCATTTGCATAAAACTCTTATTTCGCTGATGTTCTACTCCACTTCTGAAGATTTAATGTAGTTTATATTTATCAACGCTTAAACTGTTATGCAATAAAAGGCTATGATCGTATCATAGTGATGTTTTGCAAATAAATGCAATATTATTTTATGTAGACTTTAAATGTAATTGTATGTTAAACGCCAACGCGTCTTTGAAGATAAGTGTCGGGTTTATAACAACTTTTAAATAGACCGGGTATTAATAATGCTTTAGACTGGATCAATATTGTCGCTATATGTTTACTCTTTATCGTTAATATCCGGTCTATAATGTAAAACCCGTCAAGTATGCAAAGCAACCTAGCAACGTTAGACGCTATAGCTGTCGTGTATGTATGGATATACAGTGTGAGTAAAAAAGGGTCGCAAAAATGACGTCCCTTCAGCTGTTCCCTAAAAGTGACCATGTGCCCAAGTTACCGAAGGAATGGGGAACTGGAAAATACAAAGAAGAAGAGGATGTGTTCGTCCCAAAGGCCCCGACGTGGCAATATAGGTTAGTGGCGGCGTACATGTATCAGATATCTTGTTTAAAGGTTATCTTAACAAATCATAACTGATGTACGCATTCAACAACATTTTGTTTGTTAAGATCTACCCGATTGCAGATTTAATCGTCTAGAAATACAATGTTGATTCATTAAATTGTGTTCATGCAGACAAGTGTTCCGACAGTGTTTACAATCGTATCAAGTATTTCTTGCAGATTAAGTGATAAGTGTGTATACCAGTACACCTAAAACATGTTTTTGTTTAAAGAGTGATCATTTAAAAAATGCTATTTAAAAACAAGAGCTTGACAATACCATAATGTGACGGATTCCAAAATGAGTGATTTAGATTAAATTATTTTATTGATATTTAAAAGATAAATAAAGAAGCAACCATGATTAAATATAAGTTGTTAACGTAAACGTCAAATAATTTGCCTCTATGCAATATATTAAAGTTCTCTTAATATATGTTGCAAATACATAAAAAAATGTATGACCAAGTTAACATGAAATGTATGGTTCTTTGATTCGCAGGTAAATATACTAACACTAAAAGCACATCAACAATAATATCTGAAATATATGTCACATTCCTTTTTACACGTGATTTAAAGTCATAAAACGGAAATAACGGTTTGTCTGTTCAGTCATGTGTGTCTTTTTGGCATTAAAATCTTAATACCCGGTAGCATGTATATGAAAATTAATCCTAAATCAAATATAAGAGCCTTAACTAGAATTTTCCTTAGAAAATACTTTCTTTAAATGAAAAATATCAATAAAGCGGAAAGTATCGTCCCTGATTAGCCTGTGCGGACTGCACAGGCTAATCTGGGACGACACTTAACGCACATTCATTAAACATTTTCACAGAACGAGGCTATTATATTTTACTCATCCAGATTAATGTGCAGTCATGTACAGTTTACCTACAATAAAGTCTATACAAGAATTGAAAGCACTAATCACCTTTTACGACGTTCACATGACACTGATTGATTGTAATCAATAGTTTGTTTATTCAAACAATAAAACATTCACCTAATCGCCCTGGGAGTTGATAGATTAGCAACTGGCATTGTCGGCATATCGATTACCATTATTCTTGCATTAAGCAGTTCTATAACTACGATGTCTGGTGAATAATTGACTACTTTCTTATTATTGCGGTTACCCAATAGTAGGCAAATCACGTCAGAAGAACTTTATTACATACACGAACCTAAGAAATATTGGTACTTTTTATACATAGTTAAACAAATCGCCAATCATGATGTTAATAAAAAGATCATCATAATCATCATCTTCTTCTTTCTCTTCTTCTTCTTCTTCATCAACATCATCGTCATCATCTTCATCATCGTCGTCATCATCATCATCATTGTCTTCGTGTCGTCCTCGCCGTTGTCGTCATCATCAACATAATCTCGTCGTCATCAGCGTAATCATTATCGTAATCATCATCATCATCATCATCTTGTTCTTATTCGTCTTCTTCTTTATCATCATCTTCATCGCCATCTTCATCTTCATCTTATTTGTTTTGTATAATCATCATCGGCTGTATTGTCATTTTCATCATCGACTTCTTCTTATTATTCTTTACCACATTACCATCCATTTCAAATCGTCGTCATCATCCTAATCCTGATATTCTTCTTATGCTTCTTGTTCTTTTCATCCATCTATCATCCTCATCATCATCGTCGTCGTGGTAAACAATAACAACATACACCTCATACAATATTTGTGTTATTGTAATAATTTTAAAAGCGAACATCAGTTATCATAATTCATGATATTACTTTTTGTTATCATCGTCGATTGCCACGTCGGCACCCTTATTACCATCCATAGCACCAACACGTGATACCGGTATTGCCTTGTATTCACTGATGTGCATCGGAATTAGACTCGAGTAATGAATAATTGAGTGGATGCCTTTTCATATCCTAACTTTACGATTGATTATCGGTCGGATATCTATCTAAACAAATGAACGAAAGTGGTTTCTATTTTGTAATCGTTATTTGATTAGTGAGTATTGATAATTCTAATGGTGAATAGACCTTAAAGCCACACGAGTTGATGTTGGTATATTTTCCCATTTTTGTTATTTGTCTTAACAAAGTGATTATGAGTCAAAATGTTTTGTATTTATGTCAGATGTGCAAAAGATTTGGTCAAAATTGGTCAAGAAATGGCCAAATATAATCTAAATTTAAACACGCGCGGATCACATGTAAAATCACGTGATTTTCATCAGTGTTTACAACACCATTTTGCATGAATGGTGAATAATCATGTCATTACCCGTTTACCCGTTTACAATTGGATTAGCAAACAGACAGGACATAGCAGCGTAATGTTTTTCGCAGCGTGATTTTTTGTCAATATAAATATATATATATATATATATATATGTATATATTTAATCGATGGCAAAAATTCGCACCCCCTTTTCAAAACTCTGGCTACGGGCCTGGTTGGGTTTACACAAACGAGCTTTGTATTTCACAGCTTGCCTTTTAAACGTCCGGCTCTTTGTGCGACACGTTGAAATAAACATTATACCGTTTGATTATAAACGTGAGGTTGTTTACGAGTACTTTGCCTTACTTTCATTATGGAAAACGGGCATACAATGTGAATGAAATGTTACATTAAATATGACGCACATTTTTGCTTTGATGTTGCAAAATGTATATACGCATCGGTTCGCTGATCACACACCAATATAACTGCGCTCATGGATGCGAGGAATATACGCGTCGAATAACATTTGCACATACCTTCTCTTCATATACCTTTAATACATATATTAAAGAAATTTGTTTTTGAAACTGCATATTTATATTCATTCAAAATGGTTTTGCTCTTCATGGAGCTAGTCTTAAAAGATATTCGGTATATTTATGTTTTAAGTACCATATTATGAGATTTAAAACTATACGTTTGAATTTGAAACAAACACCAATGTTTGATTATTTTTGTTTGGAAGAAATAAGCATTGACGTTGCATTATTTCATTCTTTCTACTTTAAATGGACGTGTTTACAGATTTGCGTATTTTTGAAACTTGACAAAATAGTTGAACATTTGGAATTATGTTAATGTTATTATGCTAAAAATAAACTTCACATCAAATGTCATCGACTATGTATTTTCTTCGCCGGGGTTCGAATCTGTGACTTTTGAGAAATACATTTTTGAGTGCTTTGTTCATAATACACGTATTCACCATATTATCGACGCACAGTGTTACAAACGTTTGCATAATGCATCAATATGTTTATCTATAAACGTTATGTGTACATGAACGTTTTCCTTATTCATCCACACTAGTCCCCCATCCTACCATTTTTTCTTGGTCAAGGGGCCGGAGACCATATACGGAACTCTTTTTTGGGCCTGAACGATGCATGTTCCTTGGTATTCATCTTGTTCCTAACATTTTCTGTTTACAGTGGAACCCCGACTGATCAGTTCTACAGGCTGACCCAACTTCGTCTAAGCAATGTTCGCAGTAACGACGAACTGTGAGTAGATTATCTAGTAAATGTGTAAACGATCTTATTATCTCCAGATTCAACGAATCGATAACTATTATTGACGGAACTTCATACTTATGTACAATATTTTATATATAACTCGAAGAAACATACTTTTTTTATTGGGTAAGTATAAAGCAACATATATGAACCGTACTTCAAAGTTTATTTACAGAAAACACGAAACGTGTAAGTTGAATAACGTTTATGTTATTGAAGATACTTGGCACAAAGGGCCTACGTGTTAACTTTGTATAGTTGATCCGCGATCTGGGAAAACTCGACTCAACGCATGGGCGAAAAGTTTCGCCCCAGATTAGCCTGTGCAGTCCACACAGACAAATAAGGGGCGACACTTTTGGCATTTATGGAATATTCCGTTTATATGGAGTCTCTTCTAAACGAAAATCTAGTTTCGGCGGAAAGTCTCGACCCTGATTAGCCTGTGCGGACGGAACATGTTAATTTGGGACGACTATTCACACACATGAATTAAATGGAGCTTTCCCAGAATAAGGCTTTCTTAATAAACCATTAGACATACTAATTATATGCACCAAAGTGTTCAAGGGTGTCAAATATCACGGACTCAAATAAGTATAAGTAAAGTGTTTCTATAATTCCACAGAGTACCGGTAGAATAAATATATACTCGTTTTGTTCTGCTGTAAAACAACGTACCGGGCACCATTCATTCAAGTTAGTTTATATAACTAGAGGGGATAATAATATTACGATAAGGAGACTGACGTTATTTAATATTCTTACGTATCATTTTATGTTCGCTTTAATTAAAGTTCAATAAGTACTAATTCTCTACTCGAGTAGCCGTCGTATCATCTTGCGTACAAGAACATATCAGGATTCTACAAAAACGAAGGAATAATGAGGGTCTAAACCAGCATGATCACAGTAGCCGTAAACGAGTTGAATAAATTAGTCCGAACGAAAGATATTAACTTCGCAAAAATAACTTAAAAGCTGCAATTCAACGTGTGAAAGTAAGCTTTTGAATGTCAAATCTCAATACTATTCTATTCCCCCGCGTAGGTATTAATTGTGGTGATTTATTATCGTTACTTATTGTGTATTCTATTAAACGCTCCAATACGTTTGTCCTCGCTTTATCAATTTGCGAAGATAATAGTGAGATTAAACTAACAATCGCAGAGAGGAAATATATTTTGAAATAATGCCTCTCCAAAAGAATTTTGTGTTCACTCGAACAAAGGTCATTCTTAAGATATTGACACTCAGTTATTCAGCAGATAAAGAGAATATCGCTATTGTTTAGATGATAATGCTATCTTAAGAGCTGTAAATTGTACAGCTTTCGCGATTTTTACCTATTTCGTTGTCGGTAAAATATTAAAGGGTACGTTCTTGAGTAAACATTTATGAACACGTGAACATTATCAAGTATTGTTAAAGGTGCGAATACAATCGTAAAGACGGTATTTATAGTTTGACATTTTTAATTGACTTCGAAGCTTTTGCATGGGAGAATAATGTGCTTGCGAAGTAAAAAAAAAAACACGAACGTTTTACAATTTTAGATTAATTTTTTTTAAATTAAATGTCAATTTTACGTATTATACCATGTAAAAAAACACAAACAAGAATGCCCATTTATGCGAGCTGCAATGTACTAAGAGCTGCAATGTACTATGAGCTGCAATGTACTACGAACTGCAATGTACTACGAACTGCAATGTACTACGAGCTGCAATGTACTACGAGCTGCAATGTACTACGAGCTGCAATGTACTACGAGCTGCAATGTACTACGAGCTGCAATGTACTACGAGCTTCAATGTACTACGAGCTGCAATGTACTACGAGCTGCAATGTACTACGAGCTGCAGTGTACTACGAACTGCAATGTACTACGAGCTGCAATGTACTACGAGCTGCAATGTACTACGAGCTGCAATGTACTAAGCTCTTCGAGATAATCCGTGGTCAAGTGGTAGCACACGCAAGAATTCAGGTGTCGCAAGTTAAATGCCTTCCCCTCGACCCTTATCTAATACGTCATTTGCGTTACGCGTTAAACCGATGTGCAGTGGATACTACCGGGCAAATCAAGAGCCTGTGTCTTTTATGTATCTCGCACTTCCCCCGTAACCAAACAAACATGTTTGTAAAGCCAATAGTCAAACGGTAGAGCAATTGTCGCTTGCTTGGAGAACAGGGCGTCTATTGGATCTCCTACCATCTACGGAAACACACAAAGTCGTTTAGTGTCGATGGGCATGTTGAAGAGCATTTCTGTGCATTCGATATAAATGAGGCTCGCTCTGGGAAAGGGGGTTTAATGACTGTGCGTAAAGGGTCGTCCCAGATAAGTCTGTGTAGTCCGCACAGTCTAATCAGGGAAGACACTTTTCTCCTAAAATGGGTGTTCGCTGAGAAGAGACTTATATGGAATCAAAATTTCCATAAAAGCTTTAAGTGTCGTCCCTGATAAGTCTGTGCGGACTGCACAAGCTTATCTGGAGCGACACTTAGCGCACATGTGTTTAGCCCCCTTTTCACAGAGCGCGACTTAACTATGTACTTGGTACGCATATAATGATGTTTCGGGTTGAACTTGATTCACGGCGTCGTCGCTATTTCGCTATTATTCACATTTCATCTATAATTGTCTGTATAATTCTCTTTTTTTCGTTACAGGGTACCTGAACCACACGAAGCGGCAATTGGGTACGTGGAACGTTGCTCTCCTATCTCGCGCCAGACGGGCCGTGCTCAGTTAAAAAGGGGTTTAATGCATGTGTAAACAGTGTCGTCCCAGATTAGCATGTGCAGTCTGCACAGGCTAATCAGTGACGACAATTTCCGCTTTTATGAATTTTTTTGTTTCAAAAAAAGTCGCTTCTTAGCAAAATTCAAGTTTAAGCGGAAAGTGTCGTCCCTGACTGTGGACTGCACAGGCTAATCTGGGGCGACACTTTACGGACATGCATGAAACCCCCTTTTCACAGAGCACGGCTCATATATTAATGTCATGCTGACATACAATTGGGTCCTTTTCTACATTTCAACGAGCACATACTTTTACAGCAGCAAAAGTATTCTAACCGATACATGGTTGAGGCTTTTCTGAATGTGTTTTATTAGCGTCCATTGACAGTCAGACGGGTATTTCGGTCCTCTGAGATGTTGATGTAGTGTTTCAAAGGTATGAACTATGTCGTTAATAATGATGTCATGAATGTCTTCGCCGAAGCCGCGGTTGTATGATGGACATGGCGCTTGAAAAAACAATATATAGATCGTGAACTAGGAATACACTTATATTTCCAACGAGCTGTCAAATTATTTGTTAGAAAGAACTTGTTGTTCACATTTTACGGACTCTAAATGTTACATCCCGCGGTTGAATCAATTTAAATTGGTCACAATGAACTATGTCCCGTTAAGGTTTTGTTATGTCTTATTCACAAATTTATATTTTAGCCGCGCCTTTTAGAAAACTTACTTAATGCACATGTGTAAAGTGTCATCCCAGATTAGGCTGTGCCATTCCTAGATCACAGCTCATATGCATCCCCATGTATTCATAACAAAAGAAGAAAAATGTTTTCCTAAAATGCAGCCCAATCATGATCAACAAGTCGTTTCCTGCTGAGCACCCCTACTCCTCCCACATGCCTCGCACGGCCCTTTTCCCGCGCTTCGACAGTGAGATGGATCCTAAAAGGGGCGTGGCCGCACGTGGCGAAAAACCAATCAGCCACGAAATGCCTGCGAAAGCTTATGACGTCCAGATTGTTCATAAAACCAAAGGTATGTAACGATTATATGACCAAAATTGAAATCGTTCCGTAAAAAACAACAAAAGGCTGGAAAGTGCAGCTATAGTTCAGAATTCGTCCCAACTTTCGAGAGTAAGGTTAGTTAATTTGTTAGAATCGCTGGGACGTACTCCGGGACCACATATAATATTGCCTGATGCAGAAAGAACCTCTTAAACTCCGAAATATACACACACGTTTATATACCATTAAGGCGCGTTTGATAAAAGATTTAGTTGGTAGTTGGATGTATTAATGCATTTATTGTACTTTAATTTACAAATAATCAAATGAATCGAATTATTGTCCGTACACATTAGTTCACATGTCTTTTTTCTTCAAAATATGAAAATAAATTTGGCAATGCCACGAGGTTATGAAATAACGCTTCTGTACGACTACAGGGTTCGGTGACAGAAGGGAAATACAGTCACTTCCGAAAAACTCCGAAAAGGATGCTTTAGAATGGAATGGGGAATTCGGATTTAATCAGGTGAGGTCTTCTTGAGTGCAACATCGTACCTGTTATAAGCCGTTACAGGAACTTAATATTATTAGTTCTTACTTGTTAAAGCCCCAGTCCTCCGATAATCTTTTTAAAGCAGTGAGGAAGAAATCAGCATAAATTAAAAAAAAATCATTTAATTTCACTGAAAACTCGTGTGTTTTTTTTTAAATTCTATTAATGTTCAAAACCGTTTGATAGGAACGGAATACAAACCGCTCTTTGCCCTTGGTATGAGTCTAGTATATATTCTCGATTTCCTCCACAGCTATCAGCAGATGTCTCGCGTATGCAAACTGAAATAATAATAACCTAATCATTATAATTTGGCCGATTTCAAAGCGCATTATTCTCCGTCATGATTAATTAAGTGGAAACGAGTTATATTACACGTTTTAATTATTGAATGTGGTAAGATGAGTGTTAAAATCAAATGCACACAAGACTGTATTGATATTCATGACCATGTACATTTTCCTTTTTAGCTTGTAAAGGCGCACAATGGCAGACAAGACTTTTACCCGATCCCGCCAAAAGTCGTTGCACCAAACCTTCAATCACGTGGACCGGAAATGAAAGTGGGCATGCGCACTGCCACGGCAATGCGCAATGTCGAGCGGGACCAATGGCAGACGACCTATGACCGACAGCACACGGGCCTTGGCCCAGCAAATCCGAACAAACTCGATAATTTTGATGACAAGACAAACTTTTATCATACCACTGGTATCACGGATGACAATATTGTAAGTATCACATTGTATAGTTATTTGGAAAGTTATACAGTGTTGTTGTCTTATTTGGCGTCTAACTTCTAGTTACAATAAATCGGAACTCTTGCTACACATTGCGAACGCTATCTAAACTAAAATATTTTCTTTGAAAAAAAAGAAAAATAAGGATAAATCATCGGTTTTATCTTTTAAACAGCCCCCATAATGTCAATATTAGACTTTTTTCTTTAAAAAAAGAGAAAAAATGTCCGAGTAACATGTCTTCTGTCCTTCTCAGTACCCTCGTTCCGTGAACACTCTGGACCCACCCCGACCCTTGGAGGGGCGGATAGCGCGGACCCTGGTTCCTAGGCCTCCACAAATGAGGACTGCAGCAGCAGCAAACGCGCCTCAGAATCCCAACTACATCAGGTACGACGTGAACTCAAAACGCTAAAGGCGTAAAAAGAATGTTGGTGAGAGAAGAAGCTAAACGTGGATTATAAGTTATAATTGAGCCGTGCTCAGTGAAAAGGGGGTTAAATGCATGGGCGTAAAGTGTCGTCCCAGATTAGCCTGTGTAGTCCGCACAGATTAATCAAGGACAACACTTACCGCATAAACTAGATTTTTGCCAAGAAGAGGCTTTCTTTACAAGAAAAATATCATTAAAGTGGAAGGTGTCGTCCCTGATTAGCCAGTGCGGAATACACAGGCGTATCTGGGACGACACTTTACGCACATGCATTAAATCCCTTTTTCACAGAGCGAGGCTCATTTAAAGGATATTGTTTTTAAATGAAATAATATGTATGTTATTTAAAAATAACATATATTTAAAACTAATCTCGAGAGCTGGATGCATCGCTACCCCTACGAATAGCTCGTAGCCTATCTAGTACACAATGAGTTACCCCGTTAAACACGTGACATAACAACGTGAATACTGAGTCACGTCTAAAGACACAGATAGTTTGCACCATATTAAAGCACGTAGGTTCATTAAGTTCTTTTCACATAAGTTTTAAAGAGACCTCGTTATACTGGGAATATCAGAGATACAGAATGAACACAGAAGAAACAGTTTTGCGATAAACGTAAACTTTATGTAATTGAGTCCATAAAAAATAGCGTTCAACACACCAGGGCTTATTCTTAAGTACAGTAACATAATGCAGAAAATGCAGATTACAATAACTTTATATTTATTTGTAGGAAAATGACGTTAAGTGAACGCGAAGAGAATCGTCTTCTTCATGGCAAACAATACGCGAGCCTGCCAGACGACATTTCAGAGAAAGACAAAGTAAGATGGCGGGAACTAGAAAAAACTGCGCATGCGCAGTCCAACCTTGAAATACTCGAACGACACAAAGGACAACCGGATACGGTACCCTATCAACCAGCAGGTGAGAGGATGCTTTTTATTTATTTTTTAGTTTTTTTGTGTCCCAGACAACACAAAAAACGATGTCATTGAAACCTTCCAGCAGTTTGCTCTATACGTGGTCGCTGATGTGCCGACATTTTTAGTTTGAAGCGTAAAAATGTAGACGAATTAAAAAAAAAAAGAACGTAATCGACAAATCATTAGAGAAAACAGATTTACGCCTTCGTAAGTATTTACACAAAAATAACTCGATCTTTGTGTTCGACCATTCACAGGTCCCCCAGGAGGGCCAGAAGCGATGTATTTGCAGTCCACGAAGAGCGACCAGGACAAAAACTTCCAAGAAATGGAGGCCCAGAACCGTTGGAAGGTCCTGAACGCGCACGGTCCGGGACATGACATCACGGCCCTCAATAACAAAATGGCACTCGCGACTAAGACTGAGCGGCCGCCGACGTTCTACGGGCACGAGGGGAAGTACAACGAAGAGCGCTCGGGCCTGTACAAGACCAGCTACTCGCCCGAACGACTAGCGTACAGTATGAACGCGCTGAACGTAAGCGGCCCGGAAATAATGAATTCCATGCATTCTCATATAGATGCGCTAAATCTGCCGACTCCGTTGAACCACGATATGCGGGACGCGTTCAAGTACAGTAGAACTTTTAATTACTCGTCGCCCAATCTGGCGGGTGACCGAAGGGAAACACATGAGTTGATGAAACAGCACCTAGGACTCAAGGAGTTTCAGAAGTCCATCCTTCAGCCCAGCGTTAAGACTGCACGTGTAAAGGTTCAAGAAGGCGGAACCGTCTTGAAGGAAAGCATGACTGGAGACAGTTATAACACGCGAAAGTTCTTGCAAGAGTACGAAATCGGGAAGTTTAGTAGATACGAACCAACAACGGTTATGTCGTCAGATAATCAAAACCTGCATAAAGTCCGTACTGCGAGCTCGACGAAATCGAAAAATGTCAAATTCTCCGAGAATGTACAAGTGGCGCAAAGCCTAGATAGCGGTCTATTGCGGCTCAGCAGCGCTCCGACCCGTGGTTCCCCGCGCATGACGCCGGATGCGACGCCGTTGATTTCCTCCGACCCCGGACCTAAGCCCGAAACCCAGGCTGTGAACACCTCACAATACACGAGCGTACATGCGCAGTACCAACCGGAAAACGATAAGAACGCCAAGGAAGAGGAACGCAAAGAAGATGATGACGAATTTCAAGTGGAGTCGCGTAACCTTCCAAAGATTAAATTCACCAACATAGAATCGCAACTATATACTCCAAAAAGGATGGAGAGGAACAGCCGTATATCGCCTATTCCGACACGCTCCGGAAACGGCCGGTGACGACCGATCCCAGTTCGGAATATCGGAATGAGTTCAGTAGCAAAGGCACCAACTTTATACCGTCCAATCTTCAACACTCAATGTCCTTCGATTCCGCCTACAAGGCCCAGTTTCCGGCTTATCATATAGGATACAAGCACGACGCGCGCTTCCAGTGGGAACCAGGCTACGGAACGCCTAGGCCGCAGACGAGTTTGTTGAAATTGCAGAACAAGTTCGAGAAAACTGAGGTTCGGAAGAAATTCCTGTCGCAGTTTAGTGAATCCAATCCGGACTTGCGAGAAAACATCACACGTGGTAAGAAACACAGTTTCTGGGGAATTAATGGACAACTTATTCACGGTTGATTTGTATGGGGGTTAACTAGAATGGACTGTACAAGAAGGAAACTGTTTGAGATTCGTTTCGGGTTTGCTTTACCTTCAAACAGAAGAGTGTGACTTGCAAAGTGAGTATTGAAGTACAGTCAAGCTGAGTGTGTTATCTTTTATAAATTTCACGCACGATGTCGAAAACATTTGTTAAGGCTACACAATTTATAAATCGTTAATTTGTTTGTGGAATAAATATAAATTAATTTCCTTTAAAAAAGTGATTGTTGAGACTGGACTAGTATTAAACCATTTAAAATGCATCACTTATTGTTTTCAACAAATTATATCGTTAAGGTCTGATCTAATTGTAACAAGCTTTTTATGTCCGAATACTGTTATTCATTTTTTGTTAAGTTTTAAATTCAGTAAATGTATGCACCCACTATCTTAATTATGCACACAAAAATGTTTCCTTTTTTACGAGAATTATTATTGCCTGCCAATTCATCAGTATTATGTACATTATTTGAGTCTTATGTCGAGGATGATTTCTATTTGTGTGCTATTGTGTAATCGTATTTAAATGATGTTGCAAAAATGTTTGTTTTCTTGATGCCTTGTATATTCATAGAGCCTTTTAAAAATTTAGCTGTGATATATTGCTTATGGTAAACTCCCAGTTATTGTTTTGATAAAAATAATTTGTAATCAAACGTGTGTTGTCATTTATCAAATATGTAAATTTCGATTTCGTACAATTCTATTCAATATATGTAACATGCATCTGAACACTTAGAAATCCTCATAAAGATTTGCTATACATTTTAAATCCGATGTTAAATAAAGAATGTTTGAATGTTTGTCTGCCAGAACCTTTACGAATGTGTTTTGCTGCTATGGACTTCATTTGAAAGAATATGTTTATTTACAAACCCAAAAAGAAAGACAAATATGATAAAACTGTTTGTTTCAAGAATAACAGTTACCTCCCTTTAATTATTCCGCGTATCTGTTGAATGCTTGTGTTATTGTTTTATGCGTTTCTCTGTACAGTATTTCACGAACCTTTCATCTAGTCTTCTCTTTCAATGTGTGTCCACGTTTCCGCTGCTTGACCGAGTATATCAGGCATGTAAGTAGTTCGTGTTGCAAATGTTTTGTTGAAATGTTTTTACATAAATTTCGCTTTAAATTGTACCGTTATCAACTGCTTCGGATAAATGGTTTCCGACTGGACGAGCGCAATACAAATACGTAAGTCATTTCATATTAACCCCATTTATGCCGAGTGGACTCTCCCATCCTTCTAAATTTGATCAATTTATTTCCAAAATTAGCGATGTCTGGTATATTTATTTCTATATTTAGAATATTTCTTATATGCGGAGTCTCATCTGGGTCTACGCTGTTTGCCAAGGCCTTTTTTCTAGACGCTAGGCATAAATGGGTTAACAGCAGCCATTCACTAGTGAAATTCGATTAATATTAATTCAATATTTCATCAATTACTAAAAAAGAACGTTATATAAAGTATTATGCACAAAGATTGCCTATTACATACATGTCGTGCTTTGTAACAAACTGATAACTGTTTAATTTGAGTTGTTCTTCTTAAAATTTATATTTGTGTGCTACTTGTGTTTGTTTGTTTGTACTTTATCTACATTTGCGTTATGGTTTTTGCTCAATAAATTGTTAAAAATAACTTTCAAATGTTTCGTGTTTTTCATTGGTCAACGATTAACGTGAATGCTTTATCTGAATCAGAAAAACGTTCTGACCTTCGTGATAATGATATTTACGTAACCATGTTAAACTTTTTTACAATTGGTTTGTATATTATATTGGACGTCTTTACCCGGAACCAGAACATTTTATACTAACTCTGTGTTTGAACATGACCTAAACTGAAAGTTGTATTTGCCCATTTGATGAAACTATCATAAAGAATATATACACACATGTTCGTATTTTAAGAAATGACTAAACATAAATTTATATTGTGCTTAATTTAGACTAAAAACTTTATTGAATACATGATACACGCGTAACATTTAGACGGAATTGTTTCCGCATACTGACAAGATGGCACTTTTTCTAATTCTTGTCATATTCACACAAACATAATATAGTGCACTACTAGGCCTTAAGTCCCGTTTGCAAAATTGGATTGGGGGATTTTCTCACTTGATGTGAGTTAATTGGTCCTTATACATGATCAATCACCGACCGAGGTGCTTGTCCGTCACGCTGCCAGGAGCCTCAAAATACCAAAATCCAATATTGCCGCCGACGGCCATGTTGAAAAGGAAAAACAATATTTCCTTTTGGAGTAAAATCAAATGTTTTACCTCTAAATTATGTATGTTTTGGTATTAAAGGGGAAATAGTACTACTGAACATTTACCATGCTGTAAAATATCCATTATATGTATCTTTTTACGATTTGAAAACCTGAAAATTATAAAGCGTTGCAGCGCGAAACGATTTAATAATTTTGAAAGTTCTGTTGTCGTTTTATTTTGGGATACTGCGAGGATTGCTTATATAAAGTAAAACATACATCTCCTCATAGCATGAGCACGGATGACCGAGTGGTCTAAGCGGAAGACTTTTTACTTCAGAACTCTAGCACCCAACATGAAATCATTCTCATTTAAATAGGGTTCAAAATACTTTGTTTCACATAGATTACATACAGTTCCAAAGTTAGTCATTTCAAGTCAGGTTTCCACAAGGTGAATTTTACTTTTCCATGACAAAATGTTATGCAAAGCACTGCAGCAGCACGGCACGGACAACGTTGAGTATCGCACTTTCCTGTATACTTGCACAATATCAGCAAGCTCGTTGGTAAAGGCTTCAGGCACTTTGTGGGCACTTTGTGCCAAGGTGCTCCCCCCATCCACTATGTGTAACTGGTGCCAGCCCTGTCTCGGGACCATCAATATTTATAAGCAGTTTACATACCCTATGTACTAGAAAGGCTGCTCTACGAATATGTCATTCAATTACAATGCTTGAAGGAGGTAGGCAATTAAGTCCAGCACTAGCACTGGTATAGTTCTCTAGTCGGAGATGGTCAAATGTTCCTGCAGTTGTCAATCTGGCCCCTGCCCAGACGCGTACCAGATACTTTTCTGCCAATGCTTCGTACTGCTCTGACAAGGTATCTGTCTATACAAAATTCATTAAAAACTGAACCGGGTCAGAGGTCACAGCTGCATGCTTGGTTCCCACTTTACTCATACAGTCGTCGCCTATTAATATGTAAGCCTTTATCATGGTCTTTGCCAGCGGTGTCCTAAGCCGATAAATTGCCTGATGAAACGGAAGCATTCCACACTACTCACCAGTACCATACTACTGCCATATTTCTTTCATACCGAGTGTCTGAAAATATGGAGTGAAGTGAATCAATAATGCAAAGCTGTCGGTGTCGTTTGACATCACAACAACTCTTTGACACTGTTTGATACGAGCAGCCCACTCAGCATGAGCCACTGCCCTGGCATCGGCCTCCTCAATCCAGTTTAACAGTTCAGGAATGACTTCATTACCAAACTTAATTGCTGGAAGAACTTCATTGTCAGAGACAACTGAACTTGCAATGATAGGGTTGGAACAGACGTTATTGCACACTATATCCCTTACCAATAGTTGAAGAGTACTCTTATTTTCACCGGATGCCCAGAATTTATCAAGTTGTTGTTGGGTTGGTGTGTCCGTGCTTATGACAATAATGGCAATACATGTTGCTTCGTCTCTGCGCCGCAACCGTTCACCTTCTTTTAAAGACATTTCAACGTGTGAGTCTAGTACAAGATTAATGTACTCTGGCCCCTCACATATGCTTGACGCTGAGTTGATGACAGCATTGATTGCACCACCCAGAGTGGAAAATTGTGCAAGTGGCAGCTGTCGCATCTTAGACATGACGTCCACGATGACATGAGTGGGAAGAAGAGATTGCCGACTCCATTTACTGATTTCCAGCCTAGATTCAATCTCCCAAATAAGTTTTGACTTATTAACATGGGCTGGGAGGTCACCATCAAATAATGGAGATAAAGAAATCAATTCATGAGATAATATCTGCTTGAGGGGCATGCCTCGTTCCTTTGCAATGTCCATGCTCCTCTGCGCATATGCCATATCTTTGGATGACGGGGCTTTCCGTTCCTTAAGAAATAAGAATAGCTTTTTATGTCAATAATGACTGTTTAAGATGGTCAGTGAACTTGGGTAGTTTTCTGTTTGAAATGGTGGAACTGATTTGTGTGGCTTTCTCAACTATTCTCTCCGGTCCGTTTGCGCGGTAAACACGTTCACCATTTTGAATACATTTGAGAAGCCGTACAGCAACCTCTTTGTAAACAGCAAGTTTTGTCAGTTAGTTGTGTAGTTGAACGGAAACACTGACCGTCACTGTGTGTGGGTTCTGACGTTCGAGCACATAGTCCAACAACATTTCTACATTCTGGTTGAACGAGTGACGACGAGTGGCGCTCAGCGAATGCTGAAGATGACATTCTGTGTGATCAATCGGCTTGTTAGTGGTTAGAAGATTGAGGAGGCTGGTGATGGTACCTATCTCATGGAACAAAAGCTCAAATTCTGCTACTGCACCAGCATTGCGTGTCTCTCCTGCAACATAGCGACCTCCTGGACCCTTTAATACTCTTTGAATAGTCTGCTCAACCTTCATATCACCTGCAACACTGCAAAACCAGCCTGGGCCGTCCCGAACAACCCAATGTCCAATGGATAAGCGCCAATAAAGCTCAGGATGTGTGAACTCCATTACCTTAATTTGTTCAAGGTAATATGAACCGTAACGAAAGTAGTTAATGCAGTCATATTCAGCAAATATTTGCATGGAATCTTCAATGGTAGCTACATGCAGACTCCAGTTTCCTTCTCTGTCAGAGACTACCGCATTTTTGAAGATGGACACTAACTGCAACCAAACACCAAAGAATTGGCAAAGCTCAGACTTAGCCTCACATTCTTTCTGAAACTCAAGAAAGTCTTAATGCAATTGTTCCATTTGCCCGTTAATAACCGCAAACTTCTCCGGGCAGTGTTCATGGCAACAAGCATGTTTTGCAGTTCCTTCATCTGCTCCAGGACTGGGTATGAAGCCTTGTACTTATGTGTCCAAATAGCTTGCCACTCCAGTTTATGAACTAAGTCCTCCACCATCAGCATACCAGTGAGAGCACGTACATAATGGCTGCCGTTCAACACTGTCTCTATCACACCTGGTCCAAACACTCCACATTCGATCAATGCGTCATCTAGGCCAGAGCCTCGCAGAAGTTTGCCCTGACATCTAAGCAGATCACGGGTCCAATGAAAAGGGTCCATACACAGAAAGAGGTCGCTGAACTTGTTCGTCTCGTGAAGGTAAATATCTGCTGCAAGAGCAAAAACACCTTCACCACACCATATTGCCATCGATTCATGATTCAACTGTCTTCTCACACTCTGAAAATTAGTGAGGCAATGTCTGACTGTAGCACGCTCAGTGATGGGTCTTGGTATAACAGGTAGGAAGCCAACACGCATCATCGGCACTACAGCAGAAGAAACAAGCATATGAATGGCGGCCCAGATATGATTATTTTTCTATTTCTGGACCATTGCGCAGAACATTTATAGTGAATTCACGCTTTGTGGCTACATTCTGGGCAGTTTGTGTACCGAGCAACGTAGCCTGCTTAGTTTCAGGATGCAGCAGCACATCTTGTGATAAGGCTGGTCTAACTATTGGCTTGATATGGGGAGGTACCTCTTGACATGGCAGCTTTGTCTTCAGAATTTGATGTGCACGGCTTATTCCTGTATTGGACACTGGGGGTTTGGAAAGAGGCATATTCGCAGCGACATCTTGAAATACCACTAGGGCAGCATAATTTGGACCTTCGGTACCAGATATTGATGATTTGTCAGCATAGTCCGAGTTCTGTGGTAAACAGACTCGCATTTCGCAATACGTGGGTTTCCCGCTTTTGTAAATAAAATGATCGGATGCTTGCAATCAAAATGCACTAATAAGAACAAAATTAAATGATTATCTATAAACAGAATGGTTCTATTGCATAATTTTATAGATTTTAATACAAATACCATACGCAAATAAACATTTGACAATTTAAAACTGCATAAATAAGCGTAACATTTTAATACAATTGAAGCTGTCAATTCAACAAATCAACGAGTCAAAGGATTGAGCGGTATTAATGACAAAATGACCTTGTTCATGTCGTTTCAAGGTCATTCTTACTTTGAAAAGATACATTGATAACATAAATGTATCATTCACACTATATTTAGTCAGTATATATATTTATTATAAATGTATATTGTTGTTACGGTAAATAAAGTAAAAATTGTGGTATGTCAATGGCAGCCATCTTTGAATCGATAATAGTTAAAACGTGGCATGATGCCAGACAAGCACCTCGTTTTTTTTTTGCATGTCTACAAACCCATAAACTCAATTCCACTGAGAAACGCTCCCAACTACATTTTACAAACGAGTCCACATACCAAGTACAAGACTAATAGAAACAAACAAACTTCTTACACACTGCAGGAAGCAAAGTGATACTTTGTACGTAGACACACGCTGAAAATGCACTAAAGAAATATCTTTTTTTGAATACATACATAAATATATAGCATAAAAATCGAGAAACGATTGAATAATTTTAAAATGTTCTAATGTTTCCATTTTTTGTGCGAACACCTGTTTTATCAATTCAAAACATTTACAAATGCACTTCAAAACTGCAAAAGTCAGTCAACAATTCCCTATGAATGTGCATCTTGTTGGGACACGAAAACACGACCTCCACGACAAAAGTCCAAAACATTCACTATATTGTTTGAGTTAAACTACTTGTCAGCAGTACGTTTTAACGAATATTCAAAAACAATCGCATATAATGCATTTAAGCGTTTGCCAATACAATCGTTGTGAATTCATTTGTATTCATTGTTTCTTAGATGAAAAAATAATAAATGTCGTTTCCTCACCGTGTGAAAAGAAGGCTTATACAATGAGCGTGTGTGCGCGTGTTTATTTCGAAGTTTACGATGTCCTTTCCGAGCTAGAGGCTAAATTATGTAAGGACCCAGACTTTCCCCCAGCACTTCTACCTAATTAAACAACTAGACTCACGAAAATTGGGACCAAAGTTTTTGAAATCATAGCAATTTCCAGCTTTTGAAAGATATTTCCATGTTGGTGTGATCTTGTGTTGTTGGGGTAAGCCGTGGTTGTTTTCTTGATGCCTTGCATATTTCTAGAGCCTTTTAACAATATAGCTGTGATATATTGCTTATGGTAAACTCCCGGCTTTTGTTTTGATAAGAGTAACCAGCTATTGTTTTGATAAGAGTAAATTTTAATAAAACGTGTGTTATCATTTATCAAATATGTGTATTTCGCTTTCGTACAATTTTATTCAATGTATGTAACATGCATCTGAACACTTAGAAATCCTCATAAAGATTTAATATACATGTTAAATCCAATTATAAATCAATAATGTTTGTCTGCCAAAACCGTTACTAATGTGATTTCTTTTCCAAAAATATGTTCATTTTTATGCAAAAATAAACATTTTCCAAGTCCAAAAAGAAATACAAATATGATAAAACTGTTCGTTTAAAGTATAGCAGTTGCCTCCCTTTAATTATTCCGCGTATCTGTTGAATGTTGTTACCGTTTCGTGCGTTTCTCTGTATAGTATTTTACGTACCTTTCATTTAGTCTTCTTTTTCAATGTGTGTCCATGTTTTCCGCTGCTTGACCGAGTATATGAGAGATGTAAGCATTTCGTGTTGCAAATGTTTTGTTGAAATGTCTTTACACACGCCGGGTATGCGAATACTTCGTTTACGGATGGCACTTCACTTACAGAGAACAACAAACGCCACGCGCGAGAGGTGAGTTCTTCAGCTTTCTTGTATTTATGTTCTGTTTATTTGGGTTTTAGACACAGAACATTGTTTGGGTGATTAATGGTATAGCACTTCGTATTGCGAAGAAAGAAATTCGCGGAAAAACGGTGAATTATTTTAAAAAAACGATAAAATTTCATCGATAATCAGCATGAATTGAATGATCAGTACATATTTAAACAAAATAAACATACTTGGAAATAAATCAAGAACGTGCTTACTATTCGAAATAAAAGATCAATATATCCAGTAATGTTACAACATGTTACATTTTAGTTTACTAATGTATTTGAGAAAATTCAAATGTTTTAAGAGTCGCATGCACATTTTTCATCTGCACTTCGTTTACCGATCATCTAAAAAACAATGGCACTTCGTTTCCTGACATCTAGACACTTTTTTTCCAGATATAACACACTCGTATTTTTTGAATCAAAAATGCAGAATTCGCTGTGGAATACTGTTAAAGTAAGCAGGCAATAAATAAAAATGTATGTACT
The DNA here is from genome assembly GCF_020536995.1 of Dreissena polymorpha. NCBI lineage: Eukaryota > Metazoa > Mollusca > Bivalvia > Myida > Dreissenidae > Dreissena > Dreissena polymorpha. The sequence continues at coordinate 79,949,425 of NC_068356.1, forward strand.
TAGTACGCAAATAAAAAACGAATAACCGAAGCATGTTCTTATCCCTTTGAAATATGATTATGATTTGGTATAAATGTGAAAGATAAATGTTAAACAAATTGGATATGTCTAATGAGTAAAATCTATATGACCATATATTTTTAATTACGTTCTAAGCGGTTGATCTAAAGCATTTATCTTTATGTCCAAATGAAGGTACTATGGCTATTTTCTTTTATATTAGATAGCATGTCATGAATAATCACTCTGCTTAAACTGCCTCTCAGAGATTAATATCAGCAGCGATGCAGGTTCGAAATTCTATTGGAACTTTTTGGCTCAATGCCAATAAACGAAAATAGCAATAAAAGAACGGGCGGGGTTGATTTAATCACACGATAGTGGTGTAAAAATTATGCATATCCGTCTTTTTTTTAATATAAACACAACACATGCTGCATATGAAGTTCTATCCAATATAGCACCCTAAACTTCGTTTGTGTGGGTATACTAAGTACTGACTCCATAATATGACATTTAAACATTTTATGTACGCATTCCTTTTTTTCCAGAATCAGTTGATTTTACGATTTAATTTTAACCGTGATTCTTAAAACTCAACCAATACAGTGATTTAGGGTCAGGTGAATCGCACTTCGAGCAAACGTTAGCGTTGCGTAAAGGGAAGTGCTCCCTATAAGCAGGGCTCAAAATACAGGGAGTTTTACCATTCTCTTTTTAATTTTGTTGCTACGCATAAGTATCGTCTTGATGATGCGATTCAAATAACCGACATAGGATTTTATGAAGAACAAATGTGTATTTGCGTCATAAAGACCCCTTCACTACCGTTATCTAGAGCCCTGCTATAAGTAAAATTAAACACGATTGTGTTGATTCGCATTATCCGTACACATTTATTTAATAATAAATATTATCTTATTTGAAAATTGCAATTATAATAAACATAGTATAAATTAATAGTCATGTGATTTTTGAAAAATATATTTTTAAAATGTTTCGTATGAATAGCCATAATATAAATAAATGCATTTGAGGTAGAAGATAAAACTCAGTTATTAGAGTGCCCGCTTTGTTGAAAGTCTCCGTAATCTGAAGTGCCCTTTATCGGTAAACAAAGTGGCTGCAACTTTATGTATGCCACCTATTACAAAATGTACTATCTTTGTTTATATTTCATTGAATGCTATCAAAATTTCAGTATTTGAAGCACAGTGATTACTCTACATGCTGGAATAGCAAAAAATTTCTTGCAATAATTCTAAGTAGTTTTATTTTGTTAAAATGTTTACTGATCATCCAGTTTATGCTGTTTTCCGATCAAATTTTCTATTTTTTGGGCAAAACTGTTCCACTCTTCCGTGAAATTGTGTATTCCCAATACAAAAGGATACACCATTTATCAACTCGACCATGTGTCTTGTCTTAAAAACTAATCTTTAGGATATAACTTTAAATAAAACAGAGGAACTTACCTCTAGCGCGTGGCGTTTGTTGTTCTCTGTTAGTGAAGTGCCATCCGTAAACGAAGTATTCGCATACCCGGCGTGTTACATAAATTGAATTTAAATTGTACCGTTATCAGCTGCTTTCGGACAAGAGGTTTTGGGCTAATACACAAATAGACACCGATCACCGTCCGATCAGCGGCCGACGTATTTTTCAGCTCATCGGGCTGGCGACCGGCCGATGATCGCACGGAAACCGGGCCAATTTGTAGCATCGGGCGGCGTCCGGATTAATTTTAAGTCTCACTTAAAATTTTACCCGACGTCGGGCCCGGGAAGGAATCGAGTTGAGATCGAAACAAGATAGGACGATCAACGCACGGGTATCGCCCGGCGATCGCCCGACATAGGATTCATTGAACGTGTATCGGCAAAAGCAAAGGTATATCCCAGAGGCATATACACCGGACGATGCACGTTATGATACACGTACAATTAATCCGATGTCTTGCGTACGCCGGGCGATAACCGTGCGTTGATCGTCCGATCTGTTCTCGATCTCAACTCAATTCCTTCCCGGGCTCGATGTTTGGTAAAACAAATTGTGATATAAAAAAAAAAATCCGGACGCCGCCCTATGCTAGAAAATGACCCGATGTGCGTGCGATCATCGGCCGGCGCCAGCCCGATGAACGGAAAAAAAACGTCGGCCGCTGATCGGAAGGTGATCGGTGTCTATTTGTGCCTGAGGTTTTAAACTGTGTCACTCATCGGACGGCGGACGGCTCCGACGTGTCCAGTCTTCCCGATGCCTGGAGATCGGACACATCGGCCGGCGACCAGATTGTTTGTGACTGAGGCATAAACGAGCGCAATACAAATACTTTAACCCATTTATGCCGAGTGGACTCTTCCATCCTTCTAAATTGGATCAATTTATTTCTAAAATAAGGGATGTCTAGTATATTTATTTCTATATTTAGAATATTTCTTACGGAAATTCTTTAAGCAAACAGCGCAGACCCGGATGAGACGCCGCGTCATGCGTACTTTGTAACAAATTGATAACTGTCAAATTTGGGTTGCTTTTCTTAAAAATTATATTTGTGTGCTACTTGTGTTTGTTTGTTTGTACTGTATCTACATTTGCGTTATGTTTTTTTTCTCAATAAATTGTTAAAAATAACTTTCAAATGTTTCGTGCTTTTCATTGGTCAACGATTAACGGGAATGCTTTATCTGAATCAGAAAAACGTTCTGACCTTCGTGATAATGATATTTACGTATTTATATGAAACTTTACACTTGGTTTTTATATTATATTGGACGTCTTTACCCGGAACCAGAACGTTTCATACTAACTTTGTGTTTGAACATGACCTAAACCGAAAGTTGTATTTGCCCATTTGATGAAACCATCATAAGGAATATATACACACATGTTCGTATTTTAAGAAATGCCTAAACATAAATTTATATTGTGCTTAATTTAGACTAAAAACTTTATTAAATACAGAATTCGTGCGTAACAATTGTACGGAATTGTTTCCACAGACTTGTGGAATTGTTTTCAATACAAACTTCTTAGACAATGCAGGAAGCAAAGTGAAACTAAGTACGTAGACATACGCTGAAAATTCATTCAAGTAATCAATATTTTATATTCATACTCATATAGAATATAGAGCATAAAAAACGAGAAAAGATTGAATAATTTTTAGCGTGTCTGATGTTCCCACATTTAGAGGACACCTGACAAAATCCCGGTTGATCTAACTTTTCTTTGGCCTTTTTGAAATTCTTTTCCTGCTTATTTGATTTTTAAGTTACGATGTTTATATTTATCAATTTTATAATTAAAAGATGCAGTTCAAAAACTACCGAAGTCGGTGAACAATTCACTATAAATGTGCCCTCTTGTTAGGACACGAAAACACGATCTCCACGACAAACATCCAAAACACTCGCCATTTTTAAATCGTTGTGAATTCATTTGTATTCATTGTTTTTTGAAAAGGAGAAAATAATAAATGTCGTTTCATCATCGTACGAAAAGAAGGCTTATACAATGAGCGCGTGTGCGTGTGTTTATTTCGAAGTTTACGAGGTCCTTTCCGAGCCAGAGGCTACATTATGTAAGGACACAGACTGTGTCCCAGCACTCCTACCTTATTAAACAACAAGACTCACGAAAATTGAGACGATTTTTTTTCAAATCATAGCTGCAATTTCCAGCTATTGAAAGATAATTTAATTTGGGTGTAATCTTGTGCTGTGGGGAAAGCCGGGGTACCCGGATGGAACTCCACCTGTCCAGTATTGAGACCACCAACCAAACTCACATGCTGCCGGGAATGGGAATTGAACCCGGTTCATCTAGGTAAGAAGCAAGTGTACAAACTACTACGCTAAAGCTGGCCGGAAAGCCAGTATATAACAGTTCATTTAACGGATATGTTTAAATCGTTGTTACTTCCCTTTCACCGGGATAAACAATTACCATTATGATAAGTGTGTAGCAAAATATAATAATATAAATATTATTATATAAAGCTCTTTTAATTTGTAGGATAAAACAACACGACCAGAATTAACAAACTTGTGTATATAGTGCTCATAGGTTAATATCTAAGTTATTTCTAAGAATTAAAAAATAGGTATTTCTAAGAAATAATTTGTTAGTTCTGTTTTTGTAGTGAATCTGTACTTGTGCGCATGAATTTAATTACGAATGCGTGATTTCGAATTCGAGTGCATCAGGACGAATTATTGAAAATCAGATGAACAAATTATAGTTTTATTTATGTCGATCCCACTTTTACCAGATGGAACAGGTATATTTTTCAACTACTTTGCGATTAAATTTTACTAAATTTCCAAACCGACATTTGTGTGTGTTGTATCTGCATCTTAATTACGATTTGTGTTTTTTTTACTTTGCTCAGCTCTGACTTAGTCATATTTGGTAGTAATAAAATATGTATATGTAGTCATTATAGAACAGTCTCGTCGCCGTTGTTTCTTGTTGCAATAACATTATTAGTAAGAAGCTTAATTCGGATTTATACATAAACAAATAGCTAAGCGCCTTTTGAGAACCAAGTGTTTGTTTAATTAATATTACTAATAATTATTTTGCAATAATACATTTTAATAAATTAACTTCTATTCATAATTTAACTTAAATTCATTGCTATGTCTGCTGACGGTGTCGCAAACTTTGAAGAATCGATTCACGTTATCATGCCATGATAAGCGTATTTGAAATAAATGTTATAAAGTGCGTGCAGACGAACGAATGAACGAGAGAAAGACAGCTTACAAACCTTGTCAATATGGTGTCTTCTATGACTTGACTTAAACAAATATTGAGTTACTAAGATTTCCGTAAAATAGCGAATAAACAGTTGATATGTTTTGTTAACAAATATTTGTAATTATTTTTTCCTATATTTAAAAAAATACATTCTCGCATATTCACATGTTTTAAAAGAAATGGCAGATCCACGTGCTACCTTTGCTTCTGATTATTTTGTCACAATTTTCATATTCAGCTGTTTAATCTTTAGTCAAAAGTCATTAATTTCCGTCCGTATAGTATCTCTTATTCCGGAAGTAAGACCATAATAACATAATTTCGCATTGAGAAGGCTTTGGTAACACAGCCGCGTTAAGGTTGGTACAAGGTATAATCGCGGATCGCACATTGTGTGAAAATTGACGTTGCATTGAAATCTCAAGGCGCAAATAAGGGGTAATTTCGCTGGATTGATAGTATCGGGTGTCGTTTAATACACATGTTTTGTTAGTGCCAATAAAGTATCATAAACAAACATACAATTTACCTACTTAATAATGATAAGCAAATTGGCGGTTTATGGAGAAATTTGGGCACTTAGCGTACGGCTAACAGCTTAATTTAACCAAGCGGACAATTGAATTCAATTTACTTCTCTGTTATAACAACGTTTGCATTTTTCTACGGGACCTCTAAAAATGTCATAATTCAATTAACGATGATTCGCGGTTATTATAGCATTTCTTGTCATCAGCGTATTTTGGTTGTTTACAAGGTTGTATGCTACTTGATCTGGCGACCCAGGTGTTGTATGATAAAAGTGAACGATGTACAAATGGGATTTTAATTTGTATGTAGAGGAAATTATTTCCAGCAATCTGTTGGGCGACCAAGTTTAAGCTGTGCTGCGACAGAAATGTCGCAGATCCGATGTTCGCGCCGCCTTGCAGACTGTTATTCGTAAATTTGACCAATATTGTTACTAGGAGCATATGCCATAACATGTCATGATAATCAAACACTGTTTGATCAAGAAAAACACAAGTTTTAAAATCATGTCATTTTACTGTTATGCATGCACTTAGAAAAAAAAAATATTCCTAAAACGTGTCAACATATCATTCCATCCCCGTGTCACGTTATATGGTAACCATTAGGAAACAACGTTCTTTGAAAAGCAGTTCACTTTTCATTGGCATTCAGACGCAAAATTTCGCTTGATGTTTCATGTCACTCACTTCCTGTTGTCCAGATGCTTGGACTCTCCGCCATTGTTGTCAAGCGTCTGCATCACCTGGACGTCTTTGTAACAGCGACTCTGGTTGGTCACTTAAATGCAGCTTATATCATTGACCTATAATTATGGTGGCCTCCTTAACTTTTTGATGAATACGGAGGGTGTGATTAAATATTATCTTGACACTTGGATTCGTGTTTCACACGTCATTTCAAGCGAGTGTGAACGGCGAGTCGTCAAAAATAAATGTTCACTTTGTCCAGTCGTTTTAGATTCGAAATAAATGAACATGTATCACAAATAATCTGCATTAGTTTAAATTAAAGTCATCTTGGTATTATACATGTTTTTTGCAGATGTGTATATCGTGTTTATGCATAAAATAATGTAAACATTTGTAAAAAAATGCATTATTGTGTGAAATGTCGACACCCAACTGTTTACCAAATTGTAAACACAAATATGGGTAAATACAGAACAGGCTTTATAAAGGGTTAAAACCATTACATTTAAAGCATACATAGATTGAAAGTAGTTTGACGTTATTAACTATGAGCATTATACACTTCCGGCATCGTCAGTAGATTAATTACGTATATTGTCAATTGAATACAGTAAAAATTTAATACTTGGTATAAACACCTGAAAATTGAGAACATTTTTTTTGCAACACGACTACCCCTAGTGTGGCACTATTCGCCATTGATCGAATCGAATATCAACAGTACTACTGCGATTGTTCCTTTGCTTTCTGATCATGTGACCCAATTTCCGTAGATCGACCAGTTTGTTTGGTAGATGCGAATCGAACATAGCTGATTCTGCCACTAATCCTTGCAGTCGTTTTTTTAATTGTGAGCGTGAGCTCATGACTAAATTTACAGAGCATGTTTTGCAAATCAGTATGTGCTTAGAAGCCTTAGCTACGCTGAGAACCGTAACTCACTATAATAGGAACGATTACCGCTGCCTGTCTGCACCGCAGACGACGAATGCTTAGGAGCGTCTGCATCTACTACTGCAGTGAGTGTATTTACAAGCTTGTAAGACGACATTGGCCAGTCAAGTGTTTATCATTGAAATCTGTACATATTTGCTTTCAGGGACAACGGGGCTTAATGCATGTCAAATAAGACTAGCCTGTGCACACTGATTAGCCTTTGCAATTCGCACAAGCTAATCAAGGACGACAACAGCGAACAACGTCAGTGCCTTCATCGCTTTGATTTATGCTAGTGTTGTTTTTCAAGCTTTGACAGTGTCGTTCAGAGTAAAACATGATACCGTTGATTTTTCTCTTTATACGTGAATACAAAATAATAACATATAAAATGAATTCAAGGAATGTATATATTGCATAATCAGATGACAATAATAAGGAAAAAAACATTATCATCATCATCAGCAACAGCAGTAATAGCAGCAGCATCAACAATAACAAAAGTAGTAGTCGTAGCAGCAGTAATGGTAATAGGCAGTAGTAGCAGCAGCAGTAGTAGTAGTAGTAGAAGTAGTGGTATTAGTAGTAGTAGTAGTAGTAGTAGTAGTAGTAGTAGTAGTAGTAGTAGTAGTAGTAGTAGTAGTAGTAGTAGTAGTAGAAGTAGTAGTAGTAGTAGTAGTAGTAGTAGTAGTAGTAGTAGTAGTAGTAGTAGTAGTAGTAGTAGTAGTAGTAGTAGTAGTAGTAGTAGTAGTAGAAGTCGTTGTAGTAGTAGTAGTAGTAGTAGTAGTATAGTAGTAGTAGTAGTAGTAGTAGTAGTAGTAGTAGTAGTAGTAGTAGTAGTAGTAGTAGTAGTAGTACTAGAAGTAGTAGTAGTAGTAGTAGTAGTAGTGGTAGTAGTAGTGGTTGTTGTTGTAGTAGTAGTAGTAGTAGTAGTAGTAGTAGTAGTAGTAGTAGTAGTAGTAGTAGTAGTAGTAGTAGTAGTAGTAGTAGTAGTAGTAGTAGTAGTAGTAGTAGTAGTAGTAGTTGTTGTTGTTGTTGTTGTTGTTGTTGTTGTTGTAGTTGTAGTAGTTGTAGTAGTGGTAGTGGTAGTGGTGGTAGTAGTAGTAGTAGTAGTAGTAGTAGTAGTAGTAGTAGTAGTAGTAGTAGTCGTAGTAGTAGTAGTAGTAGTAGTAGTAGTAGTAGTAGTAGTAGTAGTAGTAGTAGTAGTAGTAGTAGTAGTAGTCGTAGTCGTAGTAGTAGTAGTAGTAGTAGAGTAGTAGTAGTGGTAGTGGTAGTGGTAGTGGTAGTGGCAGTGGCAGTGGTAGTGGTAGTAGTAGTAGTAGTCGTAAACGGGATCAACTTTAAGAGAAAATCAATAAATCATTGCCCACTTAATGTTCACTATTTTACTGGTATGTCACAAACACCGAGTCTAATGTCGTAGCGTTCGGTTACCTGTTAATTAAAGTCAAATCTAAATTCTATTTGGCACGTGTGCGCATAATTATTGCATGAAATTGCCGACGTGATACGGAGATCCTTAAAACGGGCCCCTTCTCTTAATGACCATGAAATAGAGATTTAAACGCTACGTGGTCGTGGTAATTTCCTGATATTCTACCGTCGCCGGTCGGACACGTGACCAAATCACGTGCGATTTATGACTTCCGGTTATTGAATTGATTTCCGAATAAATCGACTTTGAGTTGCTGGCTTGTACTTTTGTCCTTGAATGGAATAACGTTATTGTTTTAAAGAAAACCATGTTGATAACACTCGTGCATAAAAAACGTTAATTATTATATTTGGATTTTAGAATAAAAAATCACCTATTAAGCATATGTGAATTTTAAACGCACACATAGTGCCTTCTGTTAATTTATCAACCAACTTATGTCAATTTTATCCGCGTTTCCCGTACAACATAAGTACAACTCATCGACCTAGACGTTAATTGTATGTTATTGTTCTTTCCAAGTATATAACTGTTTATGTGCTAATGCTGAATTTTTGTCGCAAAGCTTAAATAATGCTTAACAGGTATGAGCTGCTCAAAACGTAACGGGCAGTTGTGGATGAAGTTGTTTGTTCAAAATAAATGGCAGACGTTTTTTGTTCTTTTGAATAATTAGATAAACTTAAATTTCTTTTCCAGATTTAATTAAAACTTGTTCATTGTTATATTCATATTATGCATGTCAAAAGTTGTGACATGCTTTTAGCTTAATCGTCGTTAACATTTTAGCAACCTGTCCACTATGACGGTTTTCATATGAAATGCAAAAAAAATATAATAATTAAATGTGTTGAGTTACATTGTGACCGCACTTATTAGTTCGATACCAACACTCTTCAAAATCTACGTTTTACAACACGCCGTTGTGCGGGGGAATACAATAGCAGCCTACACCACCACTCTCCGGCATTCCGCTGGCTGCGGTCGAATCGTCACATGAACGCCTGTGGCAGTTCCCCATGGTGGCGGACTAACCCGTAATTACACCCCAGTTTAACACGGTTTTGATTGACACCTGCCATTGTCTTATCTCCGGCCGAATCTCTGCTTGATAGATGCCCGGTTAACGCGCTCAGGGTTTCGCCCGCGGTTCGCAGGCCCGATCTCAATGGTCACCGGGTATTAACTGGTCCGAAGCCGGCTTCTAAACTTCACGCGCCGGTGGCGTTGTCGAATCGGATAACGTACCTTCTTAATTAAGATCTGAACTCTTCCGACGGTTTTCGTGGTTTATGGTACATACGTTGGGGCGAAGGGGTTCTTATTTGGTCATAAACTACAAGGGTTGGTCACAGGTAAATATATGTTTGTCAGTTGACTTTTGACCGCTCTTTTTCAGCGTCATTAACGGGCACAAATGTTGCAAATACTGTCCATCTTATATGCCTTGTTCAGAGCAATAAAATTAAACATGTAATTACGAATGCGTTCTATTAAATAGATTTGTAAATGAAAATTGGTAGGTTGGTCAAACTGCCTACATTTATTACATATCGATTTGCCATTAAACGTGTCAGTTACGTGGGATTTCATAACAAACGGACACTTTAATGAACGTTTAATATTTCTACTTGTATGATGTATTTTTTTATGATTGGAACTCAATTGTACGTAAACTAAAACACATGCTCACGCTATGAATACCGTTATTACACTTTAATAAATAAATTAACAATCGTTGTACCCTAAGTCTAAATCGGAGATTTTTTTCTTATTTTCTTTGGTATTTTTTGAAGGCTTTGATTCAGTTTCTGTGCACAAAACTTAATTAGCCATCGTTTTGCCAACAAATCTTGGTGAGAACATTTATACAGCTGACTATATCGCTGATGATATGTAGTTAAAAAGTATGCACACCAAAAACTTTCTTCATTTAGCCATTTCTACCATGTGACGTAGACTTGCTGACATATTCGCCATTCTCCTACTGGTAACTGAATGTTTCTTTTTCAACAATTATAAAAATTGTTGTTTTTTGTATAGCGTACGTAAGAATCGTCATCTTCATGATATAGATATCTGCCAGCCAGAAAGATGTTCAAAATATCCAAGCAATTGCAAAAACACACAAAAATAAAGTTGATAAAATGTGGTTTAGCTTCGAGTTGATTTGTATACTGGAATACCACACGTATATGAGCCTCGCTCTGTGATATTGATAAATTACGGTGGCACTAAGGTGACATCACCGCTCCAAAAAAAAAAGTCGGGAAAACACAAGTTATGTTTTCCCGTCGCCAAAAAAAAAATAACTCGGGGAAACACAAAATAAGTCTGTTTTCAGGAGTTTTTTTTTTGGCGACGGGAAAACAAAAGTTCTGTTTTCACGTCATTTTTTTTTTTTGGAGCGGAAAACACAAGTTCTGTTTTCCCGTCTCTTTTTTTTGAGACTTGAAAACACAATCGCTATATTGTGCGCACAAGATAATCGGCCAATCACAGACGCGGATTATATGGAGGGAACATTTGAAAACGTCCTAAAGGCAAGTTCTGATATAACATATCTGATATTGGCCGATTATCTTGTGCGCACAATATAGTGATTGTGTTTTCAAGTCTCAAAAAAAAGAGACGGGAAAACAGAACTGGTGTTTTACGCTCCAAAAAAAAAAAAAGACGTGAAAACAGAACTCTTGTTTTCCCGTCGCCAAACAAAAAAAAATAACTCCTGAAAACAGACTTATTTTGTGTTTCCCCGAGTAAATTTTTTTTTGGCGACGGGAAAACATAACTTGTGTTTTCCCGACTTTTTTTTGGAGCGGTGATGTCACCTTAGTGCCACCGTAATAAATGGACGTAGTCGTGTGCACCCCCGGAAACCCGATATGCTGTGCAAAGTTGGATGTGCTTGGAAAAGTTTCCGATAGATTTCGCTGAATTTTGGTAGGGTAAGTAAATAAAGTTCTATAATTGTTTAAAGGCATTTTTTAATTAAAATATATTTTGGTATATGCATAGGAGGTATTACCATGTATGTTACTAAAATCCTGGTAACTATTATTCAGGATGTATTGAAATATGACTATTTAAAGTCGACGATGCAGGGATTTGACCCATATTTAGTACTTTATTTACAAATTTATTTAAAGGTATGCCAATGAAAAAGTTATTACAACCGACAATTATATCAACCAATGTCCCCGAGTAACATATCCGCCAGAGTTTCTTAACAAAATTCGTATTGGTGGAAAAAAAAAATCGACTTAGCATTCATCATGTTGATGAAAAAATGATATGACCTGGTGCAGTTCAAAAGAGTTCAAGATATGACAGGAGTGCAGTACGTTTATCAACTTAAAAGCTCACTATTACAGCTGATTAATGCGCTTGCATGCTTGTTCCTTGTACTAAAACTTTTCATACTTACTATTTGGTTACTGTTTGAAATAATTGTGGAGTAAATGATGCTCTAACGTAGAAACCCACAAGTATATTATAACCTCGTAAGAGCGATTTTTTACGGAATGAACCTCATTGTGTCAAGTTGTACAGAAAACCGGACATAAAGAACCCCCTACTGTAGCTCTGGTATGTACGGACAGACAGACAGACACTTACAGAGACAGACACAAAGCAGAAAAGCAGAGTGAGAGAGATTCACGACATGTATGCGCGAGAGCCGTTAGTTAATAATATACCTTTAGTGGGTTTCGCGACTTGTAAACAAATTGTATGTCGTACTTAATATTCAATACGATAAATACCCTTTATCCATGACGTGAAACTTTAAATGACTTGTTAAGTAAAACACATACTATGACGTCGTTTAATGAGTATAGTGATTAAAGACCAGAGCTATATACTTTAACTGCAATCTTGACGATTTCTCTCAATATGCGTTTTACGCTCAAATGGAAAGTATGTCCTAGTTTTAAATGTTATAATTTGCTGAAATCTGGCTGAATATATTCCTTCAAGGCTTGGGGCTTCAGCAGATGAGAACTGTGTGTTATCTATGCAAATACACATAAGAAGGAGGCGTGAATAGGGTTTTGAAGATAAAAGTTTACAGTTTGCATATATCATTACCAAAAAGAACGAAAAGAAACAGACATAATTGGAACTATAGGCAGAAAATATTTATATAAATGTTTAGATTGCCTAACTGACGTATATTTTTATCTGTTTGAATCAACTGCTGTACAATTACAATGATCTTCAAACAGTATAAAAGATACAAATAAGCTGGAAATCAACTTAGCGTCAGAACGGATAGTATTATGAAACCTCAAAGTTCAATAAAATCGATCTAAAATGCAACAGATTGGGCATAAATCAGCTGTAATAGTGAGCTTTTATGTTTATAAACGAACTGCACTCCTGTCATATCTTGGCATCTTTTGAACTGCACAAAGTCATATCATTTTTACATCAACGTGTTGAATGTAAAGTCAAATTTTTCCACACATTTTTTTTCCACTGGCATACCTTTAAAGAAAGTTGTAAATAAAGTGCTTAATATGGGACAAATCCCTGCATCGTCGACTTTAAATAGCCATATTTCAATAAATCCTGAATAATAGTAACCAGGATTTTAGCAACATACATGGTAATACCTCCTTTGTATATACCAAAATATATTTTAATTCAAAAATGCCTTTAAACAATTATAGACCTTGATTTACTTACCCTACCGAAATTCAGCGAAATCTATCGGCAACTTTTCCAAGCACATCCAACTTTTCACAGCATATCGGGTTTCCGGGGATCGTGTCGTCCCAGATTAGCCTGTGCAGTCCACACATGCTTATAAGGGACGGCACTTTGCGCCTCAAATGGATTTTCACTGAGATGAGACTTTCTTTTAACGAACTATGCAATAAAGGCGGAAAGTGCCGTTCCTGACTGCACAGGCTGATCTGGGACGATACTTTATGAACATGCATTAAGCCCGATTTTCCCAGAGCGAGGCTCATATCAGTTTTGTCTCATAAACCCATCTAGCTGTATCGTTTTAGGCAAGTGGATACCGAGTATACGGAGGGTCCTATCGTCAAAGGTACCTATCGTGTGACTGGGCTCACCTTGTAATTTTGGAGTAAGGAGGATTGGATTTCCAACATTCATGGTCAGCTGGCTCCATGGCATGGGTCAGAAACTCGGATCTAATCGATATGTACAAATTAAACATCACCAACTTCAAAATGGAGGATTGTTTATGATTATTATATCCTATTTAACTATCATTTTCCGTTGCACATGCGTTAACTTCTTTGATTGTTTGCACTTTGCATGAGTTAACGTGAAAAAGCTTTTCCCGGGAGTGCATGTGTTTATCGGGAATACAGTTTTGCATTTCTTGCAGTCTCAAAGATTATTGATTTACTTATTTGTTTTTTTATACTTGTTATGTTATGAATTTTGTAAAAGGGTTCTGTGAAGAATACATTTTAAATAATGTATCACGACAGGTGCTGGTTTCTCATTAAGTTTTCTTATTAGCAGCGCGACCGCTTTTCGATGTGAGTTAGTAAATGAATATTTGAATGTATTATCCATCAAGAATGGAATGGAATAAAATATACACATTTCGAAGGCTCTTGCTGTTAAATATTGTTCAGTCTAAACACTTATAATCGAGAAACAACTGCACGCCAACGGGAAAACAAAACCGAACTGTCGATAAAATAGTTATTTAACATTAAATCCTGAAATCTTATTCCTCGTTCAAAACAACTAAACCTTCCGTTCGCCTTCAATCCGTATAACACAGGATTGTCACCGAAAGCCTAATTGATTTGAAAATAACAAAAGACGCACTCATTAACTTTTTTAATCGCTTGTCGCCCTATCGAGTGCAACTGTTAAATCATCGCCAGCTCACCTTTTCAGAAGGCACTGCAAGCATCTATCTTTCTGGATCACCTACTACGCGTGCAGTCTCTTGAAGCATATTCAATCATATCCGTTCAATACTATCCTTCCGTTTTTGTTTCTCTTTTCCCAATTAATGCAAATGCTTAACGGGTCGTTTAAACGCTTCATTGTCACTCACTGTTACTCGTTTTTCTGGCTGCCAAAGATTAATCTCGTCGAGTACTATATCTCCTGCGACATCTACCGATTTGTGAAACAGATCATTCTTGACTCTCAAAGACTTTTTGAAAGGGGTTGAAGATCACACGAAATCTTTCAATGGATTATGTCTAAATTCGCCATCGTTCGCATAGATCAGGGTAATAGAATATCGCATTTCTTGTGGAGAACTCGTCCTTTTAAGGTGTATTAATTTACAGGGAATAAATTACTTAACATTGTGTAGAGTGAATAACTGATGATACGGAATAGTTGGAACTTGCGTTAGGTATGTTTCACTACAAACAGCCGGTCAGGAAACCGTAATAAAACATGCCGATGTAGGATCGCAACAATGGAAAGTTTGTACTCGTTCGTTACCTACAAACGAGTAGTTTGTAAAAGGATATGGTTTTCTTACTAATCCTCAAGATAGATGACAAATTGCTGAGTACCTATAGGTTAATTTTCCTAATGCGCTGTTTTCTACGTTTTCATACTAATAGGGAAAAGAGCTTTATCTCGACTGGATTGCATTTCCATGTCCAAGGTAATGTTTCCCATGTTTAAAAGGGTTTAAATGTGTACTTATTATTTACATGCGTGTTATTTACATAAATAAATGAACCCATTAACAGTTTCTGTCACAAAACGTTTAACATTTAAAATCATTGTTTATTTGCATGAGTTATATTATCTTAGAATATGCACAGTCAACTTACTAACAATACTCACTTTAACGCAAGTAGTTTTGCACATACGCCGACACGATGTACTGTCGCGCGGTTAATTAACCGCAGGCATTTCAACTAATTCATCTACTGTCGCTCTCGCATATTCCTCAGTCACCGAATTACCGGGACTAACCGTTGCCTTTCAGCATGGCTACCCTTTGCGAGTCAAAATTATGCCTTGTGCGTTGAAAACCAACAATGCACCCTCTTATTTTCATATTTAATATTTCAAATTTGGTCAACCAGGCTTACCAACCCGCCTATTATAGGTAACGTTTATTGCTTATTTCATTCCCATATTGAGACCGCATGCTTGCTCGCAGTCGCGGTTCGCAGTGCATTTCTGACCTGCCACGCCCTTGCGGTAATGCGGCACGCGACATAGATGGACCTCGCGCCGCCATTTCCAGATACAGGGCGCTACATTCGCACTTGTTGCACTGTGATCAGTGGGTGCAAGTATTGCCATATCATCACAGCTTAAGTTTCACTGACCATATAGTTTCCTTACGAAAAATGCAATTGAAACTATAATTCTGTTGTTTTTTTCGCACAAACAGTGGTAACATTTAACTTCCAGTACAAACTTGTGGTAAATGTACTTAGTCAGTCAATGTGGAAATCGTCCATAGAGTTTGAATATTTTGTGATCATTTTAAGATAAATGATTTTCAAAAGCTTATGTTCATAAGACATTTTTGTCCAAAGCACTCTATTATGTCGTTTCATTATTTTAGAGAATATTTGCTATCGATGAAAATTAATAATTTATCTATGACCAGCAGTAAGCAAACTTTAAAAGGCAAACGTTAATGAAAATACTTGTATGTTTCGAAGGACGTAAAATCTCAGCATATAAATAAGCAGAAACTGGACGGATGGGCGGGCACCGGACGGATGGGCGGGATGGGCGTTCATGCGTTTTGGTGTCGTTGACGTTTTGTATTCCTGTCATATTTTCTGAAATTCTTCGCAAAATTTACGCCAATGGAGGGTACTTCACCAAACGTGTGCATTTAGTTCTACTTAATTATGTTAATACTTTAGCTAAAAATAGAAATATGTTAAACCATTTTTTATTTTAAGTTATAGTCAGATTTGTTATTTATTTCACACAAATAATCATGATTTGGTCCTCTGCCAAAAATATTCAAAACGACCGCTCCATAGCACATCATGGCAGCCTGAATTCTGGTCAAACTTCGTGACATGTGCGCACAGTTTGAGGGGTTTCTACCAAACAAGTTCATGAGGAAAATCATTATTGCGGTGTCCGTATTGTTCTCTAGTTTAGTGATATGTCAATATCATAAGGAGTGAAAAAAATGTGCGTTAAGTAACCGACCAAATAACTACCAATACGATTATACAGTTCGTCTTACATAAATTCCACCTCATGTTTCAGTTATTACGTATTTTTGTTTTGGACTTCGTGCTTTTTTACTGTCCCATAAATGTAAGGTAGGACGTGTGTCATAAGTACATTTACAACAACTTCAGTCGTTAACTTACACTTCACATTTGCTATTGAATTCGATTTCTATCAGATGTCGCAGGTACATGCTACAAAAAGACCTATGTTTTGCCATGATAGTTAATACGCTATGTTTTATTAAATAATTTTGATATTTTGTTTTGTTTTCTTCCGCTGGATACTCTATGGAGTTGATTCCATGATTAACAACAATCTACTTTTAAGCCGTATTCTTTGTGTTACTGATTCCTGAAACAAGGTTTTTAATTTATCATTAATGACTATGTATTTTGTATAATTTGTTTTAATTAATATGCCGGAACATTGATATTTTTTTAATATGATTTTAAAATGCGAGTGTAGTTATACCGAAGGCAATATAAGTCCATAGAAATGATAACACGATCGTTTTCACTGTCATGATTTAATTGCGTTTTTAAAATCGAATCATGGATGTTTAAACTTTCGCAGCAAGGCACGGTGCATCTAAAATATTGTACATACATTAAAACATAATAGTATAACAATAACTGGCAACATACGTGAATATTGCAAAGCTACAAAGCTAGAATTAACATCGGAATGATTCACAACCAGCAGTAAAACACATAGTTGAGCCATAACCAAACATTCCACGTACGACAGTGAAACACTCTCCCTGTCATAAAACACACCGACAGCAGTCATGTAGCGTCTCAGTCGAGATATCATAGGGCCTCGAACACCCTCGCAAACTTGGGATACACCGCATAACCCCAGACTTCAACGAGACTTAGTAGCGTTTGGTAATTTGCACGAGCACATCAAAGGGGCCGCCTCAGCTACCCGAGACTGTCAGGAGCCCGCGGGTCTCGCTGCCGAATGGGAGAAAAAAGAACATAAAATAATAAACCATATTTTTTTTAATGAACAATTAACAGACAGGCTGTATGTTTTTTTATTGTGCTGTTTTGTGGGTTTGCACTTGAATTCATGCAATTGCTTCAACGACATTTGTAATCGAAAATTGAATTTTGCTAAGTCATTTTTTAACTGGCATTGAGCTCTAAATTAGCATTTTGCATTTTCCGTCTTTCTTATATACATTTTCATGATACAATGAGTTTGCTTAAGTATACATGCAAAGTGTTTTCATATGACGACAAATACATCTTTGGTACAAATGGTCTGCTCCGATTAACCTCTATTGTGAAATCTTTTAATACATTTTGACTGACATACCTGGAATAGAAAATGCATATTTATATGTCTTATCCTATCACATTTTTTAATAAATGACAGTGGAATGGAATTTATGTAAATGTTCGAATAATGTGGATGACCATTTCTGACCTATGAATGACTTATATTTGTGTGTATAGAATACATTTTTAGTAAACATTTCAAATCCTTGAGCATGAGGATATGGGTCGGCGGAGGGAGTGGTGCATACTTTATGATACCGCTACCCGTTTTCCATCCATTTCCGAATGACACAGTACATTGGTAATGTGCATGACAATATGAAACTCTCCCCGCATCACCAAGCGCAAAAAACAACAACAACAATGCATGCTAATTTATTTTCCAACTAAATAGCATATATACCTACATAACTAACATAAATTTTGTGAAAACTTGCGCAAAACCTTCATATCCTACGAATTTGTCTGGATAATTTTAACTAATTTCAAAATTGTTAAAACTATATATATATGCTTCAAGATGTCGAGCAAAATGCAAGAGAAGTACGAGTCACTCACAGGGAAACTGGTCTAGATTCAAGCAATATTGATGTTTCATATATAATAAATGCTAATTATGAGCCTCGATTTCGGAAAACGGGGCAAAGTTCATGAACGTTAAGTGGCATTTCCACAAGCTATTCTGGGACGACACTTTCTGCCTTAACTGAACTTGCGCTAGAAAGAGACCTTCTTTAAACTAAAAATACCATTAAATAGGAAAGTGTCGTCCCTGAGTAGACTGTCTGGACTACGCAGGCTAATCTGGCACGACACATCCCGCTTAAACATTAAGCACCATTTTCCCAGAGCGAGACTCACGGCGTCCATGTCCTCCCAAAACACTGATCTTGAAGCCAATGTGGAGACTGACGGCGTCCATGTCCTCCCACAAGCCCGATCTTGCAGCCACGGTGTGCATTAATAGCCATTGACTTGTGCATTAAGAAGACAATTGTTCTGCGATTGCCCGTTTGGTCTGATGCAAGCTTTATATCCTATTAAGGTTATTGTACTCAGAGAATGTTTGTCGAAGAAGCTTTTTCTGCGCATACAGAGTGAAGTTGTACTAAAGGCTGGTAGTCAAAGATGTGCATGCCTAGCGGTTGTCAATCCACACCTGAATGAAAACTTACGATAGTTTCATTTCGTTAAATATATATGGGCCGTGTTCTGTGAAAAAGAAGTTTAAAGCATGTGCGTAAAGTTTCGGGACGAAACTTTCCTTAGCTTCCTTTTTGCTTTAAGAAGAGACTTTCTTCAAACGAAAAATATCATGAAGAGGAAAGTGCCTTCCTTATTCTGGGACGACACTTTACGCAAATGCTTATAACCCCATTTTCACAGAAAAAGATCCATATATTGATTCTTCGGAATAACTATATGTTACAAAGTAATTAAGATTGTTATATTTTATTTATTTGTCAAATAATATAACATTATTTGTTTGCATTCTATATTTGTAATTATACTTTCAATGCACGGATTTCATTTAGTGTATATTCTAGTTTAAAATTATAAGTGACCAATGTACTTGTTCTTTCATCAATTAAAAGCATATCATATGTTTATTAACCGCAAGGGAATACATTATCTACTACCGTAATTGGTATGTGCTTAACAAAATTGTTTGTGTACAAAAAATGATTAAATATACTATGAGAAAATATTGTGGATGTCATTACGGTTACTTTAGGAATATATGAAGTGTGGGATGTTTCCAAACCCTAATTTCTTTGGGAACAGACGTATATAGACAAGAGGCGGTAGCCGTATATAATAGATTAAAATCAAATTTTGTTTCGTGTTCAAAATCTATCGCATGTAACCTTATTGTGTACATAGATACTAGTTTCATAGTTGAATGTATATAAAGGTAAACGTTTACCTCAACAGTTTCTTCGTTCCACGTAAGCTATTGCTCTAAATATTGTGTATTTGCTGTTGTTTTAATAAGTTTGTGCTTGTTTTTACATCGATTCCTTATGTGCGACGTAGGAAACAAAGTATTCTTCTGCTAAACAAACACAAGTTTACTGGTAGAGATCCTAATCTAGTATACTCTTGCGTCTTGTTCAACACGTACAATTCTCTAATGCTTACATTTTTTTCGAGGAAAAAATCCTGTATACCGCCCTTTAAAGTCTCCAGAAATGCCGGCGACGATAAGTGGCAGTCTCCGCGGACTCGAGATCAATGCATGCCAATCAAGGAAAGTGAGTAGCGAAAACGATTAATTTCTATAAATCTCTTGTAATAACACGGCTCGAGAGACGGCCGAGCTCGTCTAGCGGAAGACGAAGGGGCGGCCGCAACGGAGATCGCGAACTGTGTGCCGCCACAATGAGCGCTAATGAACACGCCGGCAGTCGTTGCACTTGACGCTGCCTCCAAATGATCACTTACGCCGCGAATTACGCGCGTAGAATGTCCTAATGAATGATTATTCTTGGAAATAAGCCGTCCACTGTAGCGGGACTTCAAAGTAGTGGATGAGACTGGCTTTAGGGCGCTTCATATCTGATTGAATATGTTATTCGTCAGAAATGTTTGTAATCGTACCATTTAGGTGGATAAAATGCATTGCAGTTGGATAAGTCACATAAAACTTTAATAATCTTACAAATATGTTGAAGCTTTGCAGAAATATAGGATTTAAATTCATAAACTTAACATTATAAACCACTTAGTTTCCACCGAAAAGCTTAGTTGGGCACTGCTAACTGTATCTGCCACCGTCGAAAGGTACAGCACATCTTAGGTTGCAAGCTATCAGAATGTATAAGAATATAAATGTATAAGAAATTTAAAATAACGGCGTGCTCGTAGAAATTTAATGTATTGAATAATATATATACGATAGGTTGTAATTCGTAATGGTATTACAGGCAATTTTGATCAACGATGCGCTAATCTTTCTTGTTGAATTAACAGTCTGATCAATAAATGAAAAAGGTTGTAAATATGGTCCTTACTTCATATTACAAGACATAAAAGGCCATAAATTCATAAATAGTAACCGTATTATGTACAACAAGTTTACTCCCGTAAATATTCACAGTTGGTTTAGGCTATTGACCAGGCGTACACAATTCAGGTTTTACTGTCAACCTTTGTCATAAAACCATGTAATGAAATACAATAACAATGAAAAACATGACAACAACCGCGATACAATCTCTTCGAACCATCTATAGGATAATGCAGGGTCAGATAGCGATCTGAAATAAATAATTCCTCATAAAAGCTTGTCAAATAATGCCATGGCGTCAAATATGGATAACTTAATCATGTGACAGCGCTTCCATCGTCCTCTCCAATAGCAACACGAAGTTGAGAAGTCAGATGGCGCCGAAACTAAGATTCGATTGGACGTTGCTATTTCCGCTAGTGACCAATGGCATAACGGATCCTTGTTCGATTGGGAAACTGCATTAGTGTCGTTTCTTTAATGTCTTGGTGCAGCAAATTGTTTTTGCAGAGTTGCTGCAATGCTTTTTTTGTTTGAAAAACTGTTAATACATTAACTGTGCATTCCAGACTTCCCTAGCGTAGGAGCACACGCGAAATCAGGTCACATTTTCTCGAAAATTCTCTTTTCTGTCATAACTAGATTAGCGTGAGCTCAATAGTTCATATTATAATAAAACCCGGTGTTGAAATAATATACACGAGCAATACAAGTTGTGTCAGATCATCATATGAATTGAAAGTGTATGCTGTTGCAATAATTTGCAGTTTGACTGGTGAAATAAGAGTCGTACGATTACAATATCAATATAATTTATGTCATCCGATATTAAAACTAACAGCAATGTCATAACGAAGCATCCTTCTTAGATAAAAATGCGCGAAAGTTCAGCCTCATAAGTGTAGAGACTACATGCATGCACACGGATATCAAAATGCTTAAGAAATAAATGAGTACATTGAGTAGATTGATTTCTATATAAACATGCTCAGAGAAACAGCGATTGCTATCGTGCATAAGTTTTGACAAAGTTTAGAGGAAAGGGGGCAGTCAAAATACATGATAACAGTATTTATTTTGTTACTTTTTATTACTATATCTCACAGTTTGGTTATTCAAAATGCAATTGTATGCCAGTCATCACCAAGCAAAGCTAAAAATTCGGGACATGAAAACTATACTGAGTACAAACATGTATTTTGTACATACCTATACGTGTTTTTTGTACAGACCTATAGATTGTACAGACCTATATTTGTTACAGACCTATATTTTTTATTAAGACCTGTATTATTCTCGACAACTGTTATGGTTGCAAGTCGTGTAGCAAGTTGCATGAGCATGCATTATGTTCAGACCATGCCTGCTTAATTTCAATCATGTATTCTAAGAACATGCACGCATGGGATTCGGTCACATTAAAACCAAATGTTATGCTATCTTAGGAAACCAAAACTGAAAATCTCTGACTCGGCACAGGGCAGCACGTGATTTGACGTCGAAGTCACGTGAAGTTTCTATCGAGCGTGGAAGCATTTCGCCAAGAAATGCGAGGAATCTCTGCGCTTTAATGAATAGAAGATCATAATTTTTAACTTGGCACGTGCTCATCGCGTCATTGCACGTGTTACGGTGGAAACGTTCAGAACTGATCACAAATGTCACGTGATGCTTGATATATTTAGAAATAATAAACTACCGCGTAATACCGCCAGATTTTGACAAAGTTTAGATGAAATATTCTCCGACCGCAACCTCGCGCATGTGGGACTACTTTGCTCCCGGCGGATGAAGCATAGGGGTGGCCGTTCATCAAACCTACGCGCACGAAGCGGTCGAAGAGACCTGATGTCCCTTTGTCACGAAATGCTGTTTAGCCATATCATGTTGCCTTCGCCGCATTTTTCTTATACAAACTTGGAGAACGTGTTCAGATAGCGAAATAATACATTTGCGTTTTACTTTTGGCCATCTTTTGATGTTGGCTGCGTATAAATAATGAACTTCGAGCTGTAAATTTGATATGTGGACAAGTTGAAAAAGACGCTTTATAGTTGTTTTTATCAAGTAAAAATAGTAGTGTGCTGTATATTATTATTATTATTATTATTATTATTATTATTATTATTATTATTATTATTATTATTATTATTATTACTATTATTATTATTATTATTATTATTATTATTATTATTATTATTATTATTATTATTATTATTATTATTATTATCATCATCATCACATTCTTCTACTTCTTCTTCTTTTCTTCTTCTTCTCATAATAATAATAATAATAATAATAATAATAATAATAATAATAATAATAATAATAATAATAATATCAATAATAATAATAATTATTATTATTATAATCATATGTTCTACTGTTGCTTTCTAATTCGAAAAAAATGCGTCTTATAGAATAATATTTAATGTGGATTGAGCAGATACTTTGATTCAAGACATTCATGTTTTTAACTTGAAGCATTGATAACTCGAACTGACAAAATTCTTATTTTTTACTAAACCCTTTGCTGTTTTCATACATTCATATATGTCATATGCGTAATAGTACAGCAGTTAACACAAGAATGTCATTTTGTCAAAGGCCGTCGATGCCGCTGTAATGTTGCATACATCATTTGGCGCGTAAAGATAATGGTTAAATAAGTGCTCCCCTGGATAATTGCCTATAATAGCAGATTTAATTATGAGAAATAGAATACAGCGTATTTCCCGCTGCCGGAAAAATGCTTGGAACAAATGGCTTAGGCGCATGGACCCCTGGCATTTGTTTAGTAAAATCAATTTACACCATGACGCGAAATGTCACATTTAAACACAGTCAACGATTTACGCGGATTTTCTGGACGACCAAAACGCTTCATATCTGAAAAGGTCAACTGTTTGAGCATAACATCCCCGGAATGTCGGTTGAAAGAAGTTATAAATATAATACATGGCAACATTTTGAAGCTCTTATTTGATATGGATTATAACATTTTATTAATCCATAGACTTAGGAAAAGAACTGAAATACACCAATATAAAAATAAGACGTTCGAAACATATTAGATTTTATAATATTGAAGATACGTATTTAATGTATTTCATGTAAATATTTAAATTAATTCAACACAAAATATATGTGAATGGACGACATAATTATTCTAATACAGTTATCTTTTTTTTACACGAATTAGCAAAGTCGGAACATTAATCCTAGCAGACAAGGCTACTTTGCAGCAAAACTATTTTTGTCCGCTTTAAAACGTTCCACACAACGTTGATATGGAAAATCATCAATCTAAAAGGTTTTTTATCGCCTAAATGGTTCGTGTATCGGTCAAACAAAACTCTTGCAAAACAGCTTTATTGTTGTTAACTTACAAAACCGTGATTTATTGAGACTCGATCGTTAAAAAATTCGCTTAAAAATCATGTTTACTCAATTCAAATTGCAATATCGTTGATCAATGACGGACGACGAATAGTGGTTTGCGATTATATAAAATTCATATAGGGGGTTGAAAAAAGGTGTGGATGCAATTAGAAAACATGCCTTTCATGTTACCGAATGAGCAATATTTAAAAATGACTTTTCAATTTAGGATAGCAATTATTACTTGGCTTCTTTATTGAACGTAAAATTGAAATGTTTCTATACACCAGACGCAGTACAGTGCAGCACAATACATATTCGCATAAAAAGGAAAACTGAAACGAAAGCGTTACAAGGAAATACGTGTAATGTATCAGTTAATCAGATTTCAATTTAGGATGAAAATACGACAGCAGCTTTCAACTATGTCAATATTTATGCATTAATGGCGTACATGATTTTATTGAACAAACGTGTATCTCATCTTCGGTAATAGTTGCTTGATAAACATTCATATCTATATAGGGAGAGCTATACATGCACTTACTGCGCAAACACAATGTGCATTATTCGTATGGTGTAAAACGTTTGCGCGCCACTGTCTTTATTATTGTACAATTGCTACATCGTATAATTTTAAAGAAGGTGCGCATATACAGTATATGTTTATATTAAATTTGAAACTTTTATAGTAGCATTTAAACATGTCCAAGGACAACAATTTGAACTTTTATTTTGGAAATGAAATAAATCATATCACGTCATTCATCATTCTGCGATGTAAATCATTTTACTCTGTAATTGGACAACCTTTCATATTAAAACCAAGTAATAACGAAATGAAGATAAAAGTGATGATAAACTATCAAAGCCAATAGACTAAAAATGATAGTGGCATATTTCAATATGGAATTTAGCAACAAGTAAACATATCGAGTTTGCGTTTCGTATATTAGTGGTGTGCGACATAAATCTATTGTCAAATCAACGCAAATACACATGATAACGTTTCCATCGGTGCATATGGAGACGATTTAGTAGTTATAATATGCTCTTTAAAGCTTTGTTTATTAGACGATACCTTCTGTACGAAGTCGTTATAAATGACTACTGGCGCAAAATGTATCATTTCTGCAGCAATATTCGGTTTGTGGTTAATACGCATTCAACATTTATTTGCGTTTAATCTCGAATAATATATAAGTTGTGTTTATACACATAATAATTATATGTTCAAACATTATCTTCAATATAAAATACAAAGAAACGTTAACACTTGTATGTTCTTAGAAACGTTCAAGCAAACCCATTATAAAACACGGATATTTTTACGTCTATACAGCGCAAATAAATTAATCAAATACACGTACACGTATAATAAAACATATTATTACATTTAAAAAAAACACACATATAAAAGCTTTAATGGCATGCTTTAAGATTTCAAATATATTTGACGAACGTCACCTGGTTCTGTTCAAATCAAGTCATATATATGGGCCGTGTTCTGTGAAAAGGGGGGTTCAATGAATGTGCGTAAAGTGGCGTCACAGATTAGCCAGTGCAGTCCACACAGGCTCGTCAGGGACGACACTTTCCGCTTTTATGGTATTTTTCGTTTACAGAAAATCTCTTCGTTGCAAAAACAAGTTTAGGCGGAGAGTGTCATCCCTGAATAGCCTGTGTGGACTGCAAAGGATAAGCTGGAACGACAAGTTACACACATGCATTAAACCCCATCTTCACATAGCACGGCTCATATTTATATAAAATGAACAATCTTCAAAGAAGAAGATTTTGCAAACCATGGGCAAACCAACGAGGACCCATAGCCTTGTAGGTCGTAAATCTCGCGTCTTATGTGGCAATAACGTCACTCTCCGAGACAATGGAACGGTCGCAATGTTTGTTTGTCGGTTTGATATATGAACTGACATCCAACTAGGCTTATTAGTGGTTATTTATTGGTGAATTCAATAATTTCCATATTGAAAATTGCCCCGATTTCTAAGTATCCCCACGTTTAATGCCCATGCGCACGACTTCCATGATGAAATGCCAAACTGGAAAAACTATGTCGTCTGCTTCCAGACAGCAGCACGCAAATTTTGCGGGAAACCGGCAATTTTACATTGATTTTTACAGAATAACTTTAAGACAGAGAAAAGTGGTAATTTAGTGAGGAACCCAGAAAAGCATCGTCTATGAGAGGTTGTGTATATTCCTGGCAGCACAGAAGACACTTTGCGCACATGCATTAAACCCCCTTTTCACAGAGCACGGCGCAATTTTAAATAAGGCGAAACAACGAAGAGTGTTGGAAAATACAGTTTATTGTAAGATAGGGCATATGTAATAGTATTCATACACCTACACAAATATATTGTGTTCATATTGTTTTATTTGTCATTCTTTTCACATTGAAGTTAATAATACAATCGCGTTTGAACGCAAATATATATTTCATCTATTGATTGATAATAAGTTGATTTGTATGTACAGCAATGTGATATCAGCTAAGTTATAATAACAATCTTTACATTTCAATAAGAAAGCACACTTCAGCGATTTGTCATGACAACATATAATTGCTATTAGATGGGGTAAATTTGCGACCGAGATAAAATAATTTTGACATTGATATCTACTTAAAGGTCGTTTAAGTTTATATCATACCTACAGATTCAACAAGCAATAAATGGCTGAAATTAAACAACTAACTCTTTACACCGGTGATGTGTATGGTTTGTGTCGCAAATTAATCAGTTTTATGAGCAAATTGATAGAGTTTATAAAAAAAACTTTGTTTAACTAAGTATGCTTTAAGGAATATGTGATATGTCGTCACTATTTCAGTCCTTCTTTGCATGTGCGTAATAAATATGTGCGCTGTTGATATATTGCGTCCAGAATTGTTTTATATCATCATCTTCTTTATACCTTAAAGGGGCCTTTTCACAGATTTTGGCATTTTTTAACTTATTCATTAAATGCTTTATATCGATAAATGTAAACATTGGATCGTAAAAGCTCCAGTAAAAAATCAAGAATAAAATTAAAAAAAGGAAAAGAACATTGCCCGGGCCAGGTTTCGAACCAGTGACCCCTGGAGTCCTGCCAGAGTCCTGAAGTAAAAACGCTTTAGCCTACTGAGCTATTCCGCCGAATACACATGCTTAACGTATTTTATACCTTATATAAGCAATCTTCGTAGTTTCACAAAATTTAACGACAAAAACAGAACTCTCCAAATTATTCAATCGTTTCGCGTTGCAACGCTTTATAATTTTTAGGTTTTAAAATCGTCAAAAGATGCATATAATGGCTCTATTAGACCATGGTAAATGTTCAGTATTACTGTTTCCTCACAAATATCATAACTAAAACGAAAATTTGCGAATCTTAAACAACTTTTTTCAATTTTGTCAATTTACCAAAGCGTGAAAAGATCCCTTTAAATATATTTTCAAATTTGCTTTCATCATAAGCAAAAATACAAGCAGAAAAATCTGTATCACCATTTCCACCATCATCACGTATTTGTCTTTATAATGATTATATTATATATATTTTTTTTTCAAATCACTTTTCCAGGCATGTGTCGTATATGTATTTATAATTATATGTCGCACGCATAGTCTTCATCATGGTTATATTTTTATAACTACCGTTTGTACCAGAACTTTATGTTCTAATTAATTTTCGTTTACAATTTTCCAACAAAAGATATATACACTACATTACACCTAAGGTTATAAAATGATGCACATGTATATATTTCTACAAACAATTTAAAGTAGATATGTAGTGTTCTCTTTAAAACATGTTAAACCTTTTACTGGATGTAAAACATCTGAATTTTAACGAATCTTTACACTGTATCGAAATATTCCTTTAGGTAACTTTCCGATTACCTCAAATAATAATAAAAATAAACATCAAATTGTACAATATGTGTATCAACAAAAGCCTTTTCAAAGGGTTTCTTAAATTTATTAAGTGTAAAAACGGTAAATTTTATTATTGACAAAGCGTCTGCTCATGCGTTCACGGAGCTAAAACGCGTTAGTAAATATATGTCTTCATACTAGAGAGCTCAAAGTGAACGGTTGGCTTTATAGCGATAGTCTTTGGCGATAAAATACACAAAATTGTGTTTAAAAGATTAATAATGTTTATTGCGATTTTTCTGATGCGAACTCTTCCTATGAGGCCCGAAATAGGTTTTTAAACATTCGCCAACAAGTGGATATAGCTTTAACCGTAAGTCATTTGTCCGGTTAAACAGTTTTTTCGGAATACCCGTTATCTGGATTTAAAAAACTTTCAACGAAAAAAGTCATCTTGTATATCCTTTCCACCTTCACCTATGAGTAGAATATGCTGATTTCAAATGTCTGTTCAAGACATCACGCTTCCCAGTAACTTTAAGAACGCATTATTCTCGGAGTCGAACAGTGTGGAGCTTTTCTTAGCTTTACGTCTTCCATCA
Source organism: Dreissena polymorpha (assembly GCF_020536995.1). NCBI lineage: Eukaryota > Metazoa > Mollusca > Bivalvia > Myida > Dreissenidae > Dreissena > Dreissena polymorpha. The sequence goes on from NC_068356.1 coordinate 79,978,133, forward strand.
ACATATCTTGTAGAATTCACCTGTTCCAAAATAAGATATACTGTGTAATTCACACACGCTATAACTAAAATAGTGTGAAATCTTTGAAGTGTTAAATAAAATTATGCTCAGCTGATTCAATATTGAACATAATGTATCTAAATTTTAAATGAATCGATATAAATCGATGATGACATTTGAGTAAGCACAAGAATTTTATTAACCATATGCAGACATAAAAACAGATAAAAGGAGATAAGGAAGCATACATTTTTATATGTTGATGCGTTTGTTAGGATTTTATTATCAAATTTAAGTATATAAAAATATAATGATTTCTACCAAATTCCTTGCACAAAGCTTAACAAATCAGGTCATGTGCTCGACATTGATAGCAAGTTCTGATGATTTCTGGATTTAGTTGATTGTTAACGCAAAGATTGTACGTAACTCTGAACATAAATGGCCGCCTCGCGTTTTTTTTACGATTATTCCGTCCACCAGCCGATTATATCGTTGGAGGATTCTGCAGAAAATAGTTGTGGGAGTAATGTTTAAACATTGTCAAAAGAGTACTTCGCTGAAAATGTCTAATATTCGCTGTAATATACAATTCGTCCTTGATCAAGCATAGTTTGAATGCATAGTCTATTAAATTGGGAAAATGCATGACAACACGTGTTTTAATCGTTTAGTGCATTCAGTTTTACACAATTATAAATAATACATTGCATATTCTACGCTTAACCCATTAATGCCTAGTGGACTCTCCCATCCTTCTAAACTGGATTAATTATTTCCAAAAGTTAGGGATGTCTAGTATATTTATTTCTATATTTAGAATGTTTCTCACAGAAATTCCGTTAAGCAAACAGCGCAGACCCTGATGAGACGCCGCATCGTGCGGCGTCTCATCTGGGTCTACGCTGTTTGCCAAGGCCTTTTTTCTAGACGCTAGGCATAACTGGGTTAATATGTACATGATTGCGTTTGGAGAAATATAAATGCTTGTTTACCAGTGAAGGAGTTGGTTTTGAATATGTCAAGGCTCGATCTTTGCGACCACATCAGTTAGCTCTTCCTGCTCATTAGCATGTGTTTATAGTCATCGTGAGCGCAGTTGATATTAATATTGATATTATTTCAACAACACATTTCTAAATAGATCCCATTTGCGATTTCGGGAAGCAAAGCGAGAAATCCTTATTTTCAACGTTTTGCACAATACAATGTTGTTGGTCGTCTTCGCAAAAAAAAAAACCGCAAACGGGCCTCGATCGGAATAAAAAGTCCTTAAGTGAATAAGATTTTATCTCTTATACGTATTTATAACTTTGCAGTCCACATATTTAAGGCTGTCATAAACTCACGTTTTAATCAATTTACTGTATCGGTAAGAAATCGAAAGCACGTCAGTGTACGCGATTGATGTTCGCTTAGCTTTTTTAAAAAGGTCACACATTCTGTTCATTTAAAGTGACCCTCAAGATTTGAAGAAAAATAAAAACCGAAATAAATTATTTGATAGAGGTCGTGCAATCAAACTTGAACACAGATTTTAATTGTGCACTTGTTTGGCTCCATTAATATTCATTAACCTTTTGCACGAGCAAAAGCTGATAAGATTTCAAATGCCGTTTTAATTTACGATGAACACACGCATACCGTGTTTAATAGATGATATTGCATGATAAATAGGATGTGAGTTCATAATACGTGGAATGTTTAATAATTTGTTTAATTGCCCATAACTTAGTTGTCTGGAATGCGTCTAGTTACTTACAGTTTTGAAAAGATGAAAGGAATCGCAACATCATACTTGGGCAGCAAGGTTTGAAAAGAGAAAATCGGCATAAATATCTTACGAAACTTTAACTAAAAACGATCGAATAGGTTATAGGTTAACCCGTATGCCTAGCGTCTAGAAAAAAGGCATTGGCTAAAAGCGTAGACCCAGATGAGACGCCGCATGATGCGGCGTCTCATCTGGGTCTACGCTGTTTGCCGCATGATGCGGCGTCTCATCTGGGTGTACGCTGTTTGCTTTAAGGAATTTCTGTAAGAAATATTCTAAATATAGAAATAAATATACTAGACATCCCTAAAAATAATAATAAATTGATCAAATTTAGAAGGATGGGTGAGTCCACTATGCATAAATGGGTTAAATACGAGAGATGTGACTAAAATCTTCAAAAGTTGAACGCCAAAAACATTACTTTTGCAGGAAGTTTGACACGACGTTTGATCAAAACTGCTTCATCAGGTTCTATTTAAACTGGACCACGTGTGTATAATTAATATAAGTTAAGTATATATTGCGTATTTTATTATATTGTTACTTGGACATTCGGAGTATTGCAACAGTGCTATTAATTATAAATGTTAATACACTTAAGAATGTATAGTCACAAATGTTGTGTTTTCAACTCCTTTTTAATCCATTCATGCATAGCGTCTAGAAAAAAAGGCCTTGGCAAACAGCGTAGACCCAGATGTGACGCCGCATGCTGCGGCGTCTCATATGGGTCTGCGCTGTTTTCTTAAGGGAATTTCTGTAAGAAATAATCTAAATATAGTAATATACTAGACATCCCTAATTTTGGATATAAATTGATCCAATTTAGAGTGATTGGAGAGTCCACTAGGCATAAATGGGTTAACTACTGGGTGGATGTCGCTCATAATTAATAATTTGACGATCTTCATGTTTAGATGATGGTCAAGAAGGGAATTGCGGCTGCGTCGATTTTCTTTAGAATTATGGCCTTTATCTGTATTCCCTACTATACAAAGGGCCATTATCCTTTTAAAATCGTGGCAGCCAACATTTCTCTCTTGCATATATACATTAAGGACATGCAACTGTGAACGTTTGAGCGAGATCCTCCCACTTGTTAATGAAATGTTGAAAACACAAAATGTGGAGACAATATATCCCATAGTGGAAAAACAAAGAGCCATAATTCTGCCTAAAATCGTCGTAACCAAATTTCTTACTTTAAAATCATCTAAACACTAAGGTAATTCAACTGTGAACATTTGACCGAAATAAAGCCAGTAATTAAAGAGGAATTGGGGTTGAAAACACAGTTTTTAGGTGACTATATATTCTCTGTTGGAAAACCCGTTTTTTACTTACATATACACAAAGGTCATTCAACTGTGAAAGTTTGAACGAAATCCAACCACTATTTCAAGAGGGCATCAACCCACTACCTTCGTAGCTTCCAGACGGATAAGTGCAATGTTTAATGCCTTTCAATCCTTGTGTGTGTGTATTTTATCGTCTTGAAAAAGGTAATTTTTCTTTACGCAAAATGGATTACTATACTAAAAGGTCACTTATTTAAGAGGCTATTTAAGATTCAAAATATTCTATCGCGATTTGCAAAAAAAGGCGTTAGAACGTTTGATAGTAAATATCCAACTAAGGAGTAATGGCTGTCCACTGCGATTACACTTTAATGAACAAGTTATACAGATATGAGCCGCGTTCTGAGAAAACTGGGCATAACACATGTGCGTAAAGTGTCGTCCCAGATTAGCATGTGCGGACTGCAAAAGCTAATCTGGGACGACACTTTACGCACATGCATTATGCCCAGTTTTCTCAGAACACAACTCATATGATCAGGGACGACACTTTCCGCTTTAATTTTTCGTTTAAATGAAGTCTCTTCTGAGCAAAAATCCAATTTAGGCGGAATGTGTCGTCCATGATTAGCCTGTGCGGACTGCAAAAGCTAATCTGGGACGACACTTTACGCACATGCATTATGCCCAGTTTTCTCAGAACACAACACATATGATATTAGTATGCCTATCCGTTTGGCTAGTGATAAGTGTATTTGTATAAAATCTTAGTTTTTATTTTTGAGTTTTTATGACCCTCTATTTGAGGTCAAAGCTATTATTTTCTTTGATGTACGAGCTGATGTTCAATAGAATTTTGTAACTGCGTACCATGATTTGCGCATTTTCATTGGTATTTGTGGACAGAATTGTAAAGTAAATGAATTATAAGCTCAAGTTTAAGTGTTCATAGACGGTAAGTGCATACATCTAGCAAACACGTGTACATTGTAAATGTTTTCTTGGTACCACGTGTCAGTGAAAGCGAGCATGAATCTCTCGGTATAGCTCTTGGTTTGATGAAACTTGTAGCTTTTCATCCCTTAAAACATTAGCGATGCTAAAAGTATTTGCCAAGTTTCATAGCGGGTGGAGTAAAAAGTGCGCTTATGTAATTTGAAATTACATTTCCATTTTATTGAACTTCGTAAATCTCGCACGACTTTATATCTGTCGATGATTATACCTTTCGATTTATGGTTGTCGTAAATCGAAGACAATAGAGATATAACGACAACTACAAAGGTAGCCTAAATGACGATTTCATTGCGACAATCATAAAATGGTAGTGGACTTAATGTATAAATCTTGGTTTTCTATAACATATACCATTGTCGCTCAATGAAGCATTGCTTTTCATGTTACACTTTTTTATCATGTCTTGACATCTGTTTCGATTTCTACCAAAAATAAAAATAAAAAATAAAACCTTTATTTCAACTTAGGCGTGGCTGGTAAACATATTTATTTGCAAATATGCATACAGCTTCTTAATGTTTACACACATATTACATGTGTGTTTACACCTATTTTGAAAGTGTGTTAAAAGAGAATTGATTTGAAATCGAACGATTTTCAAGCGATAGGAAAACAATTCATCTTCACAAATTGCTTAACAAGTTAATATATTCCATGACGAAAAAGTTACATCATCAATTGTTCAATATTTTATTTTTCATTCTTCTACATCATAATAAATACAAAGTGGTTTTACCACTTCACAGTTTTTACTTAGGAATGTTTCACAAAATAATAATACAATTGATGGAGAATCCAAAGTCAAACAATACAAACCAAGATATCTTGTATCAGGTGAAGTTAACATAGCAGTAATCGCATATTTTGTTGATAAAAAAACACAATGAGTATTTGTTAACTTTTTAAATATTTGGTGACTATCTTTTTATACAAATAAATTAGATTCTCAGTATAAACATGTGTACCAATCTGTAAAGTAAAACTTTGAAATCTCCATGAAAACAACAATCAATAGTTATATGTAAGTTGAAGAGGCCATTGTTAAACTATAACTATTCTATAATCGCAGAATAACATAACAGGTTTAACAGAAACAAAATGAGCACTGGTAAAGTGTAATTTATTTCAGAAATTTGCCTTAATGTAAACCAATAATTGTTGGCATTATAAAATGACCCAATTGTATAAATTGTAATAAAATCACTTAACACTTTCTCCACGGAGTGAATAAAGAATTAACTTAAAAAAATCATACATTGAAAATAAAAAAGAAAACAATATATTTCTGAAGTAACATTACAACATATAAAACATTAAAAATATTGTGCAATAAATATATACATATAAATTTGATTTCGACTATCTTACAATATCCATACTAATTTTGGCAAAAGACACCAACAATATTCACGTTCACATCACGGACATAACAATTGCAAATAGTAACTAGAATAAATGCACGCATGCACAGACGCACGCATCATCGACGTTTTATGACGTCATACATGACGTCATTATGTAACAAACTTGAGACGCTTGTACCGGTATATAACGTGTCACACTGCCACAAAATTCTCAGGTCTATTTTGGCTCATGGGGCCACGACGGGACGTTGGCGCTGCATTAGTACAACGTAGTTCAACGCGCCTTGAAAGGTCCCAGGTCTACAACTTAAGCCGCAATACAATTGGCCTTGAACACTTTAATTAATGCTTGAGCATACAGATCACTTCGTCCAGAGACAATAGACGCATAATATTCAACACTCTCATCTGAACTTATATTGACAATGCGTCAAAAACCGTTGCTTGTGGTTTGTCGTTTTTTTCTGACGCCAAAACGGTTTAAATACAATAGTTTTTTAAGCAAGTAAAAATGAATGCAAGTGCAGCATTACCTGCCATCACCCTACCTGTTCATAGTGTCCATTTATTGGGGACATTTGTTACATGTTGGTCTTTCCAAGTTCATGCACGAGAATTTTTCACAAGATAACTTTAAACAAAAATAAGAGCCAACAACGCCGCGATTCGCAGTAACAGATATTTCACACATTCAAGCGGCTTAATATCGTGGTAGTTTTGAAGCAAATGAACTTGCATTGGCAATAATTGCAAACCTTTATCAACAATCAATCCACAAAAGCCTCTAATGTGATTAGGTAAGGAGCGACTGTTGATGAGGGTGCGGGTGAGAGTACCACGCGTAATGGTGCGGCGCCATTCCCGACATAGACATGCCTGGCATGTACGCGTTACTGGCAGCGGAAGTGTTCATATTGTTCATATCGGACCACTTCATTTCCGGTTGCGGACTGACGCTTGACGCCTGCGGCGGCATCATCGGATGGTGGTGTCCGTTCGGAAGGTTGTTGTTGTTGGACATGTGCTGTTGCTGCTGCTGCTGTTGGTGGGGCGGCACCTGACCGTGTTGTGACGTCGGCGTCATCTCAGCGCCATGCGACGGTGGTGGCGATGAGCCCTGGTCCGGAAGCGGTGTCTCGGAACCCGGATTTCCGCCGCTCATTTGACTGTGCGTGCTTCCAGGGCTCTGTTTCATTATCTTCTTGTACTTTGAGCGTCTGTTCTGGAACCAGATTTTCACCTGAAAATACATAAAGTCATGATCGATGAGAAACATAATCAAAGCGCTGTTCGCTGATGTAATTTTAGACGCAACTCAGTTTAAAAAAAATGTTATAGCTTTTTATTTTGCAAGTTTAATATGAACACAACCCATTCAAATTTATAAAGAGAGTGTCTTTAAGCACAGGTCCAGATGTGTTTTTTTTAATCATTAATACAAAATATAATTTAAGCTTCTTTTTGGGAAAACAGGGCTGAATGCAAATGCCTTAATTGTCATCCCAGTACCAGAGACTCTCTTTAAACTAAACACTTTATAAAATCAGATATGTTGTCCTTAATTAGCTTGTGCGCATTGCACAGGCTAATCAGTGTGCACAGGCTTATCTTATTTGACATGTATTAAGCCCCGTTTTCCCTAAAAGCAGCCAATATGTACAGATTTCAATGATAAACACTAGACTGGCCAATGTCGTCTTACAAGATGTTAAACACTGTTAGTCATATACACCAGGGACCCTGTATACACCCACTGCAGTGTACTACTGGTATAAACAGGCAGATGTGGTGGTTATCTTTCCTAGCAGACGCTCATAGCATTTGTCATGAGCATTTGTCGTCTGCAACAGGCAGTGGTTGTCTTTCCATAGCGTAGCTAAGCAGTTTAGTGCATACTGATATGCAAAATTTGCTCTGTAACATTAGTGTGAGCTAACGCTCACGCTAATAACGTATATGAATGCTGACAACATTCAGGTATACACAATTTCGACCATGTTTTGTTCATCAGCACTCGCAGTACTCGTCCAAAGTTAACGCGTCATGGCATATCAGTGCAAAAGGGACTCCACCACACTTCGTTTCAACTAGTGACCAATGCTGTTAGTGAACACAGCAATAGATATGGACAAGACTATTGCCTTTTACAATCCCGCAAAGGTCAGGTCTTGTAATTTTGTATTAGTGAGAAACCATGGAACTCAAAATTCTCACAGATCTTGCATCTTACTGTACGCAACCTTCTGCACTGCATTCAAACAAAACATAAACTTTGCAGTCTTAACAAAAAAACGAGCCTGCGTGTATGGATTACAACGAATGAGTCTCGGTTGTAGATATACCAAATCAAATATCATAACAAATTAAAGGGCATAGCACCAAAGAATGGGATGTAACGAAATTTATTCGAGCGTTTTCACTCAGTCGTAAATACGCAAATGCGAGAACATTTGGGAATACTGACGTGAGGCTAATAAGATGTATTGCACACGGGTATACGGTTACAGAAGCGCAAAAATAGTATCTGAAAAACTTACGTACCCCACATGAAAGAGAAATGGACTACGCAGCGGTTTTGTTTTGCGGGGTTCTTCGTTCGTTTATATTGTTAATATCAAGTGTTCATTGATTTTTTTCTTGTATTAATTTATGTATTTTATTATAATTGTTTTTGTCTTATTGACTTAATAAATCAACTGTCGTTAATTTATTTTGCTTGTCCAAGTACTTTTTCTAACCAAAAGGTGCAAATAATGCAGGAAAAAACAAAAACTGAAATTTGCTAGAAGCATTATTTACGTGGAACATGCGTCCGCATTCGTTTCTTAAAAAAAAACTAGTTACAAGAAAAACATCAGCATAAAACGAGGGGTTTTCACAACAAAGACAACAATAACAGCAAGAGAGAGAAATTCATCTTTGCTTGGATGTTTTTTGCTAACTGATATCTTGATACAAGAGACGTACTTTGCAGTGTGCGTGTTTATGGCCATGCGTTTCCAAAGGTTTATTGCGCAACAAGACTTCGTGGTAATAAAGTGTAATGGAGAATTTGCAGGCAAATAAAGTTGTATAGTCGTGCGAAGCACTATCGGATGAATTTAGTTAAAATATGCAAATCATTAGTTTTGTGTGTCAGAACAGTTCAGTTCAATTTAAACTTGTTTATATGAGTACATGAAAAATAGTCATAAAGTGCATCAGGGTAAAAGTTAGTGATTTCTTACAATTTTTCTGTAATTCAGAGTTGCAATTACCACTCCAAAAGTGATTTGAATATTTTACTCGGTTTACATATTCAATATTGACTTCATCCATCAAGATAAGACATATATAGTTATTTACCCTTCACACGCAATCTACATCAATGATGGACCATTAACCTTCATATGGCCATGAAAAACAGGTCCATTTTCCGAACATTTAGCAACATTAGCTGTTCAATGGGTGTTTATAACGTATAGGACAGGTTCCTAATCGAACAAGAACGCCGTATCATCATTAAGTGGCTATTAAAACGGACATTATCTAACCCCTTTGCGACCCAACCAGTGTAACCCGCAGGGTAACCGACAATAGCCCACAAAAGAAATGAAAAAGGCGTGTAACGTTATTGTGACCTTCCGTGGAGCCCAGCATTGCATTTCACGCTGACTACTGCGGTGACCCTTGAAGTTAGAGACCATCATCCTTACAATACAACAATGGTGCCCGGCAGAAACGGTTCATCATTAGTCACGTTACCCCACCCACTAAACTTGACAGGAAGCTCTATTGGTATTTCACGGAAATTTTCATTAAGCCTTAAATATGGTCACAATGGGCCGGAAAAGCGAAACCTGTGTGCAGATATCCTCGTGCACGTCACGCAAGACGCGAGATCTCGTTTGTATGGACGAGAGCCAAGATGGCGCGTTCCCCACCGAGACGTGTCGGGCACTTGTGAGAAATGACACATCACCCGCTGGACTTAATAAAGTCCTGATGGGGTAACATATTGTACTATCACTTTGATCATACTTCTTGAAATATTGGATTAAAACACGTTGCATTATAAACCCCAATTATCTTTATAGAATAATTCGACAATTGTCCAAATCAAACCTGTATTGACTTGACTGTAGAGAAAAACTAGCAAAAGTACACTGGAAGTATAAAAAACAACAACGAACAAACAAAAAGCACATACTCTGGAAATAAACCCCAATAACCTTTAATTAGAATATTGCCCCAATCGAACTTTTTTTGACGTGATTTCAGAGAAAACCCACCACAAATACAGTGGAATTACTAAAAACAAACAAACAAAAAGCAAATACTCAAAGGCACACTTTTAGTTGCAATATACAATAAAAACCAACGCAACTTTTTATTACCGAATCGGTGAGGTAAAATTGCATGCATGCCGTATCAAAGATGTGATATGTTTATATTCGGTGAATAAAACCTACACCATTTAACACCTGTCAAATGTTTTGCATCCTATTAAATACGTGTGTGGGTATTTGGTCGCGATGAAAACCTATCCGACAACTAAAACGCCTGAAGGAATACGCGAGGGCTCATTCTCACAGTAAATAGCTTGCCCGGTGACTCAGCATGGTTAGAAGTTTGTAATTTATTTATTGTTATTTTTCAGTGTATGTATACATGAATATACATCTTTTTGTTTGACCCATTCGTTCTTGTTTGTTTATTAATTCAGATTTTAATAATTTAATCATACATGCAATCATTAATTAATTAATAAATTTAGTAATTGTTCAATTATTTATTAGTCACCCCCTCTAATTCACTCATTCAATCCGCATTGACCAATTCACAAACACATCATTACACAACACATATAAATACTATTGTTAATTAAGAAACATCGATGCCCTATGTGTGGAATCGACCTATTGCAAGAATTTAAGTAGAAACAAATGTATTTTCAAATAAAAATAATTGCTAGTATCATTCGTATTATAGGGCAAACCCAATATCACTTTTGAGAAAAAAAGTTGCAGTATGTAATGTTTACTTGCTTTATTTCTCATTTTGCTAGTCACAAGAAACATCCATACCACGAAAGAAGCGCCATCGGACCATGTGGATAAACGCGATCTCGTTCTTTAAAGAATTGCGCATGACGTATATTCATGACGCTAACACGCGACAATGGAAAGCGACATAATAACAAAGTTAACATTTTTAAAGTTAAAATCGACAGTTCGTTCTTATCAGACAACAATATCTCTCAATTTTATCCGTGTAGAGCGAGCCTATTCGTTCTCATACAACGAATTCCTTGGCCGTTTGATGTTCGCTTCGAATTTTTGTCGTCTGCTTTGAGGCGAAGGGATGGGAGGGAAAGAAGACGTCAATCAAACGTCTGTTTACATAGGCTGCTTTATGGTGTAGATTATATCAGTAAACCAAATACGAGGTTGTGAGAATCGGGAAGAATTCTGAAGATTCGAAATCTGATTCGGTTTTAAACTCCGGCCAAGTTGTCATGGTTTCGAATTCGATATTCTTACCATAAATGTTAGTTTTGTTATTTCCATGGAAATTGCGTATTTAGTAAAACGGCAAATACAATCTAACATGTTTACAGTACATCATATTATTTATAAATGTTGTGATGACAAATACGTTGATAATGTTAAGGATGATTATGACAAGGATGACGATTATGATATGTGAGATAATGACGACGACAATCACACAAGTAATGATCAAAATGGCCTTCAAAGCCTTATACAATTAAATTAAAACAAGAGATTGCCAAGCAATATGGTTCCCTACCGGTGAAATTCCACCATTGTCAGATTTTTGTTTTATTTGTTGCCATAGCTACCAGAATACTTGACGTAGGAACAAAATGAAATGACTTGTATAATCTCCATATTGCCATCTACCCATGTTTCAAGTTTCATGAAAAAAATATGAAGAACTTAAGAAAGTTATCGCAGTATCCAGAAAAGTGTGACGGACAGACTGACTGACTGACTTGACTGACTGACTGACTGACTGACTGACTGACTGACTGACTGACTGACTGACTGACTGACTGACTTACTGACTTACTGATTTACTGACTTACTAACTTACTGACTGACTGACACACAGAGCGCAAACCATAAGTCCCCTCCGGTTTTACCGGTAGGGGACAATAAATATATTTCTATTGTGAACCGCGTTCGTTTGGAAGAGTTGGAAACTAATCGCTAGCAGTTCTTGTTTAAGATGGTCTGAACTATAATTGGTAGTTAATTGGCTATAACGACAGCGACTACATGCAGCAAGGCGATCAGATGCGACAGCCTCTCGCGTACTTCAAAGCACACCTACAGAAGCCGCCTCGCAAATCTCTTCAATGTGCGTCCGCGGCAGGTGTGGAAACCCGTGAGCGAGATCGCCGGCATTTTCCGTGGCCCTTAAATTCGTGTCAGGCGGTGCAAAGCGCGGCGGATCGGGGACGAGCGTTGAGGGCTAAAATATTTTCATTTTGAACGTGGATAGGTTTTCGGTCAATTTCATTACCGGGTTAAGGGATTTCCGTCATCGTACATGGAGGTTCCTGTGTTCAATCACTTGACGCGGACTTAATAGAGTATTCTTGAACAATTAATATATTTACAACGGAAAGCAAATCAATGCACTACTATACCACAAACGCCAACAAACTTAAACTCTGCTTAAACACGACGATCGCGCGGTGGGCTGATATTGGTATTAAAGCATTTATGCCTCTGGCGGTCTCGGAGGTTTTGATTGCACTTTTATGCGTTTAAAATTGTGACCCTGTGTTCCTTTTCAAATATGGTGGCAGTTTTCGCTGACTCAAGGAGCCATTTAGCTAATATTGTTTAACTTAGCACGGAAAAGCGAGGCATACAATCTCTATATCAAGCCACTGTGATATGCTATGATATTGCTACAAACCGTATTAACGCTGTAAAGAATGGTTGACATATACTATAACATAATATAATATAATATTATAATAAAATAAAATAATATAATATAATAATTCATAATATTATATTATATAACAGTTCATTATATTTCACTATATTATATAGAGTATTATTAAATCATATCATAATAAATTATATTCACCCAATTCACTACCATGAGAAAAAGCATAATTGGTGTAGGTGCATACTAAATAAAAACAAGCGATGTGTTTGTGAAACACTATGTCCCCATATATATGACCTTTGACCTTGAAGGATGACCTTGACCTTTCACCACTCAAAATGTGCAGCTCCATGAGATACACATGCATGCCAAATATCTAGTTGCTTGCTTCAATATTGCAAAAGTGTACATTAAATGAGCGATTTTGACCAATATATATTTGACCTTTGACCTTGAAGGATGACCTTGACCTTTCACCACTCAAAATGTGCAGCTCTATGAGATACACATGCATGCCAAATATGAAGTTGCTATCTTCAATATTTCAAAAGTTATGGCAAATGTTAAAGTTTGACCAAACCAACAGACCAACGTACAGACCAACAGACAGGGCAAAAACAATATGTCCCCAACTATAGTTGTGGGGGACATAAAAATGTATTCATATCAAGTAGAATAGGAAAATAAAATAAGAAATGATTGCAAACACAACGATGTAATGTTTAAATTATACGTGTATATACAATGTGTGCTATGTTGAAAGATACGATTAAGATTTTAGAAGGATCATATGCAAAGAGTCAATAAATACACAAATGAGGCAAATGAGGAAGCTTTGTCAGCTAAGTACAAGATTATTCAAGAACCAGACATTCGTGTTTTTCTTAAAGTATAAGTTCTTAAGATACCGGGCGGCTGCGTTTCTATACAGCCCCCGTACTTCATTGATGAAATAGTAAGCATATCGTTTCCGTAATAAAACCTGTCACTGATATTTAATCCGCCAATATAAAGTTTAATATTCTCATAAACCTCTTCATTGTCATACAATAATCTTCAAGCGATGCGTACAACACGATTATTAGATGTGACATTGGGCCTACAATCCCATCCCGTTTTTACATAGATAAACCCGTAGATACGATCAGTGCAGTTTTGTTAAAATGCTTTCCCAAACCACCTGTGCAAGTAGTAAAACGTTAGTAAACTTTTAACAACTTATATAAAAATGTACTTTGATATGGCTCTAGACGGACTCAGGTTTCCACGTATGGAGACCACAACCAAAGTTGACAACCTCACTGCCATAGTAACACGTTAGCGCCTAGCATGAGTCAGGACGGCCATTTAAATGCTAAATGCTACATTTATTATACCATATTTACGATGGGTAAAGAATGTGAAACGCGATGGATAAAGGCCCCAAACAGCTGCTTGACAAGAATGTAAATTGACTGACACAATTTGACTAATAAATATGTAAACACATACATTCGGACTTGTAATGAACTAATGGCAACAAGTTATGAAATATGTCGGGCAGTGTATATGCTATAAGTATTTAAGATCTCAACTATATACTGCACAACTGCTGTTTGCTAACAATACAGCTGCTTTTGTAAGTTATAAGAAATGACTTAGTGTATGGATTACCAACATACCAACCAAAGAAAACAAGTCAAAGGTGCTAAAACAACATTCAGTCACAACGAATAATTACAAATACACCACGATAGAATTGACTGTAAGACTGGTGTGGTCAGAGGAAGCATCGACCGTTTAATAAAACGATGCAAAATCATACATGTATTGTCCTAAAAGGCGGCAACTTGGCCACTCAGTGATCAGTTGGTGTTTCGGTAAGTTCGGTTTATGTAACGATTCACGAATCTACGCAAGGCATATGCAAACTGCTTGGATCGTGCATTGATGCTAAAGAAAATCAAGTGCCAACATATTTTCACCTTGCAATGACACATGATGTAAGCTGTTCTTCGAACATTGGTACAATGGTAACGAAATAATCTGCCAAAATATTGGTAAATCGCATCGACATCAAAAAAGATTAGCCACGAACCTTTTGCATCGTATATGTAACGCTACACGACAGGTTACATCACACGTCCCGACTCATCTATCCCTTTCATTTGTATACTGTGAATACGTAAGTTTGTATCCGGCTGTATGTGTTTTGTTAGAAGTGGTGTCAGGTGCTGATGGCTGTTATTTATGACCAACAGGTGTGAGGCAGTCGTTATTGTCTTCAAACGCGGTCGGTCTACCTCCTCTATCCTTACTCAAGGTGTCACGTGACCAAAAAACTAGAGCCGGTATGTGGGTTTAGCAAAGTTCACTTCAGGGTTTCAGTCAGACAGAATCTTCTTTGGTTACATTTTAGTAACGTATTGTTGATACATCAACAAGTTCTTCTTACACTTAAGGCTCAATATACGATATACATGTATATACGCAATTGGTCCTTTGCATGCATTCTGGTACTAGGGTCATACATCTTACTAACCGATCGTTCCAAAAAGAACGCAAAGGTCAAGGAAAGTTGCCTTGTTGAACACCACGGGTAATTCAACCGAGTCGCGTTCAACTTACAGAACAGCAACACCGAACATTCTTTCGCCTTATGGGCTAAGTCATATAATGCGGAAATACTGTCCCTGAAGGCGTTCACAGACGCTGTGCGAGTTCAAATACACGGTTCATAACAAATAACAAACAAGGAAATCAGCTATGAAATACGGTTTTAGCCACACAATTGGAATACAGTTTGCGCATACTTACAATGTGAATCTATGTTTTTCGTGCAAACGCGTGGAAATAAAAATATGAACATACCTGTATTTTAACTAATGCTTGGATTAAAACTTTAGTGAACAACTTCTGCGAGTTGTGCGATGGTGTCATACAATGAAACTATGCCAATTAAAGAATACTCGATTTAGAGTACCCTATTCCGCTATCGCTGAATCGATGAAAATAAAACTAATGAAAATCAAAGTAACCAATTGTAGGCAGATACGTCAATGGTTGGACAGAAAGCTTGATAAAATCAATTTATGTTTCTGTATTCCTGTACCTTACACTCGACTCGTGTTACCGGAAACAGAGAATGTCAATACCGGTTTAAGCATGGTTTCATTTATTTTGTTTCAAAGTCATTATTCGCAACCGCCGATTGAGGTTTATTAGCGGTTGCCCCGTGTGACTAATACGGGTGAAAACAATGTGGCACATTGATGGAAAACTTTCCAATACCAATAAATCTTTCAGAGTTCGCCAAGCGACTCCGCCCACTAAGTTGAGAGCTGGGACCTCGAATCCGACATGGATAGCATGAATCAAAACCAAGGGGACAGAAAGGTCCAATTCCTTTAAAGTGTCATCCTTCATTTGGCATATTTACTTCCACAGTCATAACGGCCCCGCTTTGTATAGTACCGAATCAGACATACCGAAAATAACAAAACAAAGGGCGACATTTGGTTTTACGCTCAGGGTTTTTGTGTGAATAGTATAGTGGGGCAGTGTTTTTAAGGTTGTAAAAACCGCAGTTTGTAAGAATCGGTAAATCTGCACCGGGTAACCCCAAGGTCATTGCGCATGCGGAATGAGAAATGTCACAGAACGTTAACACGGTATTCTTGTTCTAGCGAATTAATTAATACCTGCTAAACGATACGCTTGAGGTTATATCAATGCTTAATTGTATTTTGAAACTTGATAAAGACCAGTTCAATGGGATTCTAAGCCACTGCTATCTTTCTGATAAATTAATTACTTGGTCATTGTGTCATTGTACGCAGAAAAAAACATTCTTTAAATAGTGTAGTAGTAATTAGCGTTGGTGTTTTAACGAAACAAAATAGAATGTTTGCTGACCTAAGTATGACGTCGATTCTCCTAATCGCCTTAGAATGTGTAAACTCAGCCGCACCAGAATGTTTTAAAATGTGCGTTTGCAGCACAATTATTGAATGAGCATTTGAAATACTGTGAACGACATTGTTATCGACACGCAACTGTTTGTTTTTTACAAATGGGAAGTAAAAACTCCATTAAACGTGTATCGTATTCCCTTCGAAAAAAAGTTAATCAAACAACCGCAAAGTACGACTGCATTATGTGCGGTGGCTTCAGCTTTGGAAGGCAGTTTTCACATCCCTTTATGCAAGACGCAATTTAATGGTATTAAAATACTTATAACGAAATCGTCCTTATAAAAACCAAATCGCAAATAATAAATTAATATGTTTAACCTTATAGACATTTATAAATAAATGAATAAAATACCAAGAAAAAAAAATGTTGCTTAGATGCTTGAAGAAAAATAACCAACAGCTGTAAACTGAATGTGCTATGATTCTTACACAACCCAGACCTGGATTATTGAACGGTAATTAATTACAATTGATTATGGCCAAGTATGATATTACTTCTCATTAATCTAGCACGAAAACCTCAGCTTTCGACGCCGCTTCCCCGGGAGACTGCTCGATAAAATTAAGGAAAATAAGGATAATTTACCTCAATTCTATGTTATTATTTTAAACCTTACAATCTTCTAAAATCAATTCTTGCGATTGTTCGACTCTACCGCTGGCAATCTATAGAGTTATGTTTCTAGTCATTCGCAAAGAAACTCCATGATGGCTGTCAAATAAATTAACTATAAAACAGCAAAACACCTAATCAACGACTATTATGAAATTTCAAGTCAGAATCGGGATGAAAATTACATGTAATCTTGGTAAATTTTCGTGTTGACAAACCTAGCACTTTAGCCCAATCAAAAACGGTAAATATCACCTTTAGATTGAGGGAAATTATTCCATCAATAGAAATTGGTCAATTTTAAGGGTATATAAAAGCGACAGTTTAAAGTGTATTACAAACAAACTGCAGGTTCAGAAACAAAAACTAGCGATCCTGTTTGGGACATACACAAATACGTTCTGGATTATAAAATTAAACGCAACTTATTTGGATTTTGTTTGATGATAGTGGACAATTATTATACATGTAAGGTGGGATGTTGATAAAGCATAGTGAGTCATTATTGCGGAGTATACTACGTTTTAATTGTTAAAGTGTTCTATTGTGTGTGTATGTAAAAGTTATCATTTCCAAGTGTCATTATTTCCAAGCATTAAACTAAGTGGAGTCGGAAAATTAAACGATTTAAAATCTTGAGTAACTTGTGAAGGTATTGAATTGGTTCACATGAACATACGTATTTAATCCAAAGGATTATTTTTGTGTGACATATTTTATAAATGAAATGTTGGAATACCGCAAAGCATCGCATGGAAGTCATTTATTCGTCTTTACGACAAACTATGGACTTTATTTCCAACCAATGCGTAGACAAAAAAAAACAACATTATATACTAGTATGGATTGAAAAATGCGCAGTTATTTTACTAGACTCTACACATTAAGTTAATTTTTAATTTCATACATATTTTTTGAATATTAGATTCATATATTCGTGTCGGGTGTTTTCTCTAAATTTTCAATTCTTATTCTATGATTACTGTCATAAATAGTGATTGCGCCTATGTTCATCTAGGGGACTAATATTACTAGCAGACATAAAACATTAAGCAAAACCAAATTTCTTTAACTTTTCTGTGTCTTTATACCAACTGGAACGTGCATAACAAGAGTAATTGAGTCGCGTACGAGAAAACTGGGCATAAGGCATGTGCGTAATGTGTCGTCCCATATTAGCCTGTGCAGTGCGCAAAGGCTAATCAGGGACGACACTTTCCGCCTTAACTGGATTTTTTGTGTAGATTAGACTTCCTTAAATCGAAAAAAAACATAAAAGCGGAAAGTGTCGTCCATGATTAGCCTGTGCGGTCTGTACAGGCTAATCTGGGACGACACTTTACGCACATGAATTATGCCCAGATTTCTCAGAACGCGACACAATTAATATAAAGAGAGAAACACATGTTTGGAAACTATGAATTATAATAAGATTATTCCGTGCAAACAATAGATCGAAATACACCATTTACTTGTGTACTTTGGTAAAATTATTTCATAACAAAATAATTAATTTCATATTATAATAAATCACGAATTAAAATAGGGTTTGAAAACGAAAGACAGAAATATGATCTTGCCTAAATTTAGTAATTAAGGAAGACACTGTTTACGGAACTAAATGGGAAGGTGCCTGGAAGTTACAATTAAATACAGCGTGGAAATACATGTGAGGAAAGGGTAATTTATCCTAATAATGCATACTTCCACAAATAATAAGCCATATTATTTTAACTACAGACCGTTTTCTTTTAATGTACTCTCTGTGATTTAAATACGTAAGCAATTCCAGTGGAATTTCAAATACATTTAAATACGGAAGCAATTCCATGTCATAAAGCTAGAATTTACATTTTTCTCCAACAGAACCCAATCTCTTGTCTTAGACAGATAAAGGTTAGATTTTTCCCTCCCATTGCATCCAAGCGTTTTTAATTATCAAACAAAATGTTGCCGTATCTTTAATTTACCATATGTACGTAACATGCCTCACCATAAAGCGGTAACATATTTCTTTGTCTTTTGTTAAATGTGGAATGATGGGAAAATTGCGTTTTTTCCTGAATAATGCATATCTATATATTGATATTTACTTAGATTTAGTTTATCAAGCCTTCAATATGTCCCGGGCTCCATCCCAAGGGCAGACACTTTTTTATTTTTAATGTTTTCATAGATAGTGGAATAATTTAAATTACAACTTAAAACTATTCCAAATAGTACAGTTTTGTTAGTAAACTAATTTAATCATATTTTTGAAAAACGCAATACTCGGTAAACAAGTCTCTATAATCATATTCTCGCTTTCAATGCGTTTTATGCATTTCACACAAAAAAACAACATTTATATGTGTCGCATGTTATATAGTTCATTAAATAAATTGATATATTTATTATTAATGGTTTACACGAGCATGATTAAACTAGTGTTAATAATTTATTTCCAACAATGTCTTTTAGACACAAACTATGTCATTTTTGATAAATAAAACAAGATTTGGGACCATGAAAGAACCAAACAAATTGAAAAAGTTTGGTGAATTAATTAAAGGGGCCTTTTCACGTTTGGGTAAATTGACAAAATTGAAAAAAATTGTTTCAGATTCGCAAATTTTCGTTTTAGTTATGATATTTGTGAGGAAACAGTGATACTGAACATTTACCATGCTCTAAAATAGCCATCCATGCATCTTTTGACAATTTAAAAATCGGAAAATTATTAAGCGTTGCAACGCGAAACGAATTAATAATTTGGAGAGTTCTGTTGTTGTCGTTATATTTTGTGAAACTACGAGGATTGCTTATATAAAGTATAAAATACATCTGGCATTGTATCCGGAAGTATGGCCGAGTGGTCTAAGTAGTAGACTTTTTACTCCAGGACTCCAGGGGTCAGTGGTTCGAGCCCTGCTGAGGGTTACCTTTTTTTTAAGTTTTATTCTTGATTTTTTACTGGAGCTTTTAAGATCCAATGTTTACATGTATCAATATAAAGCATTAAATGACAAACTTCAAAACATGCCAAAATCTGCGAAAAGGACCCTTTAATATGTAAAATGCAGTTTACATTCTTCTTCTATATACTAGTTTTTCCTATAAATAGTATTTCTATATTCTATATTTAGACGAAAGCTTTCGGAATTTGTTTTCAAAAGCTCTTTCCATTTGAATCTTAAAATCTTGCAATCTGCCCGCGTAATGCGTTTGTCCATAAACGTTCACACTAAAACTCAACAGAAAAGGTTCAACCATAAGGTTAACTCACCTGAGTCTGAGTGAGCCCAAGAGAGGCGGCCAACTCCGCTCTTTCCGGTAGTGCCAGGTACTGCGTCCGCTGGAATCGCCGGTTGAGCTGCTGAAGCTGGAGACTGGAGTATATCGTGCGCGGCTTGCGCATCTTCTTACCCTTCGTCATGCGTAGGTCCTCCA
Organism: Dreissena polymorpha; assembly: GCF_020536995.1. Lineage (NCBI taxonomy): Eukaryota > Metazoa > Mollusca > Bivalvia > Myida > Dreissenidae > Dreissena > Dreissena polymorpha. The sequence continues at coordinate 79,998,493 of NC_068356.1, forward strand.
TGTTGGGCTTATCTAGACACGAGATGTCAGTGCGTGGGTTACAAAGTATAAGATTTTGTTTGAGCCTCGCTCTGGGAAAACGGGTCTTAATGCATGTGCGTAAAGTGTTGTCCCAGATTAGCCTGTGCAATCCTATCAGACTTATCATGGACGACATTTTCGGGCTTTATTGAATTTTCGGTCAGAACTTCAGAAGAGACTTTAATTACACGAACAATTCCGAAAAATAGCGGAAAGTGTCTTCCCTAATAAATATATTATGACTTGAATAGTAAAAGTATTTATACTAATGTATACCATACATTATAATAAATAACACTTCTCTTTCTTACTTAATCTTAATTATTACTGTTATTACTATTATTATTATTGTTATTATTATTATTCGAATTGTTGTTGTTACATATATAGTTAAAAATAAAACGCTTCAAAGTTTAACTTTATTTTTAGTTAGTAAATATTACATCTACGTTTTGCACTTGACTATCGATGACCCATCAACGACTAAACTATTTCATTGCAATAATTCGATCGGAATAATTATATTTATTTAAAAAAAATAGTTCATTGAAATCCATTAAGACTGATTTAATTATCGACCACAATACAAACGGTCTCTCTCAGTAGATAGAGAACCATCGAAAGGACCTCTTAAACACCATTTACTGAAAAAATATTGTATCATGTGCCATCTTCAAACAAACACTTTGGGGTTTTATGTTTGACTTTCGGTTAAATTGAAGTACATTTCGCTCTTTTGTCGCGAAGAAAGGGCTCTTTTCGGCGATTTAATTTATATATAGGCGATGAGCAAAGTTTATTTAGCATTGAACATTTGGGTAACATAATGGGCTCCACGCTGGGACCAGGGACTGATGTTAAAAGATTTGTCAACAACCTGAAGTTAAGGTTCTTATTTTCATTTCTAACGAATGTTGAATTCTACGTTGTCACCTGATGTCAAGCACAAGATTGATAGAAATAAGGATAGAAAAATAGAATGTTAAGTCGTAGGAGAAAATTTGATTGTATATTTCTTTCAAGACTTCTGCCTTACCAACGTCTTTATAGCGATGCGTATTTTGTTTATAAGCAAGCCTTATTATAATGTTTCTCGGTGAGCTTTGTATTATATTTAAACACAGCACGGATGTGCTAAATGTTTGTGATATTTCCTTTTAAAGCCCATAGACGACTCATACACGAATGTAATATATGAATTATTATATGTTAAATATCCTTCGATAACTGCACTGTTTCGCCACTTGCTTTTTCAACGTTTTTTTTTTAAATTTCCATTGCAAAGAGGATTTAAATATTTTATTTATATAATAAGCAAATGAAGACAACAATAAATGGTAATATTAAAGTCGTGTAACGATACCAACTAATACCTTCTAAATCATTTAGTTTGCGATGCGTCTAGTATTTTGAATGATTAATGAATGAATAATTGGTGTGCTAATCGACATCACAATCAAAACTTTTAACGGTTATCAAATTAATTTACCACAAAATTACTTTATTCAGCTAAGGATTATTTTTATCAATGTTTGATTGTTGTTATTCGATTTGTAATTCGTTTCTTGTTGACTTGTAATCGAATCAGATCCCCCCGCCTTAACGTGTCACGCAAGTAGTCCCTCGAGGGACTATTTTACGCCTTAAAGTTGTCAGATTCCCCAGGGCCAGGGTCCCGGTTTGGCTTGGCAGAAATACTGATATTCTGACACCACTATGCTAATATTATAATAGTGTTGTGGTCGTTGAAATCGTCTGGGGTGACACTGGGGCAATATGTTGCAAAAAAGGTGGCACAAAAACGAAACCTTCCAATCTTGTGACACCTACAACAAGAATTGAAATCAACAGATTGTGTTCAAGAACTCAAAAACAACAGATTGTAGGTCTACCATTCAATACAATTGATACAGTGCAACCTGGTCAAAATATGGTAAACATTATATACGTAATAACTCTTTATATTTCAATGATAAATGCGCAATAATAATACTAATACTACTAATAATAATACTAATAATAATAATAATGATAATAATAATAATAAATATAATAATAATAATAATAATAATAATAATAATAATAATAATATAGTGTTATATAATGTTACATGAAATATAATTGTTGTTATAATAATAATAATTTTTATTATTATTATTTTATTATTATTATTATTATTGCGATCTGCTACCATTAGATAACTTAAATTTTTCATGGATTCATTGTTACAATGATTTACGCATACGTCCTCTGGAATATGGAATTCAATTACTTTATGACAATAATGTATTTCAGCATGTTCTGGATTTAATATAAACCTGTTGTCGTTGACAATGCGGGAGATTGTGTTATAATGTATTATTCATTTCAGCCTTTTGTTTTTCATTTAGACAAAAACTTTGTTTAAATTATGTGTACATTCTTTATGTGTTTTGTGAATGATTTAATTTGAATATGAATTTAAGTTATTTACTTTGTTGATACATTTGTTATACGTTTTGAATGAGTCGTTTACACGAATCTATTAGCGGAATTAGTTGTCATTTATGTTAACGCATAACTATTGTGAGTTAGCGTTCTGGGAAACAAATAAAAATGATTTTTGGAATTTTATTTTGTGATATGGCTTGTCACAAACACATCGCTGGGATATTTCGGTAATAAATAAAACAGTTATATTGAAGTAAAATGCGTCAGCATGCTAGTATGGTTGTTGTTATATCGATTGAATTGTTTTCTCTTATATGTGCCTTTGATAATTATATAAAGCAATTTTACTACTCTGCACAAATTAAATTAAGAATGTGTTTTGAAATTATACTGTCGATAAGTAAAAGTTAACTATTGCTTTATATTTTTATATTTTATTCCAGTAAAAAGCGTTTCATTTATTAATGTTCTTAAAACCAGCCATAAACCATCTTCACCTACATTTGTAGACAAGTTCGGAACCCGCTTTTTTAACATAAATGATTATTGTGCGATGTGTGTTGTCGGAGGTCCGGTAGAAGCGCCGGCCCAGGGCGCTTTTGTGATACATTAACAAAAGTTTCTAATGGTAAGATTGTATAGAAAAGGAAACCATGTTCAAATTTCAAGAAGGTTGTCTTTTCAAATAACCAAAGAGCATATATTTGTGCGCCGAGAAGGTATTTTAGTTCGTAAAGATCTTTGACATTCTATCTAATGTTTGCTAACGGGTATGTTTGTATTGCTAAAAGAAGAATTAAGGCATATTAATTCGTTAATTTATAAAAGGTTCCGCTAGCTTTTAAAATTCTACAATATTTACTTTTTCCATTTTAAAGAACCGCAAGATTTGGATGCGTTTGGTGATTTGGAACGCCGTTTCTTCCACTTCATAATTGATTCACATATTGACAATAAATCGGAGCACTACGCATCGTAATGAAAAATTGCAATGCAAATAAATTAATAATAGGTTCTTTATTGCAACAACTCGCGCAAATAGAAACTTTCAAAGTGAGCATTATAGCTCTAATGTGAAAGACGTTCGTTTGTACATCAGGGTGAGCACATTTCTGTTGCGAGATTAATCGTAGATTTGAGATATAAATTGCAATATTCATATCAATGTAATTGCCATTAAAAGTTTTATAACATCAAGTATTCAAACCCATTCAAAATTAATCAAGTTGTTAACCATTATTACTGCGTCAAGACGTGATTTGAAAAAGCAAGTGTATCTTATATTTAAACAACTTGGATTAAACAAAATAACAGAATAAGCTGTCACGAGTCAACATACATGTACTTATTTAATATGATAAATCTGGCATAAAAATGTAAAAATTATATTGTAGAATAAAAACAAATACCAGTAAGAACTGCGTTATGTATAAGCATAATAATTCAGAAATGTGATACGAAGTGCGCTAATATGTATGATCAATAGTTAAAATTGTTATCGATTCAATATATAGTTGCAAATAGTTTTCTATTATCTGCTCATCGTGTGTGTAAATAACACATTATGCGATTAATATAATTGGTGGAATGTATTAAATGATTGCAACAATGTTTGCTGTTGCACCGTAAAATGGATGCACTAGCTGTTCAAAAATGTTTTTGGTGTTTAAACAGGGAGAGAATTCAGAGACAATCCAACAGAGTCAATAATTAAATTGAAAACAAATAAAGTGAATTTCACATTTGAACTTGTGTTAATTATGAATACATGTATTAATTTAATATTTCGCTTTCTACTCAAGGACATATTGTATAACTGCGCGTTTTGTTTTGTTGTATTGAACGGGTACACGTTAGTCACACTTTGTACTGAACAACACTCCTCAATATTAGAGTTTAAAAATTAAATTACAAAAGCGTTTAAACACAGTGTGCACATGGTTAATTCTCAAAGCTACACCTTTTTCCACGACAGGACCATCACATAACGTCACGGTGAAACTTTGTGTTAACAGTTGTAAACAGTACAGTCAGAACGGCTTTGAGAAGATAGGCATCTGCGAAACCGAGGGTCTTTATTTAAAATCATTTAAGTAGACGCATGTTCTGATTCACCCATTGATAAATATTGTTGACTAATAGAATAAGAATACAAGCGAGGTTTGTCTAAAAACTGAATGAAAACAAAGATATCCTAAATGAATGAGCGTGTATCCGATTTTAATGTCGTCCGAATATTCATTCAATTTAATTGCCAAACTTCATACAACTGGCCCTAACTTATGTCTTTATGGGAATATATAAATGTATGATTCGTGAATAACGAATTGTTCATAAAGCGTTTTGTTAATAAGTCGATACATAATCGGAATTTAAAAAAATGTGACGCTTAAAACTGCAACAAAATCTCTCATCAGAGATGCGAAATGTTTATTATAAAACAAAATTAATGTTGATATGATTTATATTAATGGATGTTGTGCAACTAAAGAGGTAACGAAGTTTTTGTTGTAATCAACATGGTTGGAAAATTGCAAACTACACTTTATGTGGGTCAATATAAACAAAATGTACCTCTTCGTCAAAGCACATGCATATTAGCGTAATTATAACTTAAGTACCAAAATCATAAACATTGCAACGGATACGAACCTTCTCTGGGCGGCGTAGAGGACTGGTGATACGGGGGCATGGAGAAGGGATGCGTGGGACCACCGTGGTTATAAGAAGTCGGAGACATCGACATAGAGTTCATGGAAAAGGGATATCCGCTGAGTCCCCGGGACGCTTGTGAGGCGAGCCCGCCGTCGTATTGACCGCTATGCGGGTGGCTCTGGTAGGAACCACGGATTGGGTACGCCGGATGTCCCATCCCCGGACCGCCCATTCCCTGGTTTTGCAGTTCCATGAACGCGGACTTCTGGTGCTGGTGCGCCATTTCCGGGTCCATACCGTCCGGAATGCCACCACCAATGTTCAACATGTCTTTATAATATACGGACGCCACTGTTACGCTAGCACTAAAACACTTAATAAAATGATAAAAACACCCTGGACGAACGCACGAAGAACGTCAGGTCTTTTCGTCTATACGTTTCTGTTCATGATGTTATCCGTATAATGACAAACGTAGGACGAAGATGCGCCGATAACAATATAAAAACGGTTAAACATTAAAATGAGCACGAGGTATACTTCGCGGTCAGTGTGGTTGCTGATCGATTGCTGCTGATGATGATGAAGACTAGGATGCCCCCATGTGACGGAGGTTACACGCCGTTTTGTCTCTCATGGCCAGTGGTAAGAGAGATGTCTACACAATTATCGCTTTACACACTCCGCACTTTTACAATTACAATCACAGTAAATGTGCTTTAATTAATTAAATAGCGTACCGTCCGGCTGTTAAAGCAATTGTGTCACTAATCTGTTTTAATGAGGTCCCAAACACTGATCGCTCTGTGATTATTCTGTAGCAATTTTGTCATCCGACGTCCTCCCTTTAATACATCTAATAACTCCAATTCTTGCAACCGACTTGATTACGGGTAATTTTGAGATAAATATGGAGGTACAACTGATCATATACCCCTTAACTACTCACACAAACTCAACAAGCCCAGCACTTAAATCAACACAAAAATCTGTTTTGGGCATTGCGAACACTCGATTTGCATAATACGCTCCGCCCAGTCGCTGGTTTCAATACCGCGATTGGTCTAACGATGACACAGCATACCAATATACACGACAGCATTAAGAATCGGCTTTCTTATTCGCTGTCAACGCTCGGTGTATCTTTTCCATGTTATCCAATATCATCTGTTAAAATGTTAATACAAATATCTTGCAAATTCTTTCGATTTCTTTTAACTTCTTTGTAGGCAGCAAAGTATGAATATTTTCGCAAAAAAATATGCACACATTTTCGCAATGAAGTAAAGTGTTTTGCGTAAGTCATGAAACACGATTTTTTAGTGAGAACATAAGTTGCATGGGTGGTTGATTTTTAGTAATTAAAAGTATTGTGATAAGCATTTTGTCAATTCACGAGTAGACTTTAAACGAGATCGCACAGGATGTGAAATAACTGTTCGTCTCTACTGTAAATATTGGCTTAAATATTACCGGTAAATCATATACCGTTATTTTGTTGAATTTGTTAATTTCAGTTTCTCCCCAGTAATATTTGATTACGCTCATCCAACACGTGTTTTGAGGCAAATTAGATGCTTTTATTTTGCAAACATATCAATAAACCTATTTTGAACCGCAACAAAACCAGTACTTCTAACAATAAACATTTTACGAAGAAATTAAATTTATCATGATAATGATAAAGATAGGATTTCGTATTATGATAACGATACTCTCAAAAATAATTAAAAAAAGAATTGAAAAAGTGACACAATTTATTGTATCTGATATTTGTGCGTGTCACAGTGAACTTATTACAATATACTATACTTTTAATACGTACAAGTAGCATGTTCACCGGTAAATGCCTGAAAGTACGCAAATACTCTGATTAACATAAAAATTAATATTATTAACAAATTACGTACTGAAAAGGGAGTTATCGACATGAAAGAGAAATCAAAGAAAGTTAAGTCACACATGTGCATTGTTTTCTAGCAGTTTTGATGAAAACGGATTGACCCGTTTCAGACGACACTGACACGATTTAGGCGCCTATCGGTTTTTCCGAAACCGGTGCGAACGTACGATTTGCACTAATGTGAAAAAAGCGTATTGTCTGTCGTTTCCGCACTATAGACGAACCGCCAGACCCCGAAATATTCGGTGCAGGAAGTTGTACGGGAGACATGTGCGAAGAACATTAACCGAAATTGAGAGATAATATCTTACAAATAAACACCCGATGACTTTGTACTTTCCCATATTCTATCAATAAGTTATGACAACTGCAATAAACTGCTAAAAAGACGCCTGCTTGCAGCCGATCCCAGTTGGTTTTACGTTTAAATTTGCACAAAACATAGGTCGGTTTGTTTGGTCGCAAAACAATTTTTAACTGATAGTAAAGTGGGAAATATAAAGTTCAGTTTTTAGTTGTTTATACCGATTTGTTAAGAACATTGTTGAAACAAAATGCAAAACTGTTTAAGAAAACTTGAAAACATACAAACTATAAGTAAAAACAATTAACGACAACAACAAAAAGGGCGCGTTTTCATTAGTTTTATTATTTAAGAAACATAGTTTGCATAAAACCTAAACATCATGCCCACTAGCATGCAGTAAATTATACCAGAATCCATCACTCGAAAATAAATGCCTAAATTGTGTCACTATAATAAGGATACTATGCGATGTATAATACTAAAGAAAAATATAGAAACGAAACAAGGACAGCCACATATGTAAAAGGGAATAAATGAATACGTTGCATATAATGAAACAAAAATTGAATTAAAAACATCAATATAATAATTTTGCGTTTCTTCCTGGTGACCAGGAGAAATTATTATTGCACTTAAGTGGTTGTCATGGTTGTGGTTCTTGTCATGGATAATTTGTAGTTATTGTGCGTTTTCTCTGGCTGCTGTAGTTCTCGTTATTACATTTTAAAAGATACACATTAACAAACATCAAACTCAGAAAACGTGCGGACAAAACAACCATGGTTGGCATTTCGAAATACATCGCAGCGGTTGAATCCAAAAAGCTGCAGATGTCAGCAACAAGGGGGATAAAACGAAGGGCAATCATAAGAGCGCAATCAGAAAATTAGACTGGTTCCAAGTGTTTGACCGGTTAAAAACCACCATTTCAAATGTCATTTTTTGGAGTCATGCTAAATGTCAGAGATGCCGCCAACTCGACACGGAAAAGGCCACCAACGGGAAACGTCGAAATAATCCGAATATCGCATTTTTCCCCGTTTACAAATACCTCAGCAGCCATTCATTCCGAGCAGCATATTTTCTCCCTCTGTATTTTCTTGCTAATAATGATGGATAATTTGAAAATGACTCGTTAAATGACCAATTTAAGCATATGATTACTTTAAATAGCAATTGGTAGTCGCTAATACCCGCCACGTGGTAAACGGTTTAAGCTAATTTCTGTATACAATACGACCGCTGCTTACAGAGTGGCGATGAAAAGCTGGATTATTTAAATGTCGTGCGATGAAAATTAAAACATGATTGATAAGCGCGACCATAGGCCGAAAATACAGATGTAAAATGCATAGGGTCACAATGACTACTAGACGCTATATTAGCCACTATATTTATTGTTAATTCTATGAAACTGAAACATATATTCCTTGAATCTATTATGTTTCTGTCTAATAAACATACGTCAATATTGCTTTATGAACTCCGTACTGGATTATACAAAACCGTGTGCAATATTTTCAACCCATATGCATGTTTAGGAAAATTCACATTAATGTATAGATAAATTTGTCGTTAAGCGTGAGTTTAATGAATAGCTGCATTGTTTTTTTACGTTAATGTGCATATTTTACTAAATGCACAATATATTCCTTTTAAGACAATGTCTGGACATAAAATAGGTGAAGCGATATGGTATAGGACGAGCTGGCGACACAATGACCAAAGCCATGAACTTATGATGGCAACAAAATTATTATAACTGCAATTTTAAGGAACGTTTAAAAGGTACATCTTCCCTAAGATAGCTATCGACCGTCCGACGGTGCGAACAAATGCTTAAGGCCCCTGCCATACTCGATAATTGTACATAATTAATGGCAAAAGGTGTAATAATTGCTCCACTGCACAAAACGTGGAGCATATTTGGCAATTCAAGGCGCGTCAAAATCGTAACCGTGTTTTCTTTTGATTGCTATCAGGTACTTTTGATTTTCTTTATGTCTTCTTAACACCAGCGTGCCCGGGTCCTTTATGGGCCTTTGTAGTCCTCTGCGCCCGGTTTCGAACCTGGTTGCACAACGTTAGACGCCCCAACAATTGACGCGCGTAGGTATCGTTCACGCCCACCCCCTGGGAACGACAGCGCGGTAAATGTTTGTATAGATAAATTGCACACCTTTGCAAAAACTTCGAATTTATTCAACAAACAACATTCAAAACAAACAATACCACTAATCGAAGGATTTCGCCGCGAGTCAGCCGATAAAAATTGATGAGAAAAATAACATTTGTTACGCATCATTAACTTGCCGGAAAATTTATTTTCCAAACTTGTGTGTGTGTTTTTAAACAGAAAAAAACAGTAGCATAGATATTCATATTTTCCATATGGCATTCAAACAAATGTAAATCTATTACATAGCAAATTTTTCTCGTGGAATATAATGGCCACGTCTAGAACGTCTCTCGATCTGAGCGTGTTTTACTAAAATTTATTTACACAAATGTACTGTACATACAAGTAGAAAATCATCAGAAAAACAACAACACTACGTATACAGTGTGCATGATCAACGGGGCTCACAGGGGTTCACACAGGGGCTGGACAGAATGAAAACACAAAGTTATCAGCTTTATTTTTGCAAATATCTCAAGTTATTGAAATATATTTGCCAAAATCTTTAGGGAATAAAAGACATTTTTTTTTTGCAATTTGTGCCGATATCTTAAGATTTAAGAATACATCATTGAATACGTCTGAATTCGGAGCCAAAATTTCACGTTGCGCGCAGCATAACCGTGTTTATGAATGCTGTGTATATGTAATGTTTGGTCAAGAACACGGGCTTATTAAATACAGTAATTCTGATGTATGATTCATTGCCATAAGCCGCATTAAAAACTTGCTTGTATGTACTTATTGAAATTCTGAAAAAAAATAGTTTAAAAAAGTTATGAGATGTGTTTACATCTATTGACATCCATTTGTGAATCCCACAAAGTCACGTGATCCTGACCCTGGTATAGAGTTGGTGCCCATTTAGCCTTGAGGATCGCTCTAACTTATTTGTTTATACTGAAAGAAAAACTATTCATGCACATCATGATATTATTCAAACATAACATACGTCAAAGCACATTTAAACAAATGTATTTAAGACACACCTTTACTTGAATCATTAATCAAGCATTACAATAATTTATTGACATTGATTTTGCTTGATTTGTATGTGTATAATTATACTAGTGACGTATATATGTCTGATAGCGTGGTTACCTGGTGCTATATTGTCAGAATGCAAACGCCGATAGATGGTTATCAAACATGTGACATTGTAAAACTCTTTACGTAATCTTGTCTTCATGATTAAATACCAATGAATCCATTGGTCACTTGTTAGTTTTGTATTATATCGGTACGTGTTTTATGCCTATATGCTATGTATGTATTATTGTTTGTCTTTTATCAGGCGTTTCGCATATTAGGCTTCTGTTAAATAACTTTTTTGAAGTCATAACGAGGACAAAGTAAAACAGACTGTGAAGAACTGTGTTCTCATGTATTGATTGCAAGAACATATTTTATCGTTTGTTCTTTTCGAATGTTTGACGCGATATGTTTTTTGTTCGTTTTGTATGAGAAGACACACTTTATGCATAAAAGACACAATAAACTTAAGTATTGCAATTAAACTTTTAAAGACAAGCGAATGATCACATGTGTTTATCACACATTTACTTTTGATTACTGTACTGCGTATAAAAAAAATTATCTAAAGGGTCACACAAGTCATAAGAGACGTACTAAACATAAGCTTTGCGTCCATCATTCGTTTGAATATTCTGTCAATGGTTGTTGAAGAGGTGAAGTTCTCAAACCAGCGGGTTTTTAAGTGCCCCACTTCATTAACGCGACAACGGGCCTGCTGCAATTTGTTGCCTTCGGGCGAGTTGCGCCCCTTTTCAAATTGTAAGTCCTCGACCACTAGGGGGCACTGTTCAGATCGGTTTGATGAGTTTTGATGCATCACTTCAGCTTTTGAATATAGCAGGACGATACCAGCTTTACTCTTTAGAACTCAGCAGGCTTTTGGAAGGTTGGAGCGCTCCGACATTGTCGTCTCGTAGTGGAAATTACGTTTATTGGCCAGCTCGCGAGGCTTCGTTTGTGAAGTCTTTATACTGCTATTATTCTCACAGTTTCTCACCAAATAAAATTTCTCAAGAAGTATTCCGCCCTTTTCACGTACTTGCAGACGGAACGTCTGGTCCTTCTGTTTAGCAACCGGTTGCAGCCATTTTGGTCGCTCCAGGAAACCAGAACATTGTCGTCTGCTTCTGTTGGACAATAAACCGTTGTCGTAACGATCACAGATTTAACAGATTCAATGCATATTTACGTAGCTGTATGCTAATTACGCCTTAATAGTACATTGAACATATTCAAATAATGATTAATTGGCCAATATCACGAGAATTGAACCAATTCATGAAACACTCTTTCGAGAAAATACCTTAATAGTAAAATGCAAATTTTAATAAAACACAACTGTAATTGATTTTTGGTATTCATTCCAGAGGACTGTTTTTACTATATTTTAAGACATCTGTAAACGCGGCTTTCCAAACAAGTCATTAAATGTTTGAAATTCAAGAAAGTATTAAATCTCCAAACGATGGAGTTGAGTTTATCGTCTGCATGTTTTCCTTCCAGGTCTGGTAACGCCCATTCCATTCAGGCCTCCGTGCATACGAAGGTTTATGGGTGCTCGAAGCGATATATATCAACAGTGAACAATAGAGTCACATTAAATGTCACCGGAGCCACGCCTTCCTCTGAAACCAGAAAGATTTGCATCCCAGAGGCATCTTTATAGACGAACATCGTGGGTTTTAGTCGTACCCAGGTCTGGGACTTCAGGCCGCTAGAATTAGGACCAATGTTTCTCGGTCAGTATTGTCCGTATTTTGCTCTTAGTTAACAAGTTGAACATGTATTGATGTACAAATAATTGGATTTTTTATGAATGTTTGTTTGTTTACTGTATTTAGTATTCCGAGATGTTGAAACTGTATTTCGGCCATGACAGCTTCTAAATTTTCACTTCGTACTTTTGAACACAGCAACACTGACTTGTTTCTAAGCATAGCATACACAATAACATTAGAATACCTACAGCGAGGTCGACAAATGCGCCATACCTAATGGGTATAAGTTTTATACATATCGTCCAAATTTAAGTTTAGGCTATCTTGGCCTATATCTCACAATTCACTGAGTTTCTAATGCGCAAAACGCGCGCAAAGACGTGAACATTCGCACGGACAGACAGTCGTGTATTCATGCACTTGCTAACGAACTGTTGTTGCCAATTAAACACTTCATTATCTAACGACTTTTTCAAACGTAAATTTTACAACTTTGATGAAGGATTTCCAAATTTTCACAAAATTTTACTCACAATTATTTCAGTTGGGATGAAGCAAATTTGAAAAAAAAAATCACAAAGAAATGTCGCAATACATATATAACGCACGTATACCGCTTTTAAAAGTCCGACACTTTAATCAAAAAGGGCAAAATGTTAGATATCTAATGATATAATTTGCAAGAAGTCACCTCACTACATAGCTTAATTGCATTTTTTTTGTATTATATATGTGTAATGTAATTTGCAAATAAAATCATTATTGCATTTCGTTAATCTTGCATTTTGATTCTGGAATGATACACGGGTGATACACATTTGGATAATTATTTCATTTTCATAAAGCTGTCTTTATTTACGACGATGGACGCCTTGTTGAAAACTAAGAAAACACGTATAAATCTGGCATTGTTTCTTTTGATTATATATAAATAGAAAAGCCTTGTACGATACAAGAAATGAATGCATTTTCTATACGTGAAGGTAGGTATGTTCCAACAATGTTTTCATATGAGTCGCGTCATTCAGAATAGGTTTGATGCCATACGTGGCTAGCATAGCTCCAGACCATACAGCGCAATCGCTACAATGTCACGCAAAGGTTCCTGGTCTCATGAATGGCGTGTGTGCTTGTGTTTGTATATGTGTATTCGAGTGTGTTGGTTGAATTGCATTACGTCCGTTCGCAACGAAACTACATTACCTGCTTAACCCATTAATGCCTAGTGGACTCTCCCATCCTTCTAAATTGGATCAATTTATTTCCAAAATTAAGGATGTCTAGTATATGTATTTCTGTATGTCTAGTATATGTATTTCTATATTTAGAATATTTCTTACAGAAATTCCTTCAAGCAAACAGCGGCGTCTCAACTGGGTCTACGTTGTTTGCCAATGCCTTTTTTCTAGACGCTAGGCATAAATGGGTTAAGGCTCGTTTTGTTTAAGAAGCCCAAACAATTGACAAGCATGTAGATTCTTCGAAAATGGAACGATTCATGAATCGAAGCTACACGTAAGCTACATGCTGTTAATATTTGTGTAATTCTTTTTGTGCAATTTTAAGCAAATGTACCAACCACAAAGATAAGCAGACGGTCGATACAGAGCGACACGCCAAACTATGATGTTTCAATGTGCCTCGGAGTATCTCGGAGGACAACGCGCCTTTGACACGCAAACTGATAGGTTTCTAGTTTTCTAAGATTGTCGTAGCAATTTACAAACAACTGCATTCAGGCGACGACGTATGTGAAAACATTACTTTGAACGCAGAGAAGACGAACAAAACAGGTGGGAGGGCATGGAGAAAATGCTATTTCTTAAGTCGTTTTCTATTTTGTAGCCTGCTTAATTCGCCTGCGTTTCATTTGCATCGAAAATCAATCAGCCGCCCCTAACATCGTTGCCTCTCTGCCGTTTAAGACAAACGAGTCTGAATTGATGTCGTGAAAAATATTAAATTCAAATACACGTGATTCATTACTTGAGGTCCACAATGACATCGTTGATTTGTTAGTTTTAGAATGATAATTCAAATACTAGAATTTGAAATTGCGTTGCAGGTTTGACTTCAAATTATTCAGAGAGAAAACAGTTTGTTTATGTGACTGATTTACCGGTAGTTAGATTAATTTCATCAGAAAAAATCAAAGACAAAAAATACAGAAGGATGCACAAAACGTAAGTTTATATGACGTCCTTTATAGGGGAATTAAATTACAATTGCGTGATATTATTAATGTTTTCTTTTTGTTTATATCCTTTTACTGGAAACAAGTACCGGGAAGTCACGTTATAAAACAGGTTCTTACACTTAAACTTAAGACCAAACAAAGTATAAAGGGGGGAAAGAGAGCTTTTATTCCTACATACTAACTACAGCTCAAAGTACAAAAATGCGCGCGCAAACATATAATATCAAAGTAAAAAGCGCGCGCTGTAGGCACTTTGAGCTGCGCGCACTGACTGCCTGAATAAGCTGCACGCTGGACAGCACGGCTACTGACCCGCAGTCCCAAGGGTGATGCTGGCGGAACATTAGCCGGCCTGTCATCATAAAGCATACGTGGCAGGACAAACATATGGGCAACAGCGCGTTTAGTCTCTCGTCTAAATACAATTAAGAATCTTAATTCAACTTAAACTTAAGACCAAACAAAGTATAAAGGGGGGAAAGAGAGCTTTTATTCCTACATACTAACTACAGCTCAAAGTACAAAAATGCGCGCGCAAACATATAATATCAAAGTAAAAAGCGCGCGCTGACCGTACATAATATACAACAGTTAAAAATGCGCGCTCAAAAGAGCATAAATCAAATACTAGTATGCGTCAACAAATACCATGTGAAAGTTACATCTATAACATCCAATTGGTAGCGCTGAGTGATACATGTGAATTCAAGTAATGATCTATGACAAAGCGAAGGTACGCACATTGAATGATACTAAAAATACAATTATATCAAGCTCGTAATGTTCCACATAACATAATTCAACAATGAGATAAAAGCACTGTATTAACAAACACTGTTTGACTATTGACCTTCCCAAACCCAAGTGTAGGTGTTGGTTAGTAGGAGTAGACGTAATGTAACGAGGTATAATTACAAGCTGTCTTTGATTGCGCGTTGCATTAATTGAATTGTTCGGAAACGCTGCCGAAAATCGTCTGATATGTATTGTTGGTAGCAGTTGGAGCGCCAGTCCCCTAACAGTTTGATAGCGTCGGGAGAAAGGCCGATGCTGTAACCAAATGTTGCACCGCCGCGTCGGAATGAGTGGCTTGCGATGTTGGAAGAAGGAATACCGGCCGCCTCCAAGCACTGACGTATTCGCACTATGAATTGTTCGCTAGTTAATGGTTTTGCGTTACCCCCGATAACACACAGGAAGGCGGGGCCAAAGGGGTCAGCTCCGGCAGTCTGTCGGGCAGCGTGAAAAATTGCCTGCACCGGGCATAGACGATGATGTTGAAGGCGTGGTAAAGGAATGTCCAATGATTTAGACTGGAACTGGTTAGTCTTACTCCATCGAACGTGCAACCGAATACCCCAATTATGATACGTTATGTCACACAGTCGTAATTGTTTATCAGGATGGAAGGCCTTGGCAAGACTCGGTAAAACATTGCTTTTCCGTAAAAGTCCATAAAACATCGTAAGTGCGACTGCCCATACGGTTGAATCAAGCGAGTTTGTAAAATCCAAGGCTGATTTGATAGCGAGGAGCATAGCAGGGGTAATCGGTCTTTTGCGCACCACATTATCACCAAGGTGTCGGCGTATGCCTTGCAGCATTGTGGTAAGGCGGAAGTCATTTGAAAGCGGGTTCGGAAGATTCCACTCGGCATGCAAAAGGCGGATTATATTCAGATACTGTTTGACGGAGTTAAATTTGAGGGATTTGGCAAGAAAAGCAGCATAACGGCATATAGTATTCGACGACGCCGGAACGGCAGCGTAGCCGAAATGCTCACAAAATTTAATATAAGAATTTCTGTGTGTTGTGTATGTCCTCTTCGTATTGTCGGAGAAAGCGTTGCTGTAATAGAATGCTACTTCACGATCTAACTCCCTCTCTCGTTCAGTTTGATTACCTGTAAGTAGAAAAACCGACCTGAGACATTGTTTCCACAAGTCGCCTTATGCCGTTTGGCTCATGAAGCCTGGATACATTGTCAGCTAGTGTATTAAAACGACCTGGGTAGTAAACAGCGCGCATACGGAAGTTGAACACTGCGCTTAACCAGAAAACACGGCGTAACGAGTCCATTACGATTGGGTGTCTGCTCGAACCCTTGTTAATAATGGCACAGGCTGCAATGTTATCGCAGTGAACATAAACCATCTGATTAGACCATATATGTGACCAACGTCTTGCAGCAATTTCCAGTGATAAGACTTCTAAATAATTAATAGGCAGTTGAGAAGTAGTTTGTGTCCATGGCATGTAAATAAAGTCTCCTTCGTAGAAGGCGCCACAAGCAGTTTTGCAAGCGTCAATACTGACAGAAATTGCCGACCTATCGTCAATCATCGGCATGGTTCCGTTAAATATTTTCATAAATTCCAGCCACCACAATATATCCAGTTTCATGTCTGTTGTGACACGGGTTCTGTGTCCACTAGCGCGTAGAGTATTTGCACGGTCTATTAAACGGCGCATATGAAAACGACCACCATAGATGCATTGAGTTATCCAGTTAAGTTTTCCAACAATTTGCTGTATATGCTGTTTCGTAACCTTATGAGCGTTAAGCGTTTTGTGCAAAAGACAATGGATGTCATGTAGTTTGTTTTCCGGTACTCTTATAGTCCTTTCAACGGAGTTTAAAACTAGGCCGAGAAAGGTGATTTCCTGGGAAGGGCCGTCAAGTTTGCTGTAATTTATTTGAAACCCAAGCTCACGTACTAGTCTCATTAGTGCATAAAGTGAACGTTGACATCCTTCATAGGTTTTATCAATGACTAAGAAATCGTCCAGATACACAACAATAGAATTATGTCCCTGCATTTTCATTATCACTCGCACGGCTTGCGTAAGTTTGTTGAATATCTCCGGGGATCGAGCAGCGCCAAATGGGAGTCTAGTGTCAACCATGTACGTGAATTTTGAAGAGCCGTGGAATCGCCATTTTATTCCCGTAGCTTGGTAATTCGATGGGTGAATTTTAACACTGCGATACGCGTTTTGCAGGTCCATCTTAGCCAAAAAACAATTGGGACTTATCATTCTGACTGCGTCCTTTATTGACTGGTACTTAAAATGATTAGTTTTTGCGAAATCGTTAACGGCTTGTCCCGTCGGTTGGCTGCAATCATGGATGAGTCTTACTTTTGAGGAGTTAAGTCCCTTGGGGATAGCTCCTAGTGCCGAGGTGATCAGGGGTTTATCATCGACGATTTTGTAATGCCCATTTTCTAATTCCGTAATAATTTGGGCTTCACAAAGCGCGCGCATTTTAAGATTTGTGGCCGATGAATAATTTTCAACTGCGACACTGTCCGATATGAGATCTGTATCCACGATATTAAATCCACACTTTATTCCTGATAATAAAAATTCTCTTTCTTCGTAATTGGTCGGTAGATAGCGGTTCCATGCTTCAAAATTTAAAGACGTAGGTCGGCTTAGTGGTTTTTTGGTTTGTTTGCTTCTTGGGAGTCAGAGGTGGTCGCTCTGTTATGGCGATACCGGCATCTGTTGCCGAATGGACATTCCCCTCTGACCTTGAATATCTTGCAGTCTTCCTGTTTGCTTGTTGGTCCTGTGCCAAGCTGGTATGAGGTCTTTTGGACTCTAGGCGTTAGTATTTGGAGTTCCATATACGGGGAAAATGTGCCCCACTTGAACTGGTGTTCAGCTTGGAGCTCTCTGTATCGGAAATCGTAGTGAAGGACACTATTCCACTCATACTTCTCCGCAAATTCGAAGATTCGGGCTGTGTAGGCCAGATAGTATTCAGTATCCTCTCTTTTGAGTTCTTTTGTCTCTAGCAAATAATTCAAGAGTCTCATATTTGCGGCACCCCATTCCTCAAGGAGAACACCAAGGTATGGATGATCCTCTTCTGTTTTTAGTACGATTGTCTCTGTGCCCGAAGAACGTAATACGAAATCTTTCCTCCTGCTTTGTCGTCGGCGTTTCGTCACTTCTGACAGGAACTGTGTAATATGGACAGCTTTCTTTGAAGTTGACTTCATTGTCAATAGGGACCGAGGGTCCATGAAAGTAGATGTGGGTGTTTCGTCGCCACCGGTTAGTACTCCATTGCTGCTGCTAAGTAGGTCATCTAGTAACTTACCAGCTCCGTCGAGTGAAGCTGCATCCGGGCTCATCTGGTTCCCAGACGCAGGAGATATGCTGCCCTTCCATTTCCGAATTTCTTGGGTGATAAGTTTAGTGCATCCTAATGGCAAACCGAGAGCTTTCAAATCGCTTTCCTCGACAAGAAGCAGCGCCTCTTTGGTAACGAGTTCCTCTTGCCGGAGTTGCTGAATAACTTTACGTGGCAGTTTTAAGTCTACCGCCCAGTTATCGAACTGAAAGTCACTATTGTCTCTAACGACCTCTTCTTCCATGATGATTTCAATTAATTACACGCAGGTATGCAATCATATAAAAGCTACACAAAATGTCCTAAACACAAAAATCCATAGCCGGAAGAGAGACGTGTAGGCACTTTGAGCTGCGCGCACTGACTGCCTGAATAAGCTGCACGCTGGACAGCACGGCTACTGACCCGCAGTCCCAAGGGTGATGCTGGCGGAACATTAGCCGGCCTGTCATCATAAAGCATACGTGGCAGGACAAACATATGGGCAACAGCGCGTTTAGTCTCTCGTCTAAATACAATTAAGAATCTTAATTCAACATAAAAGGAAAGTAATTACCATTCAAGATTTAGTCCTCTGAGAAAGTGGTATCCTGTCAGGCAATCTGTAATAGAGATGTTCTTCGGGTGCATTAAAAAGTAAGAACTTTACCAAGGTAACTTATTGCGGCACCATTGTTTTTTTTTCAAGTACATGTATATGTTAGTGTACAGTTTACTGAGTAAAAATGTATCAAATCACACAATAAATATAGAAAATGCTTATAAATATTATATAAATTGTATAATTTTAGACGGCTAAGTTCACGTTATGAAATTATTGCAGACCGTTCAACCACCGGGTAGCTTATGTTCTGAAATCTTTGAACGCGTTGTCTACCACTGATCAATAAAATATACAGGATCTCAGTATCCCATTCACACGACACAAATAGATTCCACTATTCCTTATATATAAGAAATTGTTTTAATTAAAAATGTTAGTAATTAGATTTTGCAAATATTAATAATTAATTATTGGATTGAATCTGTTATGGATATGTTTATTTTCCAGAAATTAACATATCATCAAATGCCATAATTTTTGCATATGTACAATTGTTCTTTTGAATCGTTGACAGGTCCGACACTTGAACAGTACAATTTCATCAGCAAGCTATCGGCACTTCCGAAATTCTTGCAATATATCACATATGTTTGGAGAAGTAAATATTCGAAAAGCAGCATTATTTGTGAAGCATAGTTTGTAAAAAATCAAGAACTGAGCCTCATCCAGGGAAATGGGGCTTAATGTATGCATTAAGTATCGTCCCAAGTTAGCATGTACGGTCCGCGCATGCTTATCAGGGACGACACTTACCGCCTAGGCTGGAGGATCGTTTAGTAGAGACTTCATTCAAACGAAACATTTCATTAAAGCGTACTGTCGTCCCTTGTATGGACGATACTTCTCGCTTATTCAATGAGTCGCGTTCTTACAAAACTGGGCATAATGCTTGTGCGTAAAATGTCATCCCAAATTAGCATGTGCAGTTAGCACAGGCTTATCAGGGACGACACTTTCCGCTTTTATGACATTTTTCGTTTAAATGAAGTCTCTTCTTAGCAAAAATCCAATTTAGGCGGAAAGTGACACTTACGCACATGCATTATGCCCAGTTTGCTCAGAACGCGACTCCATTAATCCCGTTTTTTCAGAGCGAGGCTCAAATCTCTTCTCATAAGGTTGATTCTTCACAAACGACTCCCATTCTGCAAATTAGTAAAGCCCTCAGTCATAACCAATTAACCTCTGTCCTATCCCATACTTGACATTGATTGCGACAAAGTCTGAAGTATCGCCCGTCTCATTGCTAATCCAATTTTAACCCCGATTAAACCCGGCTTCGCCATCTTGGTAGAACACATTGGCTGTTAATTGAAGATCAAGTTCGAAACATTCCGGGCACAAATGACCAGCATATGCGCGCGCTGGTTGTGGCATCGTAGAAGCCGTCTTTAACAACAGCCATTGCGCTAATATAATAAGATCGCTGGCTAATCGTGTTATTAGGGGACATAAATAGGGCCCTAGGAGGGTCCCGTTGGGAGTTCTAGTTAGTAACATGAATGGATTGGGAAGAGGGGATTTTCCGAGCATGATTCTGATATGCGGGCCTTGTTTGAGATGGGATGGGATTGATTTGTAATATATTCATGGCAGTGTTTTATGTTTTAAATGTCAATTGTTTCTACTTAAAATGATTTCAAGGCGGCCATCTGTTCGATCTTAATCGCTATTCAATGTATCTGTCATTCTTGGATACATCCGACTATGCAGATTTTTCTTTCTGTACTTGTTTTGTAACAGCAAAAAACAAAACAAGTAAAGTTTGTTACAGAGTGTCGAACAATAACCTGTAAGCCTCATCTCGTCCTGTGTAGCAAGTTAATAAAAAAAGTGACAATGGGTCTTAGTCTTTGACTACAGGGTAATGATTTTAAACAAATTATATTGGATCACTATACACTGATACATATCAAATACTTCGGTACTCTGCGGTTTTCAGAGAAAGAGTTAT
Source organism: Dreissena polymorpha (assembly GCF_020536995.1). Classification (NCBI taxonomy): domain Eukaryota; kingdom Metazoa; phylum Mollusca; class Bivalvia; order Myida; family Dreissenidae; genus Dreissena; species Dreissena polymorpha. The sequence continues at coordinate 80,019,640 of NC_068356.1, forward strand.
TTTGATGTATATAAATGTATGTTAATCATGTGAACCGCGGTGTATGGTCAGTTTGGACACTAGGGGCATGATTGTTACACGTTTTGATGAGGATCGCAATACGAGGTTACCTACCAAATATTTCAGCCTTACGCCTCGTGGTTTCAGAGCAATTTTTTTTAAGTAAGTGTATTATAAGCCGTCATTATACAAATGAGCAGCCATCTGTGCAAAAGGGGGTTTCGCGCATGTGCATAACGTGACGTCCCAGAGTAGCCTGTGCAGTCCGCACAGGCTGATCAGTAAAGACACTTTCCGCTTAAACTTGATTATTGCTACGAAGAGACTATCTTTAAACGAAAAATATCATAAAAGCAAAAAGTGTCGTGCCTGATTAGACTGTGACGACAATTTGCGCACATGCATTTAATCCATTTTTCACAGAGCACTGTTCAAATATACTTGACTGAAATACTGTTGTATTTTTGGTAACAAATACAGGAGACCAGATCATAATTAATGATCATGTTTTTATGGAATGACTTCCCTGAAATAGGGGTATATTTTTGTAATTTGCAACAAGGAATAATAAAAATCGCACTTGCACAACTGCATTGCATGAGGAACAACGCCTGCAAGTTTTAATGTTGTACACGTACATTGAAAACTGCAGGAAAACGAACAGAAAAAAACGGACATACGGGCACAGACAGACAAATAGAATTCTTCTGGTTCCAGTAAACTACCATTTACTTTTTCACTTTTCACAGACTTGTAAATTAAAACTCAAATGGTCCAGTCTGTTGTATTATGTTTCCTTAAAAAATATGTTTGATATGAATATTCATAAATTTATATCGCAATGAACAATGACTGCAAAGTTAAAATGATGTTCGTTGAAAACTTGTAGGAAAACGGACAGAAAGACGGATGAACTACGGATTTTACAAATATAATATTTTCGATTGCAAGATGGTCACGCAATTTTGACCAATCCCACACAGGCTATATTGACCGTCCGGTGATATGCAAATGGTCAAATTTTGTTTCAGATGGATTGTTTGATTTATTTGTCTGATAACAATTATATATTTATGTTGTTCACTACTTCCAAGTTTATGAAAAGGTGTTCAAAATGTTTTTTCGATGGATTTAATTTGTCTTATCATCGTTTAGCGACTGCATCTGGGAACAGGTTAATCGAAAGTACCGGTAGGTGGTGTTTTGAATGTTGTTTATTTATTGCGATCGAAGTTATTGCAGAAGTGTTCAATTATGTTTTTACGAACAATTACCGCGCTGTCTTTCCTGATAGAAGGGTGAGAACGATACGAACGCGTGTCAATTGTTGGGGCGTCTAACATTCCGCAACAAAGAAACCCAACCTGTTCGGTGTGTTGGCTACCAAACAAACTAACGTGCTGCCTCGTTGTTGCACGGAAATCTAAATAAATTAACAACCAAATATTACATATTACCTCATCAAAGAAGCTTTACTTCACACATTAAAAAATGCAGTGTCTACAAACATGCATTTGAAATGCTGCTTCATACAAACTTGTTTAGTTCTTACGCAGCTAACGTCTCAAATAGATCCGAATTCGGATTTAACACAGTAAACTTATATGAAAAACAAGCTGCACAATGTCTTTCTTAAACAATACAATTGGTCGTGTTCTGTGAAAAGGGGGTTTAATGCATTGCGTAAAGTGTCGTCCCAGATAAGCCTGTGCAGTCCGCATAGTCTAATCGGGGACAACACTTTCCGCCTAAACTTGATTTTTGCTTAGAAGAGAGTTTCTTGAAACGAAAAATATAATAAAAGCGGAAAGAGTTGTCCCTGGTTAGCATGTACGCACTGCACAGGCTAATCTGGTACGACACTTTACGCACATGCATTGTACCCCTTTTTCACACAGCACGGTTCATTGCAAAGACGGCGAAATTGCACCAACATTGCCGTTTAATAGTATTCGGACGGGAATACTTTATCACAACGTGGATACATGTATATAAGATTCGCACATAGACATGACACTATTTTGTTATTGTATTATTTTCTCAAGGAAACTATAAAAACTGTTTTTATTAATGTTTATTAATTGTGTTTTCTATTTAATGATAAATATCTTTTATTGTAATCCAAACGGTACAGAGCAATGCTAGAAGCGCGTCTACGATCCGAAGTCTCTGGATGGAACCAAGTGTCATAAATCATATCAAATAATTGGATGAGATATATTAACAAGGCCCAACGGGCAAATACAACATCGATATTTTAATCAGAATTCTGCGAGATTTCTGAAGATTCCCCTTGTAGAAAATTACGGCATAAGCGCTCGACGCGCAGTCTGGTATTCTATAGCGGCGGCATCGCAGAACCAGTCCCATTATTCACTTCCGGTTAAAGATGGCGGACATGAAACATGGCGGATGTCACAAAAAGAGAAATATAACCGTATCTGATTATGTTGACTTGATCTAATATGAAGGCTACTTCATTTAAAAGTGATTCCAGCGATGCCTCGGGGCAATACATGATGCACAATTTACCGCTGAGAAAGAAACCGGAATTCGGAGAGGAAGTCGCCTCACTTCAGAGAAAAATAGCATAAATAGTCGAGGAAGCTGCCACGAATAGGCGCGTGCGTGCATGTGCTGATAAAATATCGAAATGCGAGTGCTGTTATTTTTGCGCGGCGGGAGACAGAAAATATGACCACAAACAAAGGCTGTAATTGTTAGTAACGAGCTTTTAAAAAGACACCGTGTCAAGCAGTTCAGATGGACGTACACCAAGAAATAAACAGCGCCCGAAGTTTTTCGCATCTAGAAAACAGTTAAGCCCTTTATTAAACATACCGGTGGTGTCAAATTATTGAACTGAAAACTTGATTCAATATTCATGCTTTCTTTTATTAATTAATACTTTTAAATACATTTTGAGTATCAGCAAAACATACGTTGACTTGAAACACGAAGATTTCAGTGAAAGTTGAACATGATTTGATTGTTTGACAGATCCAAACTACAAACGGGATCTTACTTTTCCTAAAAATATCGATAGTTCGGAAGGAACTGTTTTGTTGTTAACAGTAAAAAATATATAATAAAAAATAAGCTAATGAAAATAATACATTAGTGTTACCCAGGTATATGTTTTAAATTGGTTAATTTTAGTTCAAGTGATGAGGACAATATATTTCGTTTCATTGGCGGAGCACTCTGCTTTGAACAGGTAAAATGATTTTATTTTCCTACAATCAATTAAACAATTCCATCGAAGTGCCAAGATCCTCTTCACGCAAGCTAACAACGGGCCGATTGTAACGCTGTCATTCCCGGACGGCCGCGGGAACGGTCTGTCACCAGCATCCGGACTCTAAACGCATACGTTTCATCGCGAAATATAAATCGTCAGTGCCTGACCAACCGTGGACGATAAAACTATAATAAAACTAAACTCAACAGCGTTTGAACACATAGCCATCGACATTTACTGATTTATTCTACTCGTCGACACAATGGGAATGTTGCAATATTTGAGCAAATAGAAAAATATGCGCCGCTTGAACTTCGTCAATCTTGTTCTTAAGACAGTTTTCCTGCGTGCGACTCGATATCAACAATGGCGGATCAACGGCGCGTGACTATCGCTTGAAATACCCGGATGATCAAAGCGCATACCTGACTTAGATGATGGCGACACGAAACAAAAACAAGCATTTGAATGCAGAGATTGATAACGCAGCCGTTTTTGCAACACAGATAATGAAATTGTAATATTTTAATTCGAATCTCCATTAATACGGTTTCAAAGTGTTTAGAGAGAAATTATTTTAATACAAACACGCGAGTGCAACACGACATTTGTTTTCGCTACAGGTTCATGAATCGCGCATTCGTTCATTGGATATTAACTAAACATGGCAAAATGAATAAAAATGTCGATAAAAAACTCATATTCATATTTATAGTATAATAGCTATAATTATGTACTTATGCAACACTGTTTTAAATCAAAGTTTTACACAAAATGTATACACACACTGTAAATAAATAAGTATAATTACATTAGAGGTTGCTGTATATGAGAGTCCTGTAAAGAAAAAGAATAAAATCAAACTGATGACATGTTCTCCCTGATTTATGCGACAGGCTGCACACAACTCTAGAATCCCAATCCCGTCCGACCACCTAGGTTGCCGGGCTAGAGGGCGCTAATTTTTGTATCGCGTATCTACTTGTACAATGGGCCTCGACAGATCTAAGTACGGGTAATTTGCTAAATTTATTTTCTTCAATTTTTCATCACTTTTGACACCTCGACTTGTGAACAAATGAAACTATTTATCGCTTAAGAGTAGTACTATCTTTGGAATGTATAAAGCTTGGCATAGTAGTAGCAGCAGCAGCAGCAGCAGCAGCAACAGTTTTGTTAGATGAATTGGTATTGGTGGTAAACGTAGTTATAGAAGTAGTTTTTATGGTTTTGTTGCTGTTTTTGTCGTTGTTGAAGTTAATGTAGTAGTAATAGTAGTAGTGCATCAATTGCATTGTCTACAATCTGCTTTTATTCAATTGTATAAGTTATGTAATGTCTGGGTACGAATGTATTTCTTTCTGCACGCAGGCATCGTGACATAGTGGTATTGAAAGTGAATCCTTGAAACTGCAGTAAACACATCAATTTTATTTAAAAGTGTAAATGTAATGTTAAGTGAGCGTTTAAGAGATGAAAAAAACATTTACAAATATTCGGCTATTTGTAACGTGCCATTTTGTGCGCAGGCAATGGCATGGAAGTTTTATTTTAGACGAGACTATGAAAAATCTGTGCAATGAATCACCGAGATAGAAATCTCAGGTCGACGGGAGTCAAGGAAGATTGGAAAATCTTCTATCAAAGACTTGAACAAAACGTACCTGCTTTTACGAAACCAAAACAATTACCGAGTTTGATAAATGGAAATAATTCAATGACGTTGTATGCGTAGTTTCAGAAAGTGTTTCATTGCAGTAGATTTGTTCGTATGATTCAACGTTTGACAATAAGCTATAAACACGTATGTATCAAAATAAGTCAATAGCAGGTAAGTGTTATACATAATCTCATTGTACGTAATTAAAACCGGTCCGCTATCGCCCGTGATCGCCATTGATTACAACCAAACTCAATGTCCTTAATACAAACGAAACACCCGCTATTTAGAATATCGAATTTGAAATATCTTCTGCTACAAAAGATGGCAGCCTGGTACACCGAAGCGTCCTGAATGCGCTCAGGTGATTAATGGGGTTCGAGGCGACACTCCACCTTGTGGGTAAGTTCGCAGCCCTTGTGATGACAACAGACCTGCCAATAAGTTGGGCGGTCACGCAATGCGTTACCAAAATAACAACATTAACTAATTATACTTTATCCATATGAAAGGGTTTTCATGTCTCAAAAAGTATGTTTTTGTCTGTTCTGATTTTAATACTAATCTAACAATGTACACAGTGCTGTAGCCGTAAGTGTAGCATATTGACGTTTAGGGTACAGCATCACGAATGCTTGTTTTCACAGATTGTGAAGTGATCTGACGAACACCATGAACAAACAGCGACGATATTCTAAATAAACCCTTTTCCAACTAAATAATAAAACGCTAAGGTATATATATGATTGAACAATTTTAAACAGGGCATATGTTAGTCTTTCTGAGTTCAAATTATTTTCCTTATACGACTTATTTCCATTAAAGTGAACGAAACAGCCTGCAAAGCGTCGTCAAACTGTTCGTATCATTTTTGGGCTCGTGTAGCATATCTAACAGAGCACCAAAAATAAAAAACGGTCAAAATATGAAGTGTCTTATACTGAATGTAAATTTCCGCATTTGAAGGCAAAAAGACTATACACACATGACTACGTTACATTTATTTATCGTTACAGTTTAAAAACGAATGAGTTTACATGCAATTTTACTTATTTACCGGTTAAACATATCAAATTTTACATGACGAATGAATGCGGTTTTATTGTTATTCATTTAAACCTTTAAACAATGAGACGCGTTCTGAGAAAACTGGGGTTAATGCATGTGCGTAAAGTGTCGTCCCAGATTAGCCTGTGTAGTCCGCACAGGCTAATCAGGGACGACACTTTCCGCTTTAATAGTATTTTTCGTTTAAAGGAAGTCTCTTCTACACGAAAATCTAGTTACGGCGAAAAGTGTCGTCCCTGATTAGCCTGTGCGGACTGCACAATATTCGTTTATCATCTTTAACTATCAAAGACATGCTGGGAAAAACAACACCGATACAATGTGCGATAGAATCTTGATTATCGTACGATTTTATTTCATGCCACTTAATGTTAACGTCTTTAAATGTGTTAATATGGTGTTAACGGTACGAAAATTGCACGATAATTGCACGAATTATATCAATTTGCGATATAAATTGCGATAACACAACCATGATCATAACGCACCCCAATACAGCAACACAGGGGAGACAACTCGATAATTGCCGGGAAAATCTAAATCGATGTGAAATAAATCAGTGTTCTTTGGCCATCTAAAAATTGTTAGAACTGTGAATGGCCATCATGCGCGCGGTTTTGCACTAAATGTATTTATCTCTTCTATCCACAGAACGGGATCAGTTATTTTAAATGACGACAACATCTAATATTGCTAAAAACAAAATTGAGATTTCGAAGATTACAAAAAACATCATCAGTAAATATATAGAATGTCATTATTAGAATTATAGAGAGTAATACTTATACTTTGTAATTAATTTTATTTATAATGAACATGCAATATTAACTTTTAAATAATTGCTTAGCGTTAATTATAAAAAATGACATATATATTAATGATATCCGGAAAATGCATGTTTCATAGGTTGTAGCAAACAACTTCATATGCACACGTTTTATTGTATATGGTTCAACTAAATAACTTAATAAATTGATATTTCAAATACACGTGTTAGCATTTACATATCAGTCAAGTGCTGGCGAAAATGTTCTTAATGCATGTGCGTTAAGTTTCGTCCCAGCTTATCAGGGACCGCACTCTCCATCTGCACTTTCTGCCTAGGCTTGAATTTCGTTGATATGAGACTTCCTTTCAACGCAATAGTCCATAAACGCGGAAAGTTTCGTATCTTAATAGCCTTTGTGATCTGCACATTAAGCCCGTTTTCGCAGGTCGCGGCTCTGTATATTGAGAATCCACATAGTAGACTTGTGCTATTGTCGACAAATGCGCTTATAAATTTAACTTTAAAACAAACAAAACCATAGACAATATATGCATACTCCTGAATAATGTGTAGTAGGAACACTGAAGTGCACAACATGCGTGACCAATAACAAGACATAACCGTATATAGCTGATTAGCAAGCTAAAAGAGGGAGAACCTACGTCGGATCCGTATCACTACATGGTTCATATCTAAATGACTTAGTGTGCCAATACACAGTAATGGTCCAGTAACATTTTTTTTAAAGAATCTTAGAACACAGAGAAGGATATTCTCCCCATTCTCTTAAAACGTCAAAAGAGTTATTGCTAGTGTTGTCTGGACCTACATCCCGCGTGGAGGGGCAGCAGACATATCCGTTCCAAACTTAGACAATATGAATCATATTCGTCCATATTAGCTCTTTTATCTTTATCATATTCTTTTGTCACGAGCTACTTTGTTGCTTTCGTTTGCGCGTTTGACAAAAAAAACAAAGGTGATCTATCGCACAGATAAGAGCGCGCAAGTTACGGAAATGGGATAATGATTAGACCCAAGTGAAATAAATACCCAAAAGTGAAAGGATACGATACGCTATCATATTTCGTCTGATGAAAGCACGAATGGTCTATGATCGCCAACATTCTCCGCTCTTGGCAGATGATATATTTGAATTCAAATCCCGAGTAACGGGTGTCATTATTTTCAGCATTCATGAAAATCGCGACAAGTTTCTTGTCTATGTTGGTACATAATGGATCCGTCGGATGTTTGCAATATTTGTCGGAGCGGTCACTAATTACTTCGTACTTATTAGTTCATCCGTGATTTATGGAGTTTTGCGATTGAACTACAGAGGAAGGGATATAATACGACTTTATCATCCACGTTCTTGTGCGATGTTCATGTTAAAATATATTGTTTTTTGACGAGTTAATTTCATATGGTGCTGTACTTCATTACAATTGTGGTATGGTTTTTCATCACAATTTCTCTTATGTAAAGTAGTTTTATTTAACTTGTTAATAAATATATCGCCTCAAAAACGTAATTATATCGTTAAATACATATTTAGGCAAAACAGATTCTCAACTAACTTTATGACAGTAAATGAAAATTACAAGCCTCTGTTCGACGAATACCCATTTAAGCCTAGTGGACTCTCCCATCCTTCTAAAAAGGATCAATTTATATATTTTTTTCTATATTTAGAATATTTCTTACAGAAATTCCTTTAAGCAAGCAGCGCAGACCCTGATGATCATGCGGCGTCTCATCTGGGTCTACGCTGTTTGCAAAGGCCTTTTTTCTAGACGCTATGCATAAATGGGTTAAATCAATACGTGCGTAATCGGCATCAGTTCTTATGAAAGAAAATGACGCTTTTACAGCGACAACTCAATAAAGCGTTGGTACGAAATACATTTAATTAAATGGCTTTGCGAAAACGCATAGCAAAAATGGACTAAATACATAAGTATACAATTGGTGCGAACGTAGTGTACTTACTCGATTCACTTTAGAGGCATCACGCGCTATTACATGTTTAATTCGACCCGTGCGAAAGACAAAAAAATCTTACCGGACATGAGGTCTGATAACTTTTAAAATTTAGCGGACCTCACTGGATTCTAACGGACCTCGTTCCTCTTCAACACACAATAGAAATTATATTTTGTAGAATTATAATGAGGTTCACAATGTTTAACAATTCTTAATACAATTAAACAACAACTTAATTGAAACCCGTTATATAAAAACATATGGTTAAACTTTTAGTTAAAAGCTAAGAAAGCTTTGTGATTTGTGCATACATTACAAGTATTTTTAAACGGCTACATAAATCATTAGTTCTCGCAGAGGTGGCAATCACGTGACAGTCAAGATGGCGGCGTTCGTGCCAAACATGTATGTTTCGCCGTTTAATAAGCTTTTATTACTTTTTTTTTTAAATTCCGCTCATTTTCCAACCATATCAGTACAACGCATTTTCTAGCCATATCGGTATCAGTTTTAAAGGGAGCTGTAATTTTGTGATCCCACTAAAATTTGTATTTGTTTGAAAGCAGTAAAATTCAATTTCAACCACTCATAAATTTGTTTTGTCGCCTACGTCACGAAACAATGTGCAATATTTATCTGGTTATAGGACCCTACCGGGATGAACCGGTGCTCCACCGGGATGAACCGTGGACGACCGGGGCTCCACCGGGAAAGTATTAAAATGTTTAATATCTCCGGGATGAACCGGTTGTCCCCGGTTAAACCGGGGCGTTGCCGCAGCTCTGCCGGGGTCTGATGCCGGTATAACCCCGGTGAGTGCCGGCGTAGTGACGGTTTACCGGGGCTCTGCCGGGACTCTGCAGGCTTTCACCGGGTTCAACCTTTTCGTTTGGATGTTCATGCGCACAGTGAAGCATGGCATCTTTTGCACTGGGAAATGGCAGTCTGCAGTAACTGCAAACTGCATGTGATATGTCCTGAAATGGATACAAAAACTTCGTTGAGCAACCTATGCATTATATTTGTACTTCGTTGCGCAACCAATACATACTCTGTGCGAAACCTTTACATAAAGCGACTTGTAATTTCCTTCGAAACAAAGCATTTGAATAATTAAAATATATGTTCGTAACCTGTTTTGTACTTTAAAATGTGTAATGTACACTGAATCAAAGTAAAATGTAGTTTTATTTAATTTAAGTTACCGTAATTGGCTATTTTAACAGAATAACCATCTTATGCATTGCTTCAAATCAAAATAATTCGATTTTAGCTCAAAATAAACTTAAAGGTTGCAACTACGCGCATTTGTTCTTAGTTTGTTATTGAAAATAAGTACCTACCATTACTGGATGTTCCGTTCTCTAATCCATAAACACCAGAAAATATGAAACTCGCCTATGAAAGAAGTGTATTTACACCATGTTTTCGTAGTAAAACATATACCCGACGTCGTAGCGAAACGGACTACGTTTTGACCTCGTCAGCCCCCAGTGGGAATCGCAGCAAAGATAGCAAAAATAGCCTGTGCAGGATTGGCAAAGTTTGAATAGCAATTGAATTATCCATCATGATGCGTGTACATTTTTGCACACCCCCCCCCCCCCCCACACACACAACATAAAGGAATATCTTCCGAAATTCTAGTTTGATATCTTGCTAAAATGTCACAGACAAATTCTTTAATTTACTAGATAGCATGTAGTAAGCAAACTATCTTAATTAAAGACTAAACTATTCATTTTTTTTACTACAGGACATCTTACAAAGTAGACATGTTAGGGCTGTTTTGAGAAAAAGTAGAGAAAAGTAGGCAATCAGTCAGACATACAGACGGATGAATGGATTTCCAGATAGACGAAATGAAAGAAGAATTAACGAACGGGCGGACAGACGATCGCTTTTAGTCATCGTTTCGATCGGGCGACCGGTATTCAGGCAGGCAGGCCGGTATTCAGGCAGGGAGGCAGGCAGCAAGTCAGACGGGCAGGCAGGCAGACTCTTGTATATCCATTCTAATAGGTTTCGGTGGTAAGTTGGGTCATAAGCATTAACATATACCTCGATATACACTCAAATAAGAATGGGCAAAGAAAACATTCGCAAAACAATAATACTGTAATTGAAAATGAAATATCCGGATTTTTTTTTGAGGCGGCATGAGATTTGCTTGGCGTACGACATGCTCCGCCTGCGCCTACGGTGCTGTAGCGTAATATTATTATAGGATGATAATGTCACTCAAAAAACTACATTGACCGACGTAGACATGTGTTATATAACAAAAGTACAAATATTAATCCTTAATTACAAATTACAAAAAAACATGGTTATATACTTTTCTTAGAACTTAAGACCTTGAAGTGAAAATTCAAGGCGAGATGAAAAAAAAAACAATAAAGAAGGACGCGAAGGTTGTCAGTTGTAGTATAATCGAACAAAAGGAAAGGAAGAACAAAAAGGCAAATAATGATATTAGAATAAACAAAAGGATTTAGGGAAGAAGGAAAGATTCAACAAGGGAAGACACAGAAACGACGGAAATATATTAAATAATAGTATTGCGTGAGTAGTAACTGAAAGGCATATATGAATGAAAGATGAAATAATGCTAAACAAAAGAGAATACGGAATCGAGACAACGAGCAACGACAAAGGACGAATGAAGTTAGGGGCAGCTGACCGGAAGAGAAAGAAGGAAGGGCAGAAAGTAGAACAGAATACTGCATGGACGATGATTGGAAAATGGGGGGAGGGGCAAAGGGATGCTCGCGAAAAGAGAGGTTTAGGTGAATTAAAAAAAGAACTGTAAAGAATGACAGAAAACTAAAAGAAAGACAGGCACAGAGAGAACGAAACTTAATGGGAATAAAGGACGGCTAAGATGGAAGAAAAACATGGAAAGAAAGGGCGTGAAAAACGGACATTGTAAATTTAATAGAGATGGATGGACTGACGTATGCTAAAACAAATGACAACAAAATGAGATAGGCGTGCAGGAAAGAAATTATGGAAATATTTCAAGTATGGACCGAAGTGTGAATTAAACAATCAATGAGTATTACACACGTTTAAAGTATCATGAATACTCAAAATCAACGAATATTTCTCAAAATATTTCGTAAAATAGAGTTTAATACATAGAAATCAGTGTTCCTTATAGCAATAGCCAACATTTTAACGCTTGATTTGGTATGGTAACATATATTTAACGAGATACAAAATGCTCTTTTTGTATTTTTGTGGCACAATATATTCCATTTCAATTTCCCGAAACGATATCTATTCATACGAGACACGAACACTAACTTGGTACATGAACATGTGTTAAATATATTGTCCCGAAAAAAAACAAAAAAGAGCGTTTTGTATCTTATTAAATCTATGTTACCAGACCACATCTAGCGTTGAAATTTTGGCTATTGCCATAAGGAACAATGATTTTGTTTGTGCCAACTTTATTTTTCGAAATACTTTACGAAATTTTATTTCATTTTGAGGGTTTATGGGCGTTTAAGATTTTATTTACAAATTCCGTTAGTCTGCTTGATAAATCATCGCACCAATGCCGATTAATCTCTAATTGTATTAGGGACTTCAAAAAAGTGAATTCATACTTTACGTCAATGACTTTACAAGGTTTACAAGGTTTTCAGAGTTCACATCGTGGAAAGACAGATCATTTCTAATGGAAGTTATAATTGCAGAAAATTGCGCCTTATTTTAACGGCCCTAATGGAATATCTCAGTAGGGCTCGACTTTTTCCAAGCAAAAATAGTGTTCTTCCGACTCCAATTATTTTAATTATGTTATCAATATTCGCGTATTCAATCCTTCACGGTGAGTGTATGTTAGTTATGGTATTTCATCACGAAACCTTACGCAATGATTTTTTTTGTTCCCAGCACTAACAAATTACTTCTTTACCTGTCCGAAAATTAGCTCCCCCACGCTCCCTTAGCATAAAATATGTCATTTTTTATATATAACGAAGATATTTGAACATGATAAAATCCCATAACATGTGTACGCCAATTCATTTTTCGTTGTAAGCTGACCATGTATACGAATTACTGTTAGAATCCACAAAATAATCATACATACATACGTTGTTTTAAACCTAAGCGTTCTGAGAAAGGTGACTATGCAAAATATAAGTCGAATTTTGATAGGCGTCAAGAACTCAAGAATTAAACCGTGGCTGTCATTGTTTATACCCATAAACCGTCATGAGATGAGCCGCATGTAGAACAGGTAAACTTATTTTTCTCCCTTTTAATATAATATACGTTTACTTTTTGGGGGAGTTCTTTCCTCTCTCTAGCTCGCGTTGAACCATGAAGGCTGATGCAATAGTTCTTATGTCCAATCACAATACTTTAATTGCTCCGATGCAAGATTCTTATTAGTCACTAAATAGAAATGTTTTATTTTATTTACAATTTACTGACCACTCTTGCATTCGCCCAAACCGTCTAAAGGACGTAACCCCATCAACTGTGATTGAAAATTTCTTTAACCTGGCGAGTTTAAAAAACTGTTTTTATTTAATTGAAAATTGTGTATGAAATGTGTGTAATTTTATGTTATTTATATAATATTCAGTTAATTAATATTTCCTAGAATCTAATATTTTTGTTCTGTTTTTAAAAATTCAGACAGTGTTTTTGTATAGGTCTTTCCGTCATGTGACTATAATGGTCGACGTAAATAAACGGAAAATGCACGTCTATGGACTGTAGATGCCATGGTCACCCCACGCCACACCAACTTCGTACATTCAACAGCACCAAGAAACTTCATTTAAAAGAATGAAACATATCTAATACAAATCTATCTACATCTATTCAGTGTGCGTTTAGCAAAATCAAAACATATAAAAGACCGAGTGCAAAAATTTCCTAACCAATAACAAGTGAAATATTTCATTTATGTTCAAACAAAAGCCAAGCAACATATGTGAATAATGTCCAAACAATAACTAAGCGAATATGTCACAAATATCCGAACTAATGCCATGTGACATATGTCATGAATGTCCGAACACATGCCAAAGGACAAATTTCATAAATATCCGTACCATTGCCAAATAACAAAGGGTGTGATTGCCAAACTTATGCCGATTGGCAGATATCCTAAATTAACTAAATTATGCAAATGGACGTATGTCATTATCGTCCGGAACCAAGCCAATAAAAAAGATGTCATAAATGTCCGAACCAATGCCAAATGACAGATGTCCTAAATGTCCGAGCAAATACCATTTGATGTATGTCATTAATGCCCGAACTAATGCCAAATGACAGATGTAATACATGTCCGAATCAATTACAAGCGGCATGTGTCATCAATGCCCAACCAGATGTCACAATGCAGATGTCCTTGATATTCAAACGAATGCCAGGAGACAGATTTCATAAATGCTTGATAACATTCCAAGTGAGAGATATCATAAATGGCCTATTCAAACTAACAGAAGTCAGAGATCCTGGAACCAATTACATATGACATGTTTCCCGAATGTCCGAGAAAAAGCCAAGTGTATATGGCAAAAATCCCTGAACCAATGCATGTTACAGATATCATATATGCCCGAACCGGGGCAAATGTAAAAAATGCTCTTACAAATGTCATACGACAGATGTCCTAAATGTCCGAACCAATGCCAAATGACATATGTGATGAATATGCGAAACAATCCATAGCGACAAATGTAATATAAGCCCGAACCAATGCCAAATGAAAGATGTGGTAAATGTCCGAACAAATGCCACATGACATATAATTATCATGACTGTCCAAACAAATGCCAAGTGCCACATCCCATTAATGCCGGAACCAATATCACATGACAGGTCTCTTGGATTTCCGAGAAAAAGGCAAATGGTGTATGCCATTAATGCCTGGACAAATGCAAGTGACAGATATCATAAATGCATGAACCAATCCCAAGAGACAAATGCCAAATTTGCCCTCTCAAACGCAATACGTTATATGTACCGAATGTCCGAATCAATGTCAAGTGAAAGATGTGATAAATGTGCGAAACAATGCCAAGGGACAAAGGTAATATAACCCCGAACCAATGCCAAATGACAAATGTTATGAATGTGAGGAACTATTGCCAAGTGACAGATGTCCGAAAATTGCAAAGTGATGTTTTTTTAAATAAATATCCGACCGATGGCATGTGACAGATGTCATAAATGCCTCGACCAATGTTGAGTGACATATATCCTAAATGTCCGAACAAATTTCACCGGCAGATGCCCGAACCAATGCCAGGTAACATAATGGCATAAATGCCGAACCGTTGCAAAGTTGCAAAGCTTATAAATATCCAATTCGTTGCCAAATGACATATATCACGAATTTCCGAACCAATTCAATGTGAGAGATGTTTTAAATACCCGAACCAATTCAAAGTAACCATCGCAATGAATGCCAAAAAAGTCACATTCTTGTTTATAATCTGATCCCTTTTTACTTATTTTAATAAAGGAGTCATATGTCCTTGACATTTTGTGTGCTACTTGTATGAATTTCAAACAAAATAACGCTATTCAGCAGTGTTACAGACAAACATCACGTTGAAATAATTATTATTAATTTTTATTAAAATAATTGAGCCTCTTATTTGTCGCCGATATGTTTTATTCCGCATATAATGCCGTATTTATTTACACTTAAAAAGTCACATGTTATGCAACGAGGTTTTAAGAGTTTATTAGCATCATTTCAACGTTTTTCAGAAGAATAAAATATTAAATGGAAGTGGAGTGGAAAAAAAAACTTGGTGTTTTAAAATTATATTAATTTTTTTTTTCATATTTATGTAATGCAAGCTTTATCATTATTTTTATGTTTCATCCGCAAATCCATGTATTTATATATAAATAAATGTTTGGTGACTAACTCGTGGCCATATGTGAAGTTTGGAGCTTCTGATGCTATAAACCCACGATGCTTTGCATTGATCGGTGCAGGGCGGTGAATGCATTATACTTTTGTGTGAGTTTGTTGCGTATTTGTATGTTGTCTCTAGTACCTTTGTTCTGTGTGATACAGTTGAGATTTCGGCTATTTGTCATGAATAAAGAACCACGATAATAAGACTTTTCAACAGGAAGTGTCCGTTGCGTATATTTGAGCCGCGTTTTGAGATAACTGGGCTTAATGGATGTGCATTAACTGTGCAATCCGCGCACGATAATGAGGGACGAAACTTTCCGCCGAAATTAGAATTTGGCCAAGGAGAGACCTCCTTAAAACGAAAAATTCCATAAAAGCGGAACGTATCGTCTCTGATCAGCCTAATCGGGGATTGAACTTACAGCTCATGCATTTAGACCCGTTTTACCCAAATCACTGACCATGTGAGAATGCCTTTTTTCATTTTATGAAATATATTTGTTTCATGAAGAACACATCGTAAGTATATAAATATTTTTGTATAATGGGATATTCTTAATTTTTTTTTACTTATCAATAAAGAAAATTTCCTTCGATTGTTTTGGCATAACACCCAGTCTGGCTTTCAACGTACTTTGAAAATAAGTCAAACGTTTGTAGCATATACATACATGATGTATTATATCTGGAAATATCTATTTCAATTACACACGTAGCATTGTATGTTCATTTCATTCCATTTCATTCATCTGTTATTTTAAACATATACGTATTTATACCGCATTGAAATCATATACAAATCAACATTCACAATTGTCGACTACGTTATAAATGATACATTTCGTGGATGGATTTATTTAGGTTAAGTACACGGAACTAATCTAAGCAGAGAAAATAATTTACTCACGACATACCCGTTTAAATATATAATATTGATATAACCAATCATATTAAATTGAAATAACCAATCATATTATATATTTTATCACCAATCATATCATATTGATATAGCCAATCATAATATATTGAAGTGACCAATCATATAATTTGATATTGCTATGACAAGTCATAATATTTAATCTTTTTATCACCAATCATATTATTTTAGCTTGACATAAACGATTGATTTGTATTTATATGGCCATTCATATAATTTGATGATGATTTGACCAATAATATAATATGATAATGTTATGACGAGCAATATTTCAAGTAGATCTATATGATATTACAAATTTTGCAATGTTTATTTGATTTGTCAAATACTTCACAAAATATTGGAGATGTAGAAAAGGAGTGGATATAAATGCATCTTGATTCTTTGATTCTTTATTCGAAAGTATGAATATCTCGATTAATCAAAGCAACTTAATTGAAACTTAAGCAATAAATTATTGGAATATTGTTATATTATACACTGATAACCGTTCATATTTCTTATCATAATGTGCATTTATTTAAAATTACATTTTTATTCTGGTGTTGCATGTATATATATATATATATATATATATATATATATATATATATATATATATATATATATATATATATATATATATATATATATATATATATATAAACAAATGAGTTTCAAATATTAAAAGGCGTAAACTAATCGTCTCAATATATGAGAAACACGAAGATGAAATAATTGCGTATAAATAATAAAACGGAACAACAATATCAACAACAGCAGCAGCTAAGTTTACCAAAAAATACAGTTGTACATTGAAAAAAACACACAATTATTCGCCGTTTTAAATACGTCAACATAGGTAGCACCATGTTTCACTTAAAACTTGAATATATCATCACTTGGTTGAATTGCTTTAGCGTTTGACTGTATTTCGTTCAAACGAATTTCCCGATATTCAGTCACATAGGCGAAGAACTGAAGGCGCCTATCAAAGTTAAGGAATGTTGACATGTGTGTCCTTTTTGATGACTTCATGCGATGATTTGTTTGATTGTTTGTTTTATAACTGATTTCTCACCGAAAATCCTAAATACCTTTTCAGCACATTAGAACATTGGCGTACACTAATCAAAATCTTATATTACATTTAAACCAATACCCGATAATACAAACGGGCGCGCGAGCGAAGATAAAAAATGAGTTAATTGCTGCGCCAAGGTCCACCATTGAAATATGTCACTTGTAAGAATCGCAAATCACCTCCCGTACTATACCCTGCTGTAATTACAGTTTGGACTCCGCAGCAATTTGTCGGCAATTATTGAAAAGAAATTATTTTGAAAATGAAAATTGCCCATAATCATTTTTCGTATGTTAAATTTACCAGTCGGCGCAGGCTGTATTCTCAATAGAACAAATTGCGTGGCACCAAAACACTAGTTCTTGGAGATGTATAGATAACGTTTGACAAAATGCCAACAATCCAATCGGCCATTGTTGGATTTGACAATCTCGTGACCTTTCTCCAATTAAAATTTACAAATTTCATGCTTTGTCATAAAATCTTGGCTAGAGATGAATAAGTTTCTGCTTGTCGGATTAAGTGAATTATGCTTGAAACAAGACTGCTTTACGAACGTTTCACCGGTTAAATCTGGAATGCAATACACACAAAAACAGATAATACAATATGATTTACTTCTGCATAATTTTAGATATAATTTTAAATAAAAATACTGTATGTTCATACAAAAAAATATTTCAATCAGGTAAGTATTTTTAAAAATGTATCAACTTATAATATCGATAATGAATCATAGTAATACTTATTAAATAATCGTAATAAATATCATCAATCAATAATCAATGTATAACTAAGTTAAACCTATAAACAATACACAAATTCGAGTTTTCTTCTGTCAATTAGTAGTTTATATAATATTTGACGAGTGATGTTTACAACAGTAAGGGATACACTTTCAGACGTGTTGATCTTGCTTCTGCAGAACTGGTTGTACCCCGGATTATAATTGATTATTCTGCAGACAACAATAATCATACAGTCATATATCAATTACATATGATGGTTTTAATATATAAGTACATGCATTTTAAATCATGAATTTTTTACTTTGAGAAAACACACACTCCCGTGATCACAGGGACTGTTAATATGTACTCCAGTTCTCTGAATCTCTATTTATAAAACGTTTATCCATTTTTAATTCAGTATACATGCAATACATCATTTTCCGGCACAATAGTTGTTTCATTTCCGAGTTATAATATATTTATCACGGATTTTATTTTACAGTTTATCAAGCGCACATTCATACATATACCAAAACTATTACAGTATTAGAATAAATCCTCACATAGATATGTGATCACATACTTAATTATCCAAGTAAATTCGGTCAATGTATATTTATCTATATATAATGATATCCAAGCTAAAACCCTTACAAAAAAAAACATTTTTACTGCAAAACATATTCCCCAAGAACGATTTGCTTGCAAATGCACGGGCTTCATAATTTTGCGTATTTTATACAAAACCCCTGAAAATATTTTGCCACACTTATGCAATTATACACTTTTCTTCAATGGGCATGGTAATTAATTTCAATTTACATAGCCTTGCTATCAAGCTTTCATTATTGCCTTGTTTATCAAAGATTTTTCATCAGTCTACTAATATTGTCTAATTTTAACCAAATTATACTCTTTGGCACTTGAATAGCTAATTCCTGTAATTTGGACCTCATTTTCTTATATTTTCCTCGTGACAAATGAACGGTGCCCATAGAAATCAATAGGCCATCGGGCAAAATCATTTAATACCATTTACTGATAACAATATTTCAATTACCAATACTTTACTCCACGGAAATCGATAGAAAATGCACATCGATTATACTCGAGTAAATTATATAACTCGATTACAAGGGTGAAGAGGATCGAACAGCACTAATAGTGATATTAATCAACAAAACATGTCGGAAAGAATCGATCGCGGGCAAAATGCTTGATTTTGAAATTGTACGATAGTTTCTTGAGTGAAATAATCGCCGCCAATAAATGTTCCACTTAAATTTGGTCTTTTAATTGTTTGCTATGCTTCGATTTAATTGTAATGCAACGACATAATGCGGAGAGGGTAAATGGGCGTTTTCTGCAGAAGCTGGATAAATATATAGAATCCAGTACCTTAATCCTACTTCGGTACAAACCCCATATTATAATTACCACTACCCATTCGTTTAAATTAATCAAAGATGTATTTATTGGTTTATTTTAATTTCATTATTAATCTCTCTGAAACGTGCCATTATTGTCTTGGGCATTTCGAGCATTAACCCATTTAAGCCTAGTGGACTCTCCCATCCTTCTTAATTGGATCAATTTATTTCCAAAATTAGGGATGTCTAGTATATATATTTCTATATTTAGAAATTTCTTACAGAAATTCATTTAAGCAAACAACGAAGACCCTGATGCGACGCCGCATCATGTTGGGTCTCATCTGGGTCTACGCTGTTTGCAAAGGCCTTTTTCTAGACGCTAGGCATAAATGGGTTAAATGAGTCTGGCGAGTCATAAACCTATGGACAATGACTCAACGAGTAAAATTTGACAAGCGTATTTTCTAGCATACATATTGACGATTTCTTTCATACAATAAGGTAGTCGTGAAGACTCAGCGATGACCTGTAAATAAAGTCTGATATACACACACATCTAATTCAATGTCCCCATTGACAAATGATACATTGAAACATTGAAACTGTACTAGCCTTTTGCATTCCTATGTGGGTTTTGGTGAATCTCACAAATGCCGCTGGTACCCCCTACATCGCTGGCGTGATAAACATTATCAAAGCGCTGAAGGCACTGAAGTTGTTCGCTTTTGCATAATCTTAGACGCAACTTAGTTTTCAAAATTATGTTTCAGCTTTTTATATCGCAAGTTTGAAATGATGACAACCCATTCAAATTTATAAAGAGTGTGTCTTAAAGCATAGGTCGAGATGTGTGTGCACTGTTTATCCTCATATTTATGTTATAGAGATAACTTAGACAAAATAACAACAATATGTCTCTTTTTTCACAATTGGTTGCTGCACTGGCAACCATCTTTAGAATTTGGGTTGCCTTGCTAAAGAATGACAAGCCTATAATCATGTACATGTTGTATTAAGTCTATCTAATACCACATGACAGACTTTTAATGCAGCATTAAGCCCCGTGTTCCCTGAAAGCAGCCAATATGCACATATTTCAATGACAAACTGGCCAATGTCGTCGCACAAGCTGTTATATACACTAGACAAACTCTTAAGCACTAATATTGATTACATACATGCTGTCTGCAGTGTACCAGTGGTGAAGTATAAACAGGCAGTGGTTATAGTTCTTAGCGTAGCTAACAGCAGACTGACTTAAAGTTATCGTTTCTAGAGAAGCTAACAGCAGACTGACTTGCAATACTGCCTCTACATTAGTTGCTCCTTAACACTTACAACTAAAAACCAGAAATGTTAGAATTTGCTGGAATTAGAATTGTAGACATGTTTCATAAGTTGAGTTACGGGAACCTATCTCGTTTTAATAGGTTTATGTAATCTATCCAAATCGTTATTTGGATTTGATCTTTGATATATCACCCACTAGGCTCCAAAAGGTTTCATGAAAAAATCGGGATGTTTTTGGGGTGTCCTGGCGTCGATCTGTTACTACTACGTGTTTGCTTCCACAACCATTGTGAACCTCCAGTGCCTGATTGAATTTGCTAATTTGAAACTAAGGATGTCGAAGGGTTAATTCGGGACGGTTCCGGGATGCTCGGCAAGCATTTTTTTACCATTCAGAACGTTCTCGAACCCATCAACATTGATTCGACACTTTCGAAAAGCCCTCTGCAAGGGTTCTTAATGTGTTATTCGTCACCTGCAGGTTCTGACAGCAGCAAGCTCCAAGAACATGTCAACTATTAAAAATCTAAAGCGGAGGAGAGGCAATCTTTTTTCCAATAGCTTACTTTCAATAGCTTACTTAATGAGACAATAAGCATTAATTGAATACTAATCAACACGCTAAGCCTGTCACTCCACATCCTACAGGAACCGTTTGCGGATCAAACATTTATAGCTTTGAACAAGGCATTCCGAATGAATATTGACGGTTTACAGATTGTTCAGAATATTTCCCCATCTTTGCAGAGCATCTCGAAGCCGTCCCAAATGAAATAATCAGCGTCCAAATTGTAAAACTTCAAAGATTTGGATGTTGAAGTAATTTTTGACTCCGATAATGCATCAAATGTTGAATAAGGTTGCAGACGCATTTTAAGCATTCTCTCAATGGTCCCCGATCTTCGCGACGAGATACACAAAATCACTATAGTGAACCAATAGGGAGCCTAGTGAAATGCAGGTTTTAAAGGCATTATTTAATGCAGAATGTAAATATATTTGTACTATTTAATCAGGTAATTGGCTGTTGCCTATATTGCTAGAGTATTTGTAAACTGTATATTTATGTGCAACTGATTGAAGTTCACAACTAGAACATTTTCCGAGAGTGCAGTAGGGACATGGACATATGGGAGCATCTCCATGCAAGCAATCGAATACTATACATGTACTTCACTATGATGCCATTCCATTCAACAAGACGAAAGCAGAACTGTGTTGATTGCCAACATCTCACTAATTGTGAAAATACGACTGAAAATAATAAGATTTCCCTTTTCTGCGAAAAATTAGGCCCAAGTTTTCACAGAGTTGGGAAATATGAATGAATTTGTGAAAGTTATGGGCTTACAAACATAACTGCGTCCTTATGAACCAGTTTCGCATACAATCGTAATCTGTATGACAACAAAAGCGAAACCATGCCCTTTCGCGCTAAGGAAAGGTCACTTCGTTTATAGATGTTATGAAAAAGGCACTGTGTAAATTGCTATAATTTAAATAATCGTATAATAGAAATGTGAGGCATTTGCACAAACAAGTTAAATCAAACACAGCAATTCTTTGAAGAGGAAAATTACTGGCTCTTTATGAGCCCCCATATCTTCATACTAGCTGAAATGTCATTTGAGCTTTGACACATTTAACCCATGTATGCCTAGTGGACTCTCCCATCCTTCTAAATTAGACCAATTTATTTCCAAAATTAGGGATGTCTAAGATATTTATTCCTATATTTAAGCAAACAGCGCAGACCCTGATGAAACGCCGCATCATGCGGCGTCTCATATGGGTCTTCGCTGTTTGCCAAGGCCTTTTTTTCTAGACGCTAGGCATAAATGGGTTAAGTATGGTATTTATCCATCGCATATACAGACAGACAACAAAAACGCTTATTATGCAAAAAAGATGCCATTGCTACACAGAAAACGCATTCTGTTCCGTTTACGTGCATGCCTTAAGAGAACTGTGTCTTATGTCTAAAAATTTCGCATTTCCTCAAACCAGGTTTAAGTGTACTTTTTTCGCAAATATTTACAGAAAGCTGTGGGCACTTTGACTCATGAACACGTCTGCGAACAGGATATTGTGCCCGCCTTATGAGCGTCAGCTCCCTCCTTAGTTCGATCCCCTTCTATGAACGTTCTCGAGGTCCCTCGTGAGACTACAAGTACTGGTTTAAACATGAATCGGGCTTAATAGTGGATATGTAGGCAATATTGATAATTGCAATACAAATAAAATTAATATAATATAATATAATATAATATAATATAATATAATATAATATATTAAGTGTCTTTTAGAGCGAGGTGCATCTTAGCATTATCTTGCGGTCTGTGACGAAGTGCTAATGCAGTTTGTGTACATTGTACTAATTTGTACATCAACTGTAAGATTGCAAGTGTTTAGACGATGAGATTTGAACTTGTGCTGGATTTTATACTTCCCTATGTCACCATCCTATGAACATCACCACTAATAGAATGTGCTTAGATGACTGGTCCGTAACCGACCAAATAAACTATAGGGCGTGCTTATAATAAATTCAGGTGGCCATACACAACATCGACAGTTGCGCTGTACAACTACAAATAAAACATCAAAATACATGTAACTTACAGACAAAGATTATTCCCAATATAATTAAATGCGAATTCCTATTTTGGTTATTATACATTTTATACAAGAAACTGGTTTGTTTTCTTTTATTCCCAAAGACGGCAGATAAAAGCTCGTTTCCTTGATTGGTATCAAATTGTTGTATCGGATTGCGAACAATCTGGCTATAATGATAATTGCCAAATTATAAAAATTAGTATTACATTCGATATGATACCTTCCTATTCAAAACATCGGGCATATTCGTAAGACGTATAGAAAGCATTTCATCGTAGATTCCAAACTTGCATTGATACAAATTTCCGCTTGAAAAGATTGACGAGTTTTTAAAACGAAAATTTTGCCACACTTGGCTTCGGTGTTTCCCAGGACCAAGAACGTGACCGGTATGTCATATTTATTATGGAACACACAACCGTAATTCAGCATGTTAAACCTGTTTACGGACAGAAACTGTTATGAAATACTGCCATACGTTTTAAACAAAGGTCCCAATTTTCATGATGTCATACCAACTCGAATATTCTACAAACGAAAGAAAGATTCAAGAGCTTTATCACAAACGAACAGCGACACCTACCGGATTAATGTTGTCGAAGTAAGAATTGGATCCCCATAAATATACTTACATAACTTACGTACATTTAAGTTTTGGCAGAAATCGGATTTTACTTTTTTACTTTTTAATTATTTATGTTGTCATAGCAACCACAGCTTTGGACGGCCAACGAAACTGACATAGTGGGCATATTAACCGCACGGGCCTCTAGCAATATTCAAAATCCCATCAACCTAGCGTAATTACTATTTGAGTTGTAGCAAAATCCAGATTTTAGTTTTCACTTATTGCTCTACGTATGAATTCGCGTGTCACACAAGTCACATATAACAGTGTATGACCGCATGTCATCCATTATATGACGGTCACATATAATTTGTTGGAGCAGGGGTCAATTATTACAGTCATATATAACTGTGTTTGACCACGTGACACTTTTAAATATGTTCATAATATGTGACTGAGTGTATCTGTGTATCCGCGCTCTGTGAAAAGGGGGTTAAATACATGTGCGTAAAGTGTCGTACCAGATAAGCCTGTGCAGTCCGCACAGGCTAATCAGGGACGACAATTTCTGAGATTGGATTTTTGCTAAGAATACACTTTATTTAAACGAAAAATATCTTAAAAATGGAAAGTTGCGTCCCTGATTAGCCTCGGACAACACTTTATGCGCATGCAGAAAACCCCCTTTTCACAGAACGAGGCTCAAATATAAGTGACCGCGTGTAATATATGTCTACGCCGTCAATATTTGATTGAGTGTGCACGTGTGTCTTTTGGACTGATTATGACCATATGCCACTTATTTCTAAATGTGTCAGCATTTAACACATCTATATGTATGCCTGACCTTTTTCACATACGACTGGTTGTGACTGATTGCCAACTGTTTGTAATCATATTTAACATTTCATTACATATGACCGCGTGTTACAATTGACTGCGCGTGGCCCGTGTAACATAAACTACGTGTGGCAGATTGGCATATATTTCTGAGAGTGAACATGTATGACCAAGTGTAATTTATTGCAACGCTTGACCATATTTGGCTAAGTATGACAGCGTGTCATATATTTCAGATAGTGAACATTTGAAACTTAGTGTGACCGCGTGTAATATATTTCTGAGTGTAACCATGTGTGACGGATTGCGATTGTGTGTCATGTTTGCCAACGCGTGACCCTTTCTAACTACGTGTTACCGCATGTGACCGCGTGTAATATATTTCTGAGTGTAACCATGTGTGACGGATTAAGATTGTGTGTCATGTTTGACTACGCGTGATCATGTCTAACTACGTGTTTCCGCACGTGACTGTGTGTTTTCTTAATGATCTATTCCCCAAGTAGATATCTGAAGAAAATATTTTACCCAATACAAGGGAAGCTTCCGTGATTAAAAAAATGGGAAGATAATTTTCAACTCCAAGCACAAACATGATAAAATAACTTCAATTAAAGAGACAGTGTCACACATTGGAACTAGTTTTTTTTCTCTATAAAAACAGAATTTTCGAAGAGATTTTGTAGAATCTAGCAAAGCAGTTTGTTTGGTAGGCTTTTTTGTTGGTATAAAGACATTTTAAAATGAAGTGTGCACTTGGGTTTACAGTTTTAAGTTACGGCATGTGTTGTAGCTAAGTAGCCATTTTTACTCGAAAAAACCCACACCAAAACAATTCATCTTGAAATAAGGAATATGTTATAGTATGTTAGAAAAGTAAAAAAAAAACACCCTTTTAAACGGGCGAATAAAACTGTCAGATGTCCATTGTGCCGTACTCCGTTTTTATGAACATCATGCACTATATTTTAAAACACATATTTGCTGAGCAAAACCGTTTTGACGTCGAGGATGGATAGTTTAATAGAAAGTCTTGCACATTAAAATGTGTGCTTTTTATGCAACATAACAGTTTTGCGTTCGACATGAACAAGAATTTTTTCCATCTTATGTGTGATTTTATGTGTAAGATATAAGTACATTATTGAAGCAAAAATAAAAAAATCATGTCACTGCCTCTGAACTGATAAAAAGATAAACGCTAAATGATTTCATGACATGCGAGCGCTCAACTTTAAGCAAAGAATTGGCACATTATTAAACCAATACGACGTCATTATGTCCATATGACTTTGGAACAATCCAAATGCGTTCTGCAGGTCATACAAGATGATATGTGCACCTGCTGGCATGTGACCATTTATTTGCGACTGAAAAACAGACAAATAGACAATTTACAAAAGTACGTTACTATTTTAATGTTTTATTTTTTGAAATCATACATCACACATTTTATTTCCACCATGTTGTGGTAGACAACAATGCTAGTGAGTTTAAAGTTAAAAAAACATATTTTAAGCAATCTCGCAAATGCCTCTCGGAGACAGTCTACTGGTCTTGACAGCTTTTCGTACTCTGTCAGGAGGTCTACCTGTATATCACAGCTAAGTAAGACTTCTGGAATTTAGTCAAGAAGACTGTATCAAAACTTTGTATGCCTTTTCGTATTCATTCAAATGGACTTATCGCAACTTTGTTAGGCTTCTGGTCTTCAGTCAAGACGACTGTCTCATAATAGTATAAGGCCTTTCGTATCTTGTAAATAAGTCTGCCTCACAACTTGTTTTTATCTTGTTGTGTTAAGTTAAGATGACTGTCTCCAGCTGTGAAAGGCCTCTCGAATTCAGTTAGAATAACTGACACGGCTTTGCTAGGCTTCTCTTATTCAGTCAATATAACTAACTCAGAGCTCTGAAAGCCTTCTCCAATTCAGTCATTATAACTGACTCACAGATTTGCTAGACTTTTCATATTCATTCAATATGACTGACTCACGGCTCTGACAGGCTTCTCCTATTCAGTCAATATAACTGGACTGTCTCCAGCTGTGAAATGCCTCTTCAATTCAGTCAGAATAACTGACTCACGGCTTTGCTAGGCTTCTCGTATTCAGTCAATATAACTAACTCAGAGCTCTGAAAGCCTTCTCCAATTTAGTCAATATAACTTTCACAAGGCTTTTCATATTCATTCAACATGACTGACTCACGGCTCTGACAGGCTTCTCCTATTCAGTCAATATAACTGACTCACAGCTTTGCTAGACTTTTCATATTCATTCAATATGATTGACTCACGACTCTGACAGGCTTTTCCTTATTCAGTCAATATAACTGACTCACAACTTTGCTAGACTTTTCATATTCATTCAATATGACTGACTCACGGCTCTGACAGGCTTCTCCTATTCAGTCAATATAAGTGACACACGGCTTTGCTAGGCTTTTCATATTCATTCAATATGACTGACTCACGGCTCTGACAGGCTTCTCCTATTCAGTCAATATAACAGAATCACAGCTTTGCTAGACTTTTCATATTCATTCAATATGACTGACTCATGGCTCTGACAGGCTTCTCCTATTCAGTCAATTTAACTGACTCAGTGCTGTTTTTGCTAGGCTTCTCGTATTCAGTCATTATAACTTACTCACGGCTTTGTAAAGCTGTTCGTATTCAGTCAATATAACTACTGACAGCTCTGAAAGGCTTCTCCTATTCAGTGAATATGACTGACACAGCTTTGTTACGCTTCTCGTATTCAGTAACCTGGATTATTTAACACAGGGGCGTAGCTAGCAGTTTTTGAGCTGTAGGCCCGGATATGATACATATAAAACGGGGGGTCCGGGTGTCCTCCTCCGGATTTTTTTTAAATCCTATAACGCATGTGGTGAGATTTTAAGCAGATCTAGACAAATAATAAGATAAGAAAATATAAGACTTTGGCCTGTTTTTCTTTGATATTTTACTGTTTTCGCTCGATGTCAGAGAACTAAATTTTACTGTATTATCTTTATACCAGAGACCTTAATTTTAAAACAAAATGAAACAGAGAAACATTTAAAAGTGTAACACTCCACTTATTCACAAGTCAAACCATGGGAATTCTTTCCAATAATACTGTCTGTATGTCTATAACGGCACCGTAACGTCGTAACGTGTTGAGTGTAAAACTTACTTTTAGTCGATCTATAAACTAAAGAAATCAATATTTCTACACTTAACCGAGGCAAATGTGTCGAAACATCCGTTTCTCTGTGATTTGATCTATAGTCAAGAAGACTGTTTCACAGCTTTGTTAGGCTTCTCGTAGTCAGTCAAGTAGACTGCCTGGCAGCTTTGCAAGGCTTTTCCTCATCAGTCACGCTGACGGTCTCAAACGGTTTTCGAATTCTGCCAGTTGACAACTATTAAAGACTTCTTAAATTGTGTCACGTAGACTGCTCGACAATTATTAAATTGAGTCTAGTAGACTGCCTGACACTTATTTTAGACTTCTTCCTCCCTGACAACTATTTAAGACTTCTTAAATTGTGTCTAGTAGACTGCCTGACAATTACTAAAGATTTCTTAAATTGTTTCAAGTCGACTGCCTAACAATTTTAACGACGTCTCAAATCGTGTCAAGTTGACTGCCTGACAAATATTTAAGACGTGTTAAATTGTGTCAAGTAGTCTGCCTGACAATTATTACAGACATTTAAAATTGTGTCAAGTAGTCTGCCTGACAACTGTAAAAGACTTCTTAAATTGTGTCAAGTAGACTGCCTGACAATTATTAAAGTCTTCTTAAATTGTGGAAAGAAAACTGCCTTACAACAATTCAAGACTTCTAAAATTGTGTCAAGTAGACTGCCTGACAATTGTCAAGTACATCTTAAATTGTGTCAAGTAGACTGCCTTACAATTATTAAAGTCTTCTTAAATTGTGTCAAGAAAACTGCCTAACAACAATTCAAGACTTCTTAAATTGTGTCAAGTAGAATGCCTGACAATTACTTAAGACTTTCTATAATTGTGTCAAGAAGACTGCCTGACAATTGTCAAAGACATCTTAAATTGTGTCAAGTAGACTGCCTGACAACAATACAAGACTTCTTAAATTGTGTCTAGTAGACTGCTTGACAACTTTTCAAAAATTCTAAAATTGTGTCAAGTAGACTGGATGACAACTATTAAATATTTCTTAAACCGTGTCAAGCAGACTGCCTGACAATTATTAAAGAATACTTAAATTGTGTCAATTAGACTGCCTAACAACTATTTAAGACGTCTTAAATTGTGTCAGGTAGTCTGCCTGACAATTGTGAAAGACTTCTTAAATTGAGTCAAGTAGACTACCTGACAACTATCAAAGACTTCTTAAATTGTGTCAAGTTGACTGCCTAACAACTATTTAAGACTTCTTAAATTGTGTCAAGTAGACTGCCTGACAATTATTAAAGTCTTCTTAAATTGTGTCAAGAAGACTGCCTGGCAACTATTAAAGATTTCTTAAATTGTGTCAAGTAGAATGCCTGACAATTATTTAAGATTTCTAAAATCGTATCAAGAAGACTGCCTAACAATTTTTGCCTTAACAATTTTTAAAGACGTCTTAAATTGTGTAAAAGTAGTCTGCCTGACAACTATTTAAGATGTGTTAAATTGTGTCAAATAGTCTGCCTGCCAATTATTAAAGACGTTTTAAATTGTGTCGCATAGTCTGCCTGACAACTATAAAATACTTCTTAAATTGTGTCTGGTAGACTGCCTGACAATTATTGAAGACGTTTTAAATTGTGTCAAGTAGTCTGCCTGACAACTATAAAAGACTTCTTGAATTGTGTCAAGTAGACTGCCTGACAATTATTAAAGTCTTCTTACATAGTGTCAAGAGGACTGCCTGACAACTATTAAAGACTTCTTAAATTGTGTCAAGCAGTCTGCCTAACAATTGTTAAAGACATCTTAAATTGTGTCAAGTAGACTGCCTGACAATTATTTAAGACTTCTTAAATTGTGTCAAGTAGACTGCCTGACAACTATTTAATACTTCTTAAATTGTGTCAAGTAGACTGCCTGACAATTATTAAAGACTTCTTAAATTGTGTCAAGTATACTGCCTGACAATTATTAAAGACATCCTAAATTGTGTTAAGTAGACTGCCTGACAACTATTAACGACTTCTTAAATTGTGTCAAGCAGACTGCTTGACAATTATTAAAGACTTCTTAAATTGTGTCAAGTAGACTGCCTGACAATTATTAAAGACTTCTTAAATTGTGTCAAGTAGACTGCCTGACAACTATTTAAGACTTCTTAAATTGTGTCAAGTAGACAACCTGACAATTATTAAAGACTTGTTAAATATTGTGTCAAGTAGACTGCCTGACAACTATTAAAGACTTCTTAAATTGTGTAAAGTAGACTGCCTCAAAACTATTAAATTCTGTCTTGTAGACTGTCTAGGACAGCTTTTTAATTCTGAATTTTTATCGTAACAAATATGCTATGGCTTCTTAAAGTCAGTCCAAAAACTTTGTGACCGCCCTTTAAAGCTTCTTTCATTCGGTCAATTGAATTGCTTTTAAGCATGTATGCGTCTTAAATTCCGCCAAAAAGAAAGTTCAACAGTTATTTAAGGCTTCTTAAAGTATGTCAAGAATGTCTGACATATATTTAAGGTTTCTGACATTCTGTGCAGAAGACTGTGAGGAAGCTCTGTCTTAAATTTATCAAAATAACTGGCAGTTCTTTTAGACTTGTAAAAATTCCGTCTGACTGTCCTTCTGAAATTTTGACAGCTATGACAGCTATATAAGTTTTTTTTTAAAATTCTGTCAGATCTGTCTGACAGGTCTTTAAGGCTTCAAGACTAATATCTTTCACCTTTTTTAAGCTTCTTATAACAAAAGTTCCGCAATAGGAGACATATGCCCCCTAACAAAACAACAACAGGGTTTTGAACTAGTGACCCTAATTTCGAAAGGGGTCAACTACTGTCCAAGGCCATTGCATATGTGAAGTAGCAAGCCGATCGGTCAATTCATTGACGAGTTATTGATTGGGAACTATTTTCACACTTATTGTGACAGTGACCTTGACCTTTTGACCCCAATTTCAACAGGGGTTATACACTGTCCAAGCACATGGGAAGTATCAAGCCAATCGGTTAATTGGTTGACAAGTTATTGTTCGGAAACAATTTTCAAACTTCTTGTGACAATGACCTTGACTTTTGACTTAGTTACCCCAATTTCAATAGAGGTCATCTACTGACCAAGGTCAATGCACATGCGAAGTATGAAGCCAATCGATCAAGTTGTTGAGGAGTTATTGAATGAAACGATTTTCATGCTTATTTTGATAGTAACCTTTCACCTGGTGACCCTAATTTCAATTGGGGGCCATCTACTGTCCAAGGCCAATGCACATGTGAAGTATCAAGGCAATCTGTCAATTTGTTGACCAGTTATTGATCGGAAACGATTTTCACACTTATTTTGACAGTGACCTTAACCTTTGACCCCAATCTAGTGACCAAGGAAAATGCACATTGGAAGTATAAACCCAATCAGTTAATTTGTTGACGAGTTATTGATCGGAAACAATTTTCACACTTATTGTGACATTGACCTTGACCTTTGACTTAGTGACCCCAATTTCCATAGGGGTCATCTACTGTCCAAGTCAATGCACATGGGAAGTATCAAGCCAAACAATCCCTCCATTCACAAGTTATCGATTGGAAACAAACTGGTCTACCGACAGACATACTGAACGACATCCACGTCATCCAGCAAAACAATATAGCCCCTCTTCTTCGAAGGGGGGCATAATAAATGCAAACTTATACAGAGACTCACTCATTTATTTGTTTGGAATTCAAAATTGATCAAGAAAAATAAATACATAAATAGTAACAAATTCAATATATACATAATACACCAGTCTCTCTGCCCATACAACGAACTCTCAAAATACACAAATTTAAAGTAAAACTTCTGTTTTTGCAAATGAAGTAAATGAATGTATATTAATCACAACCATCATTGATAATGGTGAATACAATATTGAAAGAAAGCTAAGAATCACCTCTTTTCAATATATAAATCAGTTCAATGGTCTACAATGAACTTGACTTACCTAATATTCAAAGTAGGTTCTTGAGTACAATTTTAGGTTAGGCTTAACATCAGAATTCTTATTAAAGATAGAAAAGGTAATAACATGCACCTAAAGGAATCAAGTTTTGTTTGTTTGTCTATGACCATCCATTTTTAACGTACTCACACTTTTCCTAACACTTAACTACTGCCTGATGTTATCATACAAATGCCAGTATCTTCCTGCCCTCCTTGAATCAGAGGTAGTGCCAGAGGGCCGTACATATGATTTCATAACCCATTGCCTCACATGTTATGTGGCAAAGCTAATTTTAGAACTCCCGAACATATTATATCCTTACCTTACTGAATCAAATGACAATTTGGGAAAATACACCAAAACATAAATTAGACCTGCCGGTATACACATTTTTGAAGAAATAAAATGAGATTACGTTTTAAGTTTCATGAGCAGAATCAATTATGACGATGTGTGATATTTGGACGGATGTTTTGATATGTGACAACAAGGGCACAACATGCAATAAATTAATATAGCACAAACTATATAAAATCGTGAACAAAATTCTCACATTTGCAATGGTAAAAACTGTAACAATTGCTTTAGATAAACACCAGATCTCACAAAGAAACTACAAGGCCATAGGGTTTTAACACACAGATCTGCATCAGATAAATCATTAGATAAAAACTATACTAGTCAAATTGTACTGGTCATGACATTATGTGAACATCAAAGCAAACTTTACAAAGTATAAATCACTCATCAAACATGTTTTGCATACAGATGAATCCAATATTCCACATAGATCTATCTCTAATTTAATCCATCCGATTCTGAGAGACAATATGCACAATACAATTCTGTTTGGACAATGATGTGGAAAAGTAAATTAAACAAAACTATATATTGAAATGCCATTAACTTTGAGCAATTCAATACATGTCTATGTATTCTGTAACAAGAAATAACAATAAATTAGTGAGAATGTACACCCTCATAACTGATAAATGAACTACTGAAATACTGTCCATTAAGGTACAGATTTCTGCAAGTTCAAATAACATTTAAAGACAGATTTTTAAAAAATTAAGTTGGTGATAAAACTTTAATAAGTAAAGGGAGGTAATTACTTGTTTGTTTTCCTTAATTCAATTAAAATTATCTCCCTTAGACAGATTTCTTATTAAATATGTTCCAACTACCGGTACTTTCTATTTACCTTAATGTACATGCCACTCTACAAACAGACTGAACAATATTAAAATATGATTTCACAAACATTTAAATTCTTTAAATATGATAACGTAAAAACAAGTGCATTGTGATAATGATATGCACAGTATGTTTGTAATAAAGTATTGACAAAACTTATGTATGACTATTCACAATAAGTCTCGGTATCTAGAGAAACATCAATTGGGCTTAAACAAAAATATAGGATTCTTTAACTGAAAATAATTATTAAACCATGAACAAACCTTCTTTAAAATTTGCTCTTAAACATCTGTAACTACAAATATGTAGTGATATTACAAGTTCTTAGCGGGCTAAGATGTTTTAATCTTAAAAATAATAATAAATACAACAAAACTTTAATTATAATTAAATTATTTATATAACTAGCCACCTCATTACAACAGTTCCTGATCAATGACAGTTTCCAGAAATGTGTTTGAAGCCTCCTCTTTTTTATGATGTTTCAATTATACCACAATCATAAGTAAAGATAACGGCTGTGGCTCATGACTTGGCAATTGTCCGTAACATTTTCTCCATTTTCTGGTCATTCCTTATGATGTTGGACTTGACAGCACCAATCAGATCTAACTGGTCTTTGATCGCCTGATCCACCTCGCTCAACTGAGCTTTCAAGGGCTCCACTGCTCTCTCTGTGATACTGGAACGGGAACAATGAGAGTGCTACAGAATTATAAAGCAGTGGTAGAAGTGCTATATCTTATGGTGATGTTACAGTTGATATAATGTGCAAGTGTTTTTATAATAATAGTAATTGTCATGATTCCACTTTTCCTCCTAATCCTCACAACAACATTGAACAATAGATGTGTTTGTCAGAAACAAAATGCCCCCTAGTGCGCTGCTTTTATTTTATTTTTGACCTTTGACCTTAAAGGATGACCTTGACCTTTCACCACTCAAATGTGCAGCTCCATGAGATACACATGCATGCCAAATATCAAGTTGATATCATCGATATTGCAAAAGTTATGACCAAGGTTGAAGTTTTTTGACACAGACAGACAGACAGACAGGCAGACAGACAGACAGACAGACAGACAGACAGACAGACAGACAGACAGACAGACAGACAGACAGACAGACAGACAGACAGACAGACAGACAGACAGACAGACAGACAGACAGACAGACCAAATTCAATTTACCCCCGATCTTTCGATCCGGGGGCATAAAAATGCCTAGTCAATAATTCTAAATGAGCCTTGCTCTGTGAAAAAGGGTGTTTAATGCATGCATGTGAAGTGTCATCACAGACTGCACAGGCTAATAAAGAGTGACACTTTTCTCTTTTATAATTTTTGTCGTTTAAAGAAAGTCTCTTCTTAACAAAAAGCTAGTTTAGGCAGAAAGTGTCGTCCCTGATTAGCCTGTGCAGACTGCACAGGCTTATCTGGGAGGACACTTTATACACATGCATGAAACCCCCTTTTCACAGAGCACAGCCCTATTCATTTTATTATTAAAATGAATCATGCATATAGCATGTGTTTCAGACAAGGTTTTCATGAGTACAAAGTTACAATCTAGTGCTTTCTCCCTATGAAATGCCAAAAACTTGACTAAAAAGCTTCAAACTTACTCTTTCTCCCTTTTCAATCTAAAACAAGCAAAATCTTTGAATTGACATCCCCCGCTAATATGCTTCTGGACACAATAGTGTTATATTTGACACTAAGAAAGCATTTTTATCAAGATACAAAGGTCATAACTCCGTTATTAACAGATGGTGTACAATGCCATTTGGCGTGCATCATCCTCTTATCCATATAAATACTCATATTAAGTTTCAATGAAATCCGCAAAAGCACTTCCAAGATATGGCTCCGGACACACACAAAAAGCATTTTTCCGAGATACAAAGGGCCATAACACTGTTATTTATTGATGGCGTACAATGCCATTTGGCCTGCATCATCCTCTGATCCATATACATACTCATACCAAGTTTCAATGAAATCCACCAAAGCACTTCTAAGACATGGCTCCGAACGGACGGAAAGATGGACGGACGGACAACGCCAAAACAATATCCCTCCGCCTATGGGGGGGGGGGGGGGGATAAAAAACCTGACTACAAAGGTATACACTAATGCTTTCTAGACATTTAAAGCCAAAAACAGGGACCGTCAGCACCAAACCATTCTTAGACTTAGGTCTAAGAACAAAGAATATTCCTTAAATTGTAATATCAAGTATTTAATTTAATTTTGAGTCAAGCTTGGTAGTAATCACCTCTATCTACGTAATCTGTAATGTACAACATTTTGTTAATGGAATGATCACCATTGGAAACCTGTATATTTTACAATGCTGCACATATTTTTCTTGGTTATAAGTCTATAAAGTCCCAGAACGAGTTGGTGATTAATGGAAAAGAACTATAAAGCTACAAAATCAAGCTTTCACCCTTTTTAATGCCAAAAACCTGACTTACAAAGCTACAAACTAACACTTTTTCCATTGAATACAAAGCAACCAATATACACTTTCTCTTTTTTGACAACCAAACAAAAATCTGACAACAAAGTTACAAACTTACGCTTTCTCCCTCTTCAATGCCAGTGAGTGTTCCTTGTTCTCCTGTTTCCATTTCTCAAGCTCCTTCTGCATGGAGTCCAGGTCCTCCTGTACGTAGTCCATGATCTTACCCAAGGGGTTCGCACTCCTCGTCAGGGTCTGTATGCTGGAACGCAGCTTGTCTATCTCCTTCTGTACAGCCTCACGTTGTTTGCGGCGTTGAGCGTCGGATATTGTTGGTCTTTCCTATGGACGAAATGGAGTTGCTAAATTATTAACCCTTTACCACTCAGATTAGCTCTTTTACGCAGTTTAAATCCTAAGAAAATCAAATAAAATTGAAGACCTTTCTTACTAGATACTGATGAGCAGCAAATAGCTTTAAACCTTAACAGACTGCGAGTTGCTCACATGCTGTTCTGGTTTTATGCTGGATGCATAAAGCCATTTTCACTTTGCTTTCAAGTGGGAAAGGTTTAAGCATGACTCAAACATATTGTTCCAAGTTGTTCTTTAGTGAACATTTGGGTAAATATCTGATTTTTTAAAAAATGTCCTCTATTTGTAGCCATTTGTTTAGTGAGTTTTATATCTTGCATGTAACCTCTGATAAAAGATGTACATATGTTTCCCTTTTTTGCTTTATTTAAAAGGCATAAGCATATCACATATTTTTGAAAAACTTCCCTAATTTTATGACAAAGGTTAACAATTACATAAGAACTCAGTGGAAACAGCCCACGATTTCAACATTTTCACTAACACTTAAAGCCACCAAATATTTAATTATTCAGTTCCTAAAGTAGTCGATATAATGAACCACTGAAGTAGCAAATCTGCTAAATAGAGTGCAAGAGTTTTAGATCAAATAATAATCCCTTACTAACATGTTGCAAACAACCAATACCGATTTGAAAGGATTGCAGTTTAACTGATGATTTTTACATTTAAAAGTTTATTGCCATTTTAAAATGAAACACATGCACACCTACATACATTACAACACTAGTTGTTTTCAATAACAACAACAAATGCATACAAAACAAACTTAACACAAGTCCACCAGATTCACATCCAAAAACAAGTCAATGCAGTAACTCACAATTTTATTTTCCCTGGGTTGTTCATATTCTTTCTTGGTCTCCATAATTTTCTTCACAAGACCACCGTGGTCCTCATCATCATCATCACCCGCTTGTGGTGCAGGCTGGAAGGTAAAATTGAACACTAATGAGAATTGCTCTTGGAAAAGTGAGCTTTTTGAATCTGCATAAACTTTTGTCCTAGATTAGCCTGTGTAGTCAGCACAGGCTACTCAAGAACAATTTTCAGCTTCAAAAGATATTTTCATTTTTTGGAAGTCTCTTCTTTATAGAAATCCAGTGTAGGTGGAAAATATTGTCCCTGATTAGCCAGTGCAGACTATACAGCTTAATATGTGACACTTTACACATATGCATTAAGCTAAGTGTTCTGAAAAAGAGGCTCCAATGAAAATGCCAGGATATAGGGTAAAGATTTATTGACTTTCTCTTTAAACTGGAAACATTCACAGAAAGATATGATTTTCAGCAACTTAAAGAAATACTTACAAGACTAACATATAAAAATAACTATTCATAATATTTTTATATCAAAAATCCCAATTTGATACCTCAAATTGTAAGAATTTATATTCTACTGTAATAACAGTCGAAACCCAATCGCTCAAACTCGCCGGGACTGACAACAAAAGTTTGAGCAATCCGGAATTCGAGCCAACTGATTTCTACTATACTTATGTTCACTTACATGAATCTGCAATAGATTTACATCTCCAGTTGAAGAGTACTCAAAATACAAAAACAGTGCATAATACAATTTTTATATTTTTTTTGCCAAAGGCTACTACACACTGCACATGCACAACTTCATATCATAAGAAAAAAAGAGGGCCTGAAAGTCTCAAAGTTGCTCACCTGAGATAAAAAAGAACGGACCTGTACAAGATATCATTAGAACAAATGTTCTGACCAAGATTAATGAAGAATGAACTATAAATGTAACTTTCAGAGTGCTGACAAGGTTTTACTATAGCCATATAAGGATTAATTCTCCCTGCCCCCTGGTGGCCAGCTTTTTCAACAGACCAGAACCATTTTCGAACTCATACGAGATATCATTAAAACAAATGTTCTGACCAAGATCCATAAAGATCAGACAATAAATGTGGCCTCTAGAGAGTTAACAAGGTTTTACTAAAGCCATATAAGAAAAAAAGCCCCGCTCCCTGGCGGCCATGTTTTTCAAGCAACTGGAACCATTTTTGAACTCCTCCAAGATATCCTTGGGACGAATCCAAGATATCCTTGGGACAAATCTTCTGACCAAATTTCATGAAGATCGGACCATAAAAGTATTAGCAAGGCAAATGTTGAAGCCACACCACACACAAAGCATGACAGACAAAAGGTGATCACAAAAGCTCACCATAACAACACATTGTGCTCATGTAAGCTAAAAAATGCATGCAGGTCTGATCATAGAACCTTGAAAAGCATAGGAATACTGTGTCGATAAAGTCTTGTTTTGTACATGCTTAAGCAAAAATACCTATAAATGTAATAACAATTAATTTGTATGTCCCATTTAAATTATACACAGGCACATATGAGGTGCTTTAAACTATTTTTGTCTTTTCATCTTCTTATTTTGAAACTAATAATATGGCAGATCTTATGTTCCTGTTGAACCACACCAGATACACCACACACACCTGTTCCAGTTCAGGGGGTGGTGCTGCAGCCTCCTCTACTATAAAGGTCTCGTCCTCATCAGAGTCCTTACCATCATCCAGGATCAGGTTCTGGGGCTTACCACTGCCTAATCTGTAACACACAGGGACATATTGCAGGGCTTACCACTGTCTAGCCTGTAACACAGGGACATATTGCAGGGCTTACCACTGCCTAATCTGTAACACACAGGGACATATTGCAGGGCTAACCACTGCCTAATCTGTAGCACACAAGGACATATTGCAGGGCTTAAAACTGCCTAAACTGTAACACACATGGACATGTTGCAGGCCTTACCACTGCCTAATCTGTAACACACATGGACATATTGCAGGGCTTACCACTGCCTAGTCTGTAACACAGGGACATATTGCAGGACCTACCACTGCCTAATCTGTAACACACAGGGACATATTGCAGGGCTTACCACTGCCTAGTCTGTAACACAGGGACATATTGCAGGGCTTACCACTGCCCAATCTGTAACACACAGGGACATATTGCAGGGCTTACCACTGACTAGTCTGTAACACAGGGACATATTGCAGGGCTTACCACTGCCTAATCTGTAACACAGGGACATATTGCAGGGCTTACCACTTATGAGCATTTTTCGAAACAAACGCAGATTTATAAACCTTAACGCGGACCCTAAGTTCAAGGTCAAGGTTACAGGATTAATTTTTTTTGTGCGCATGGAAAGGCCTTGTCCATATACACATGCATACCAAATATGAAGGTTATATATCAAGGGACATAGAAGTTATGAGCATTTTTCAAAACCAAAACGCAGATTTTGAAACCTAAATGCAGACCCTAAGTTCAAGGTCAAGGTCACAGGGGTCAACATTTGTGTGCGTATGGAAAGGCCTTGTCCATATAAACATGCACACCAAATATGAAGGCTAAATCTCAAGGGACATAAAAGTTATGAGCATTTTTCGAAACCTAAACGCAGATTTCGAAACCTAAACGCGGACCCCAAGTTCAAGGTCATGGTCACAGGGGTAAAACTTTGTGTGCATATGGAAAGGCCTTGTCCATATACACATGCATACCAAATATGAAGGTAATATCTCAAGGGACATAGAAGTTATGAGCAATTTTTGAAACCTAAATGCAGATTTCAAAACCTTAACACGGACCCTAAGTTCAAGGTCAAGGGGGTACACATTTTTGTGCGTATGGAAAGGCCTTGTCCATATACACATGCATACCAAATATGAAGCTTATATCTCAAGGGACATAGAAGTTATGAGCATTTTTCGAAACCTAAACGCAAAGTGTGACGGACAGACGGACGGACGGACGGACAGTGCAATCACTATATGACCTCCTTCAAGGGCATAAAAAGAGAACATTGTCTCCAAACTTTAACAATGGTTAATGTAACAAAAAGTTACAAAAAAAAAAAGAGTCTCATGGGCTAATTTTAGCTTTACCTCATGGCCGGTTCCTGCTGTACCGTATCTTCTTTCCGCTTCGGGGGAGCCGGTCTAGCACTGCTGGGTCGCGCTAACCTCCTAGAAATACACACATACTATTAAGACTTGTAATAATGACCAATCAAGCCATACTTAT
This sequence comes from Dreissena polymorpha, assembly GCF_020536995.1. NCBI lineage: Eukaryota > Metazoa > Mollusca > Bivalvia > Myida > Dreissenidae > Dreissena > Dreissena polymorpha. The sequence goes on from NC_068356.1 coordinate 80,059,950, forward strand.
GCCAATAACCACTGCCCTACTTGAAGCTGAGTTAACCCTGTACCACTTAGATACGTATTTTGATGTGTTTGTAGTCCATTAGAAAGTTAAATTTAATAAAAGACCTTTCTTATTAAATTCAAGTTTTAAAGGCTTCATTTCTAACCCTTAGATGCTGATGAGCAGCAAACAGTATAAAACCTGAACAGACTGGGAGTTACTCGCAGGCTGTTCTGGTTTTATGCTGTTTGCACATAGCCATTTTCACTTTGCCTCAGAGTGGGAAAGGGTTAAGGGAGAATGGGTTCAGAAAGCATTTCATGACCAATCCCACACAAGTTATGAGGTTGGGCCAGGGATCAAGCCAGTAATCTTCCAGCAGTAGTCCAGCACTATCAACTGACCTAGCAGGCCCGACAATGGAACATTTCAAGTTGTTTTAATGTGCAGCTATTAATCCTTATTGGCTGACTCCCAAATCGATGTTTAGTGAACACAATTATCATTTGTTATATATATAACAGTTAATTCCATACCCTGCTGGCTGTGTTGGTGTGTCATCATCCTCAATCTTTTGCCCTGTTTCTGCAACAATAGTGAGGTCAAGGCTGAACAAACATCTCCAAATGTCATCAGCGATCAGTGCAATCAAATTTCAGAAAAATCTAGTCAAGCTATGCATATTTTAAATGTAGGAATTTTATTGATCTGAATATTAACTTAAAGAGTATTGTAGCATCACCTAAAAGTTCACCACATTTTTTAACACATAAATTAGGACCCCTACTTTTTATTGTATCAATTTTGTAAGTTGTATTAGACTTTTAAGCCAATAGTGTATTGTTAGTTTGCTTTTTCTTATCTTTAACAGTTTTTAAGTCTGATAATGACCGTCAGTTAACCTTCTCACAATTTTCCTGTATAAGCTGGTATAACAATATTAAACTGCACATACTTAAACAGGTAACAGACAACCTTCCTTTCTTAAGCCAAATTTCAGATGAAAGTCAAGGAAGAATTTAAACATTTTTATCATGTATTTTTTTATTAACAATAGCTGAATGTAAAACTGATTTAGTCTTGAACAAAATACACATGATCTCTAATATTTTACTCAAATTTATACCAGTAGTGTTCCTACCATACTTCAAATGTTCTCAAACATCTTCACACAAAAATAGACATGACTGCAAGCATCTCTATGAATTGTTATAATGTACCAATACAATGCTTGCATGTAAGTAATCTGTACAAGGTTATCAAGCACTGTATGTTCCATCACCAAAAAAAGCATGTATACAAATCTACATTTCAAAACTACCTTTCAATTTATACATCACTATAATTAATACAAACACAAGCTGCAAAATCTAGACATCTGAATATATTACATATAAAGATAAAGTTCAAACTTGTGATCAACTTGATTAAAATTACTGAACCCTCTTTTTTATCAATGGACATAAACCAGTCAAATTTTATACCGCTATATATTTCTAAAAAGGGAAATCAGAGCCTTTTAATTCTCCAAAGTTGTCTAACGAAATTAAAGACAAGATGGAAAATATGGGAAGGAAAAATACTACTAAGAAAGGTATATTGATATAATATAACTTTGATTTGAAAATGAACAGAAGCTTGGTTCATAGGCAGTTTGAATACTTACCATGAACCATGGAAGATCATGGTTTTAGTGAACATTGACTTATATAGTAGACCACAGTTTTAGTGAACATGGTATATCATGGGTTTAGTGAACATTGACTTATATAGTAGACCACAGTTTTAGTGAACATGGTATATCATGGGTTTAGTGAACATTGACTTAAATAGTTCAGCACAGTTTAAGTGAACATGGTAGATCATGGTTTTAGTGAACCTCGACTTAAATGGTAGACCAAAGTTTAAGTGAACATGGTAGATCATGGTTTTAGTGAACATGGTAGACCATGGTTTAAGTTAAAATGGTCTAACATGGTAGACATGGTTTTAGTGACCCTGGTCAACCATGTTATCTCAAGGTATTTAATGGTATAGACCATGGTAGTTTGCAATGTTGAACTATGGCGCCATGTAACAAATTGTGGTCTACCAAGGTATATCATTGTTATATGACCATGAACTATCATGGTAGTCCATGGTAGTTAATGTATGCTAATATGTAAGTGACCATCATTTTGGCCTGGGATAAATAACAACACAAATTTTCTAATAATGCTGAATTAAACAGTTGTAGATATAAGCTGTTTATCTGTTTTAGATATAAGCAGTTTGAAATAATGAACACGGTAAAGATAACAGATGAATTGTTCAGCAATATAATACTATCATTCAATCGTTTTGGTCAGCATTTTTTGCACACTAAATGTAAAAAGGTCAATGGAAAGTATTAAAACAAGCATCATCATAGGAAAGACAGTGAAGCATCAAATTAGAGTATTAAAGTAATGACAATATCAATACATGGAGTTCTGAACATTATCGAGTAAATGTAATTAAATGGATGGAAGTAATGAAAAGACTTATTACAAACATTAAAAGAACATGACACAAATCCAAAAGTATTACAAACTAATTATCTTGACCAAAATCACCTGAATTTTGTACTCAAAAACTCACAGATAAAGCAATAAAATTGATGAGGATAATAAGGTGGTGATAGGGAGGTTGAACAAGGTTGATGGCAAACATGAAGAATGACCAGACATAATAAAATTGTCATCAAATAAATTATTTGAAAAAGCATTTGTTTATTCACAGGGGTCGACAATTTTTTTTCCAGCAACTTGCCCTGCAGGGCGAGTAGCTAAGAATTTTCCTTTGCCCTGCTGAAATATGTACTTGCCCTGCAATTTATTGAAAAAATGTAATAAATCAATATGTTTTATTGTGATTTTCTATTGGTATTATATAGAACTGAGCTTCAATAAAGTTTAAAACTGTTTTAACACACTTTAAAATTGTTTGTTTTTCATTTTGTCCTCATGGTCACAATCATTATGATTACACTTTAGAAGCATATTGGAGAGTCAAAAAAGCCTTTTGTTAAACTCAAACAAGCCTCTGTGCATACACAAGGCAGTTTTCTCTTTGTCATTTTTGTCCATTAAAACTTCCCATAGCCACTCTTTAAATCTAAAGATGTGAAGAATTTAGACGAATTTTAAGCATTATTAAAAGACCGTATACGGTACTGTATAGGATACATTCACAAAACATACCAGTATCGGCGAAAATGGGAACAGGACTAATTTTAGCGCAGTGTGCAATAATCAACATCAGGTTAATTTTTAATCACCGATTAAACGTTGTTTTGTTTGGTAAAGATGTGTTTTAACTTGAAATTTTAATCTGTTCGGCCAGAAATGCCACTCGCCCTGCAGGACAAGCGCTGCCGGAATATTCACTCTTCCACAGCCGATTTCTACTCGTAATTACGAGTGTGCGAGTGGATTCGTCGATCCCTGATTCACTATTATCCAAGTTATCTACATATAGAAATGTATAGAAGAAAAATCCAAAAGGAACATGCAGTTCATGTGTAAGAGTGATATTTCAATTATAACACCACTAGCTGAGGGTTAGAATATGTCAAGCTGAACTTTGGGTGTTGCAGTGTCCAGCAGAATAAATGATGGCTGAATTCTAAGCTATGGATTACACATGTACAACTCCTGGTTAGTCTATTCAACATGCAGTTATTGGTGCAGTTATTATTGGCTCAGAAAAAAATAACAAATACTTGTAAGAACAGCAATAATTAAGCAAGAGTGCATTTTTTATGATCATTTCAAGTTATCTTTGAGGGTTGAATACAATAATTGTTTGAATTTGTACTGCCCGAAAATGTACACATTCAATAAAAGATGTTCCAAGTTGATAATTAAAAATTTACTATTTTACAAATTTAAACCATAATATTGCACCAAATATAATCTAAGTAACAAAAACTATACACATATAACATAGAGAGATAATTATCATATTAAGGTTATATATAGTGTCTATGTTACCTTCATCACTGCTTAAACATTCATCTGTAAAATCATAAGAAAAGTATCCACAATGTTAAGCAGTGTTTATGTACAATTTAAATTGAAATCGATCGATTAAATACCCCTAGACCAACTGTTGCTTCTTATCTTGTAATGTAAATGTTATATGAACTCTGAAGTAAAACTTGAATGTATGTAATGTATATATATTATTGATGGTAAGTCTGAACAATATGTCTAAAATCTTGAGGAACTAGCCCTCCAAGTCCATATTTATGACAGCAACTTTTATTGGGCCAATGTCGATTAAATTTATTCAATACATATATAGCGTAAAAAGATGTTTACATTACACATAATAATGTCTGATGATGAGAAATAGTCAGAGGAAAACACATTAGAGATTTTACATCTTTACATATTTATATGGTAAATTAGGATACATTTCATGCAATTGGAGAAGAAGTGATAGATATGTTAGATTATTATTAAATCATTATTGGTAATTTTCTGATTTCCATTTTTAATTATTTGTATTTTTGTAAAGACCTATAACTGGAATAACATTTGAAATAAATCCATAACGTAAGGCATTAATAAGTGCAATATCACTTCTACATGTATTTGTGGCAAGTGTAACTAGAAATTCAGCAAATTTAAAATAAAACTTGGCATAGAACATTAGCAAACATCTACCGACAAAATGCTGTAAAAAGGTTGCGGTTTGAACGCTAAAAATAAGAAAAAGGAACATGTTAGTAATAAGCATGACTGTTTGAGAGTTGATGGAATGTATAAAACTGGAAGCAACACTTGAATGTATAATATGTACAAAACATTTCACGACACAGACCAACAAAGAGTAGTCTAAGAATATTATGATTGAATCTTTTCTTGTTTTAATTCTGCAACTGTTCAAGACATAATTAACACCTTTCAATTTTTACTATTACCAATACTGTTCTGAAATGGCGATTTATTGTTGTGAATGTTCAAACAATTGATAATTACCAGCACAAAAACATAATTTCAACGAGAGACATTATTGACAAATGGACAGAAGGACCTTAGGCCCTCACCTGAGACCCCAAGAAACTAAACTGTTATGAGCAGGTAGTGTTTACAAGTTTTCACAATTAGATATATTGCGGAAAACTGCCCCATTGAATGGCAGCAATGTTTTTTAAGAATCACAAACATTTTTTCATGTTCATAAATGTGTAACTAGAAGCCACAGTTGTCTTTATAAATGCTCCACTAGAAGTCTGAGATATAAAAGCCAGAACGCTGGAGGTCACATTCAGTGCATGCACACTGCACATCCAAAAACAACATCTTTCAGATTTGAAGACTAGAAAATAATGAGATGACACTACAAGCCTTGCCTGACTTAAAAGCACACACGGTAAGCTTCTGACCAGACTGTGTGACTGCGCAGGCTGGTCTGAAGCTACGCTTGCCACATATTGCATAAGACCCAATTTTTGAATTGTTTGGCTCATTTCAGAGGACACAAGAAAAGTTCCTTAAAATTAATGTCCCTCATAATGAAACTAACCGAGACAATTGTTGTATTGAACAAATACTGAACAGGTTTGGACATTAAAAAAGATTCAAGAATAATGAATAGGCTCGTTAGAGATTAAGGCAGTTGTATAGTGTTGCAGAGAAGATACATCAAAATGTGTATGAATAAGGCAGTACTGAGAAAAATATTAGCATTTGTGCGAAGACACTGACAAAAAATAGATTAGGCATATGTCCACACTGTAGTTTTCACACGATGATATCACATCAGAAATGGTGTTGTTTATTGACACTAGAAACGAAATGTTACCTCCTGTAAAAGTCACGGGAGCTGAAAATTTAATGTCTATTTATAGAGCTAATATCTACGTGCTACATGTATGCTTGACAAGAAGATATACTTTAGTAGGTTGGAGGTTTAAACAATTCTGGGTCAAATGACCTTTGCTACTTAAACAAACTAGACAAGTATTCTGCTATTTTTTTCTATGGTTACACACAAGCCATTCTTAGTATTTTACATCTGAAAGTTAATATGGAGTCTAATTATAGAACTGATTGTTATATGTACCTTCACTTATCAAAAGTATATCTTACTTAACAACATATATACAATGATATCCCAATATTTTAAGTGTGCATTAACAATACTAACTGCATCTTAAATAAAAAAGTTGCTTAACTTAAAAAAAACTAAAGAACTTTTTTTGCTGTTTAACACTACCTGTATTTAAGTCAGTCATCCAACTCAAATTTTTGCGGGCCAGCTTGTTTCTCAGTACTAAGTGCACATAATTATAACAGTAACTGAATACTGCCCAACTTGAAACAGCAGCAGGGAGGAAAATGGCTGTAGAAGTATTTCAAGGCCAATCAGCGGTCCACACAAGTTATGTGGCAGGGCCTAGGATCAAACCAGCCATTCTCAGATTTATAGTCCAGCTCTCTACCAAGTGAGAAAACTGGCCCAACAAGATAACAATTTCACAAATACCCAAACATTTTCTGGCCATACCTAAACTTATGTTTTAAACTTTTTTTTTACACATTTATATCAGTATAAAAAACATACATGCAAATCATGGTGAATTATAAAACAATTATATTTATATCCACATCTGTGCTTACATAAAAATGAAATGGTAGCATGCAAGGTGTAAAACTATTGGATGAACATAACTTTATAAAATTAAAATTGTGAAAGGTATTTAAGTTTGGCATCAAAAATAGTGCAAAATTTGCCAGCTTTGCGGGATAATTAAAAATATGCTCCCTCAATTTGCAAAATATATTCCTTTGTGAGACATCTTCAGTGTTACCATGAGTACAAAAGAAGGATGGAATTATCACTATGTTTATTATTCACACTTTACTGAGGTAAAAAGTACAATAGTCTGTTAGCAGAAAAGTCAATTTTTTATATGACATTAATCTTCATGAAATCTTAATTTTCCTTATTTATTTGCAGGTATAGCATACACGTATATACTCGGTAAAACTGTATCAGCAGAATCAGTAAGTGAAGCGAAAGTTAGTAAACATTGTAAACATTCCCTGGCAAAGCAGAAATGAAATGAAACAAACTTCAGAAAGCAACCATGACATAAAATGTTTGGCACAGAGGCCAAATTGAGCCTTGTTCTTGGAAACCTGGGATTAATGCATGTGCATGTGTAAAGATTAGACTGGATTTTTAATTAGAAGGGATTGCCTTAAAAAAACACACCTTAAAATCATCAAGTGTCGTCACTGATTAGCCTGTGAGGACTGCACAAGCTTATTCAGATGACAATCTATGCGAATGCATTCAGCCTAGTTTTCTTTGAACGAGGCCTAAGTGAAAGGTTAACTCACCTTCCATTCGTCGTCGAGACCCTTTTGCAGATGTAGGTCTTTGCACTTTGCTAGGTGTCTCTCCCTGCCAATACATTTTGTAACCCTTATCATGAAACACCAGTAACAACATTGAAAAATGACAACAAGAAAATTAGTCAAAATGATGGGAAAGATTCAGAGCTAAAATCACCTTTTTACCTTCCTTATACTGCCCCTCTAGGCTTGTCAACACAGAAATGTTCAATGTCTTTGCACATTTAACAAACTTATTTAAAGTTTAAAATATAAAGAAGAACAAAAAATATTTTACCCTTAACCACTTAAATACTCATTTTTAAGCATTTTAAGTCCCTTAGAAAGTTAAAGACCTTTCTTACTGTATTAAAGTTTTAAAAGCTTCATTTCCAACCATTAGATACTGATGAGAAGCAAACAGTATACAACATGAAAAGACTGCGAGTTACTCGCAGGCTGTTTTGGTTTAATGCTGTTTGCACATAGCCATTTTCACTTGTTTCTGAGTGGGAAAGGGTTAACAACCATACTATGAACCCTGATATGTGTGACTTACAGCCTTGACATCCCCGTTCACCATGGATTCCTTGGGGGCATCATTCTCCTTGCCATCTTCTTCACGTCGCTGGGGACATAAATTGAGCAAATTTTACAATACAGCTATGTATTGAAATGATTTATGAGTTGTATTTTCTTCAAACGCATGCTGTTATTGTATTATTTATTAATAAACATAAGCTTTACATGTCAAAATAAACTATTCTGTTTGGTATTGTAAAAGTAATAAACAACATGCCCAGTTTTGTTCTCCACTTTTTTCTAATATATCCAGCGAGGTACATTAATTAAACAATCAAAATTATCCTTTTAGATAAATTATTATAAACATGACATATTATGTACTGTTATATTATCCTCACTTAATAATACAATATTGCTTTGCATTTATGAAAATATTAATGCAGGCTGATTTCAATATAAAATTAGGAATCATATATCATAATCATAACTCAGAAAAATGTGAGTCACTTGGCATGAAAAAGGTGTTTCGCATATCTTCACTTCATGGTGATGACATATTTTAAGTTTCACTTCGATCCCTAAAGAAATGTTGAAGTACTTTGCTCCACAAACTTAGAACATACAATCCTTCTGAAATAAAAATGGCTACATGAAAAGTCTTACAATCAAGGAACATGTGGATAATTGATCTTGAAAAAGGTGTCTTACACATCTACACTTCATGGTGATAACATATTTTAAGTTTCAGTTCAATTGCTTCATATATGATGTAGTTTGGTCTGCAAACTCGTAATATTTATGAAGACAGGCTGACAAACCAACCAATCTATCGACAGATACTGTGACTCCAACATAAAGTCGATCAAACTTTGTGAAAAGGGATACAACAATCAGCATGCATAATGTTCTAACTTGAAACCACACAAAAAAACATACAACAAATCATCAAGACAATAAACCTGAAACACAAATACCATGCATAATATTTGAAACCAGTAACCAAATTCAACATGTAACATGTCTTAAACCTTAAGTTGTTCAGGTATGGACATAAAGCTGCTTCTTTTCCGTCTATCCTCTATGCCATGGGGGCGTTTCTTCTCAAAATATCTGTCTTGATCCTTACCAGAAGTCATATCAACATCTTCAGTGGAATGGGTTTCCAAATCCAACCCATTAGGTCCTTTACGATTTTTTATCTTATCATGGGCATAATCATCATTTCTGTACTTTACCTTGTCTCTAGCTTTCTTCTTCTCATGATCTGATGCTAAGTTCTCATCTGTGTCTTTGACATTATTCAGCAGATCGTGTTTAATCTTCAAATCATCATCAACACTTAACCTCTTTCCCTTCTTTCTTACTTTTTGATAGTCCCCCTCTGGTGCAAAGGATTCCACGGTTGCATCAAGATCGTCTTGATTTCTTGAAGACTTCACCTTTCGTGCACCATGTTTCTTTTTATTGTGTGCTACCTCCATTAATGTTCTTCTGTTCTGATCTGCCAAGCTGCTTCTCTTAAGACTCATCCTAACGATGGGATTGGATGGTCGGTTTTGCTTGCTAGTTTTACTTTGAGGACTTTCTGGCGAGCTCGAGTTTCGGACAGCTGGGCTTCCAGCACTCTTGACAGTTTTTGGGCCTTTCCTTTTTGGGGAAACAGGTGACCCCTTTGGTGTGCTAGTCAGTGGGCCCTTATTCTTTGCTTCCTTGAAACCAACATCATCCGATTCCAATTCTACAGGAGACTCAGCACTTTTGCTTTGTTCTGGATTATAAATACTGTTCCCTGATTTTGATTCAACGCTAGGTATTGCAATATCATCTGCTACTGGAACAGGGGAATTTGTTGCTGATACATAAGGTGTGTTTGTATCATCAGTGACTTGAGGTATAACCACTGTATTAACAAACTCATCATTTTTCCTCTTCCTTCTCCGTGCACCCTTCGGCCTTGCACTTTTTTTCCCTTTTTTAATATTTACATCTTCAACAGGATTGTCAGGAATTTCAAAATTTTCATCCGGAATATTAATTGGTTCATGAACAACTTTATTGTTTTCACTACCAGAAATTTCAGCCAGATTGGTATCTTGTACAAGCTGGTTATATGTAGAAAACTTTCTTGGAATGGGTCTAAGTGGAGTTTCGTCGTCTGCGAACACTTGCTTAGGATTTTCGACCGCAAATGTGGCATCGCCAATGTCCATAGATTCATCAAATTCATTAGACAATAATATGTCAGAGTCAATATCATTTAGATTTTTTGATATTTTGTGCTCCAAATCAATGAGTTCTTCTTCCGTTGGCTGAAATATTTGCTGATCACAATTTTTCTCAATTATATTAATAACAAAGTCTGTCTGGAAAGTTCATACAGACTCTGATAATATATTGTAATCATGAATCAATGTAATGAAATCTATAAGATATGTATGCACTTTGAAATATTCTAAATATTAAGTAACATGTGTATAAATCTCACTGATATAATGTTGATAGGGAGTTTAATGCAAAGGTGTGTTGCACCCTAAGTTAGACCCAAGGCACCACCAATGTAGAAATTTGATCAGTCAATCAATGATTAAACACTTCAGTGTCTTAGAACCAACATCATACAGTGATATGTTCATGAAATAAAACTTACAATTCAGTTGGTAACAAACATTTCTAACATTCCTTGCTAGCCACCTAAGTCTTTATAGTAATGTTGATTACTGAATTGCTATGAAGCAATTGACGTGTTTATACTCAAAGAACTGTACTTTTTCTGTGAATCAATATACATATGAACTAGTTTTACATTTTTTGTGAAACAAAATATTGTTGTTCAAGAAAAGAAAATACATTATATAATCAAGTATAGTACAAAGTGTGTCAATAAATCAGACTATGATCACACATTCTGGACAACCCTCATGCCTGTGTGCATTAGATGACCTTTATAACATGACCTTCACTCCAGGAGTGAAATAACGTAATGCTCAATTTTGTTTATTACACTGGTGTTATTACACAAGTTATATAACTGTGAAATGACGTCATTTTTGTGACAAAATGACGTCATTATTCCAGCGAATTTCTAAAGTTAAACTCTTTTACAATGTGAATAAACGGTGAAAGAGCATAAAATAAAAAGAAAATTTGTTGGTCATGTTATTAATAGAATCTTAGATTCGTGGTCATTTTGTATTGAATTTATTAAACTCGTCGTAAAAACAAAAACTCGGCAAGCCTCATTTTTAACTTCATTAAGATGACTCGTTTAAAAAATTCAATTCAAAACAACCACTGATGCAAGATCCTATATTTAAGTAACATCTTAAAAGTATTGTTCAGTAGAACAAGACCTTTATAGGCAATATTTTACATATGCTACATGTAGCATCAAAAATACATTTTTTTCAAACAAGGTCATGCATGATTCATGTCAAATAAATACATTAATGACAATATAAATTGAACTTGCATGTACACAAAAACTAAATGAAACTTTGATAACACATCACGTGCAATGAAGAAAGTATCCAATAGGCAGCAAAAAAGCAAGAAATTTGTATTACCTTAATTAAAAATTTATCAGTATTCAAAACAATGATTTGTCACTTGATATTTAAGATTTTCTTTCTGATTACATAGTTTGTGTTAGCATAGATCTTTTTTTAGATTGGACATTACCTATTATTACCTATGAAAACTTACCCGCGAGCGACCCGACTTCTGTCTGCTTTCTCGTTCCCTGTCCATGCTTTTATCATCACGGTCTTTCTGTTTATCATCCCGTTCTTTTTGTTTATCATCACGGTCCTTTGGTTTTGCATCACGTTCCTTGGGTTTATCGTCACGATCCTTATGTTTATCCTCAGAACCACGACGTTTATCATCACGATCCCTTTGCTTGTCATCTTTGTCCCGTCTTTTATCATCACGATCTTTATTACGCTCATCTGCACGGTCCCGACTCCTCTTTTCCTGTGGAGCCTTTTGACAACAATTTAAGAAACAAATGAACGCTAAGAAATTTGTGGCAAGGTTCCCGATGTATCAGATTCAAGATGATCTGACACAAGAAGAACATGATTTGCCACATCTAACAGGTCATGATCTTTACCAAAGATTTCAAGCTGAGAGGTGTTTGTCTATTTAGCTCATTGTCAAAACTACAATTGATATTTTAAACATTTAACAAAACACATGGCAATGCCACAAAACGAGATTTTTAAAATATCAGTTTTTAATTCAATTAATATATAAGTGATAGGTCGTCAAGCTAGGTAGGCTTTTTACCTACCTAAACACACAATTTCAGTGCAATACCTCCACTTAAACTCAAGTTATTGAGAGGAAGTTTATTTAAAGTTAACAGTGACTTTTTTCTTGACCCAACTGATCCGAAACACAATCTCAAGTGAAGGGTAATTGTTTTTGTGTATTGCTATTCTCCGCATTGACATACACTCATATAGTTTAATGTTGAAATCTTTTAGTGAATCTGAGATATAGCCCTGAAAAGTTACATCATACAACAAGAGCACCGCATAACGGGTGCCGCGCTCGGCTGCGAAAGCTTGTTAAATTTTCTTTTTTTAGAGGTCAGTGACCTTGACCTTTGACCTAGTGACCCAAAATGGGTGTGGCGTGTAGAACTCATCAAGGTGCTTCTATATATGAAGTTTCAAAGTTGTATCAGGAAGCACTTTGATTTTAGAGCCAATGTAAAGGTTTTACCACAACGCCGGCGGACGGCAGACGACGAGCAGGCTATGACAATACCTCAGGTTTTCTCAAAAAACAACCTCGCTAAAAATAACAAAAGGCTATAACTCTTATTTATGAAAGTGTAGGGTTATGGTTCTTGTTCAAGGCAATTCTCCTCATTGATATCAATACACCCATCAAGTTTCATGTTGAAATCTTGTATAGTATCGGAGATATAGTCTTGAAAAGTAACATCATACACAAAAAAGGCAAAACTCTTATTTAAGAAAGTGTAGGGATATGGTTCTTAAGCACGGCACTCCTCCTTATTGATATCAATACATCCATGAAGTGTCATGTTGAAATGTTGTATGGTTTCTGAGGTACAGTCTTGAAAAGTTACATCATACAAAAAGCACAATTAGCTACATAGAAATTTCTGAAAGAATGTGATGCATTGCAGAAGACTTTGATGACTCATTTAATCAAGTGTTGATCACTCAATTGCTATGATATGACATTTTATAATTTGAAATTTACCAATTTCTTATCAATCTTACAATTGACCAGTCGCCAAATTATCGATCGCTCCGCCCACATAGTCACGTGGTCTAGTGATTAGAAAACTCCGACAAGCAGATCGCAATTATAGCGGATTACGTGAGGGAAATTCTATATTTGTAATGATGTATTATGCTATTTTCTATAATATAAATTATTAAAGCCGCACACTAAACTAAACTGCTTTGTAAAACGTTAATACAATCATAAAAACTTTAGAGAGAAATGGCGTTATCAAATTAAATGAGTAAACGGCAGACTGACTATCAGAAACGATTCTTATACATATTATATAGGGAGTTGATGAAAAATCCGTTGTAAAAATGAGCATTTATTTCATATTGATTTTGAACTTGTATTCAACCGTCTGACAGTAAACCCGGTGGCTATTCATAAATAATTTTGAAAATATTTTTATTAAATGGTAATGACATATCCATATCATGATGGGTTTTTTGTTTATTAAAAATGTTTAGATTTTTGTTTTATTGTGTTATTTTTAAAAAGACACCGATTTTTTTTTAGATATAAATTAAATTTTGATTGTAACCATAATTTAATACAGGCCTAATTTCGTGGTTTCATTAACAAATAGTCTAATATGCATTTTATTTCATTTATTTTTAATGCGAACCTGTTACATTTCACTATCAAAAAATGAAGTGTTGGTATTACGGTGCTGTTCACAAACATTCGAATTGAATACATTTAGCATATTATGCATTTGCTTACTTATTACAAGATGGCCCTTATATGTTAATTGCAATTTTCACATTTCTCCCCGTATCAATATATGTTGTATAAGAAATGTTGTTGTTGTATTATAAGCCGTACATTTTACACTTGAAGTCGCTTTAAGCTGGCTAAGCCGCGTTGAAATCACCTTTTTGTTGTTTTTACTTTAGTTAAAACAATATTTAAGTAAACAATTTATAATGATTTCCCTTGTTTATGCTCCACAGAAAATAAATATATAATTGGAAATCATTTAAGTAATCAAAAAGTTTTCTTTTCTTGTGTACAGTACCTTACAATGCCTTAATGTTCCTTCATTCTGAGATCCACGCAACATACTGTTATTTATTAATCATCGACAATTACGCTGAGATTAATAAGCACGTGTGGCAATTATTACGTTGCCCAAACTGCTTAATAATATTGTGCATCAAACGGTATAACACGTTTTATAGAACACACACCTGGTGTGGTTAAACTATTTATTGTGTTTGTTTTCTCATTACTCGTTCATATGTTCAAGAAATAAAGATAAAATAATAACCTTTTATAAAGTATGTATAGCACCTACAATTTTGAATAATGATCGAACAGTAATGATCATGCATTTAATATAAAATCTGTGTAAACTCTTAAAAATTACGTCCATTCCATATGTACAACACGCTTTGTTTGTCGGACAAAATGGCGGCCAGATAAGCGTTGCTGAGGGGTGTGTGAAAAATCGATATCTGATTGGCTGATCGACAAAATGTGGGCGGAGTTGGCGACTGGTCAATTGCATATCATGAACCTGTCTGTTAATACTTCTTAAAATATGTCCCTCCTGTTGAATGTACTAACTTATTGGGAATTTCTTCTGTGGAATTGCCAAACTTGACTTATAAGTATTGCCAGGACATGAGCTTCAGACATCCGTCTATCAAGTGACCCAACAACCCCACATGGTGAAAATCATTGGGAAGTGATTTTAAAACTTCCATAATAATTGAAGGACACACTCACATGCATGGCAACATTATGGTTTCAGCTATATCGAGCTTGCTGCTGGAGGACTTGACAAACAATGTATTGTTTAGTTACACATCTTAATGTATGGATTTTTTTTATAAAGCTTACATCATCTTTTTTCTGCCTATCACTGCTTTTTTGTCGCTCTGGTTCCTTTGGTGTTGCCTCTTTTTCTTCCTTTTTTTCTTCTTTTGAACTGGACGGCTTACCTCCCTTGTTATTGACTGCATCAACTACACTGTCATTGTCAACCTAGGTGAAAATACAGCGTACCAAACTATGAATACTTGTGCATATAAAAATGCTCATGCTAAGTCGGAGCTGAAATAAAACATGTAATATCCATCACAAGAAAGCTTGATTTGAGCCTTGTTCTGGACACAAAGGACATAATGCAAAGTGTCATCCCAGATTAGCTCGTGCACTCCAAAAAGGCTAATAAGGGACAATGGTTTTCGCCTGAACTGGATTTATGTTTTGAAGACACTTCCTTTCAAATTCCATAAAAGAGGAAAGTGTCTCTCATACGCATGTGTAAATGCACATGCATTGAGAAGAGTTTTCCCAGATTGGGGCTCGTTTAATTGATACTCCAGACAGGATTCAAACTCCCACAAATACCTGCACATTTTGAGAAGTCTTCAAACGCTACACTTCAGTTTTCAATAGTGTCCATAGCACTCCTTGATGCAAATTACAAGTTTTATTTGCAATTATTTGCAAAGTTTTTCTTGTTTTCTAAGGAACAACAAAAGTGTCAACACCACCTTTTTTAAGTTAAAGAGTCAGCAAATGCTGCCACTTTTAGGTGACACATGCTGCTATAAACACTTTCTCTAAACGATCCTGTGAAATAGATATAAAGAAATGCATGAAAAATGTCATCTTTATTACCAAATTTAAATGTCTGGCATCAAAAATGAGGACAAAGTTCAAAACATGCCAAAATTTGTCATGATGAAAGACAGAGTTATGGGTGTTAGTCCCTGATACATTTCCTGGTTCAGACATTGATGGTACGAAGTATGTTTTATTTCAAGAAATATGGTGGATTTAAATAATGCTACATGTATGCAACTGATTTAAAATAAATAAACAAAGGGCCATAAATCTATTAAACAACAGACATAATATGGTTTTCTTTTCATGGTGACGACATCTATATTAAAGGAAAATAAGCTATAAAGGAATTGTACTGAAAAAGAAATAATATTCTATAACAAGAGCTGTCTCCATAGGATGACATATGCTCCGCGATAAACGCTTTGATAGAAGTTATGAGCATTTTTCGAAACCAAAACGCGGTTCCTAAGTTCAAGGTCAAAGGGGTCAAAATTTGTGTGCCTATGGAAAGGCATTGTCCATATACACATGCATACCAAATATGAATGTTACATCTGAAGCGACATAGAAGTTATGAGCATTTTCCGAAACCTAAACGCAAAGTGTGATGGACAGACAGATGGACAGACAGTGCTCCTCCTTTAAGGGCATAAAAATAAAATATGCCTCCTTTAATTTTAATTTTTAAAGCAATCTTTAAGAATATATCTAAAAATTTACCATGATTTTTGGAGTTAATTTACTGTATTGGCTGTATATACTCTACTATTAATACAAAGCATATTTAAGGTAGCGCACCCGTAATGATTTCCCGCGTTTTATTTTATGATCATTGCCGATCTTTAATGATCGGTTATTTCCGAGAGATGCATTTTATTTTTTTCAAACTTCGAATTTTGATATATGTTTATGTAATTCCTTTATAATACCGGTACAGTATTTTCACAATAAATATTGACTTTGATCCAAAAATCATCTGAAAAATATGATTTCGCAATTTCTTCAAAGATTGCAGAGCCTTTTTTACTGTTTACTTATTTATATCTAATTTAAGCTTTTGCGAATGTGAAGTTGTCATGGCCAAGTGGTAAGGGCAATAGACTAAGAATCTTTTGGGATCTTCCCGCACAGGTTCCAATCCTGCCAACATTGCATACTTTATTTTCTAACGTATTTTGATTTTATATAGCATATAAGCTACATGTATGTTTATTGTTAAATATGTCGCAATTTTTATGCACATTCTTCAATTTTTAAAATTAAAACAACGTTATGGCTAAATAGGGTGATTTACTGCTGAAAATACGAATCATGCATGTTGCGTTTTTATTTTTATTTAATAAAAGTAACAGTAAATCTCTCTATTTCTTTGTATTTTTGCTGTATATAGTGTATCTATAAAAACTAAGTTCAAAATATTACTTAAATGATACTATTTTGTTTTTTATGACACTTTGTTTTTTTTGTTTTTTATTTCATATAACTAAAAAACAAACATTATACATGTACATACATTGCAAACATTTTTTCCTTCAAGAAGATAACAATACAGTTATGGGTGCATATGCACGTACAATAGAATGTTGTTTTTTTTTAAATATTTTTTTCTTCAAAATATACCCACTCCGCATGGAAAAATAGTGATAATTGTGGTTTAACCATAGGTTATTATTTATGTCTTTTTGCAATATGAAGAGTAAACAAAAGAAAGTAAAAAGTAAGAAAGAAATAAAAAAAAAGGAGAAGCTGGAAGCTCAAAACTGACCGTCAAGTAATCTCTGATAAATTGTATTAAATTGTTCGAGATTATCGGTTTTTATGGCTATTTCTTGTTCTATATCAAAGCGTAATTTTAGGAATGTAAGGAAATTGTTGAAATCATATGGTTGGTGCATTTTTTTCAATTTAAATATATAATATTTCATTAAATAAATGAAGAAATTAATTGTTTGCATGTTTTTATAATATTCCATCTGTCCAAAACAAATTAATTCGTAGTTAAAATATAATAAAATGCCTTTATCATACATGTAGTCCGCTAATCTGTTCCATAAATGTTGTGCTACCCAGCATTTCCAAAACAAGTGTTCAATATCTTCATCGTATTCATTGCACAGATCACATAAGTTAGAGTTCGTTAGTTTGCACCGAAAGAGGTATGTATTTGTAGCAGTTAAACGCATAATATATTTATATTGGAAGCATCTTAAATTTGTGTCCGTACAAGTTTTGAACACTAGCGTGTATATCTTTGCCCAATTTAACTCTTTATTTTGAAAAATATTTTGCCATCTATTTTCCGCATTCGAATTTGTATTTTTTATTTCAGATAGCTGAAGATTGTATAAAAATGTATTTGGTTGGTACGAAGTTTTGATTATATCTAGTAATGATTTTTTCCTTGATCCTGTTAGAAAAAGCTCGTCTACAAGTTCCAATATGTCTTTAGGTATGTTATTTATAAGACTATTGTATTTAAGAAGGTCATTGTCTGATGCATTAAAGATATATTTGAAATCAGTAAAGCTATAAAATTTCTTCACATGAAAGTCAATTAACTGATCGACAAATACAATTCCATTGTTGTGCCAATCTTTCCAGTACAAAGTTTTATTTTCAATTTTTATTTTACTATTATTCCATATAATATGTTTGCTGAAGTTTTGTTTATAGCAATTTTTACATGTATTCCATCCTTGAATTATGTTATTTAACAATTCATTGTCTTAACATACACATTAAATATCTTTAGTTTGTAAATTTGATTCAAATAGTAATTCTCCCCCATATTTCTGTAAGATTGTATCATATATACACTTCCACATACGTTTATTTTCTGTAAGCAGTCGTTTAACCCATGATCCCTTTATAGAATTTAGGAACATTTTAATGTCTGTTAATTTAAGGCCTCCATTTGTATAATTCATTATTATTTTGCTGCGTTTTATTTTTGCTCGGGTTCACCATCCCATAAGAAGTTAACAAGGGCTGTTTGTAAAACATGCATGCCCCCAATATGGGCTGTCAGTTGTAGTGGCAGCCATTGTGTGAATACGTTTCTTGTCACTGTGACCTTGACCTTTAACCTAATGTAAGTTATCATCCGGAAACCATTGTACTATTTCGAGTCACTGTGACCTTGACCTTTGACCTATTGATCTGAAAATCAATAGGTCATCTGCCTGTCATGATCAAGGAGGGAGTAAAAGGGGGGTATAATGTGGGGTGTGGTAAGTAATAAGATGTTTAAAAAAAAAAATTGTTTTTTTTTTGGGGGGGGGGGGGTAGGGGGGGGGGGGGTGAGAGGGGGTATAATGTGGTGTGTGGTAATTTATTAGATGTTTAAAAAATATTTATTGTTATTTTTTTTTTGGGGTGGGGGTGGGGGGGGGTATAATGTGGGGTGCGGTAATTAATAAGATGTTTATTTTATTTTTATTTTTTTGAGGGGGGGGTGGGGGGGGGGGGTGGGGGGTAGGGGGGGAGTGAGAGGGGGGTATAATGTGGTGTGTGGTAATTTATTAGATGTTTTAAAACATAATTTTTTTGGAGGGGGGGTGGGGGGTGGGGGGGGGGGGGGTAGGGGGGGGGGGGGGTGAGAGGGGGGGTATAATGTGGGGTGTGGTAATTTATAAGATGTTAAAAAAAAATTTGGGGGGGGGGTAGGGGGGTGGGGGGGGCGGGGTGAGAGGGGGGGTCTAATGTGGGGTGTGGTAATTTATTAGATGTTTAAAAACAAAAAAAAAATTTTTGGGGGGGGGGGTGGGGGGGTTGGGGGGTAGGGGGTGAGAGGGGGGTATAATGTGGTGTGTGGTAATTTATTAGATGTTTAAAAAAAAAATATTTGGGGGGGGGGGGTGGGGGTGGGGGTGAGAGGGGGGTATAATGTGGGGTGTGGTAATTTTTAAGATGTTTAAAAAAAAAAGGTTTGGGGGGGAGGGGGGGGCGGGGTAGGGGTGAGAGGGGGGTATAATGTGTGGTTTGGTAATTTATTAGATGTTTTAAAAAAAAAATTGGGGGGTGGGGGGGTGGGGGGGGAGTGAGAGGGGGGTATAATGTGATCATAAAAAAATAACAAATGATCTCACACTGACATGAACAAATATCCTCTATTTAAATGAAATTTAAACTTATTGCATTTGTTTCCCCTGTATATAAGAAAGATATAATAGTGTATTACCTCCCCTGTCCTGCTTATATTTATATCAATCAACAAAATTAAACATTAACACAATATTTAATCACGTAAAGAGACAACAGTTTTGTGGACGTTTTTTTCTTCAATAACTTTTTTATCCCGACGTCTACGATCTTGCAGATTCTGATGTCCAAATAAATTTGTGATCATTGCAAAAACGGATTGTAGTATTCTTGAATAGCCCTACTCTTAAAACTGTTGATTTTGAATTGTTAAGGTTTAATCCAGATGTTTTCCCAAATTGTGTTATTACACTGACCAAATTTTCAAAAGAATTTTGTTCACCGTTGTTGAAAAGGTTGCGTCGTCTGCGAAGAGCGACTGTTTTATTTCTATATTATTCACAACAATACCCCTAATGTTCTGGTCTTTTTCAATATAATTAGACAATATTTTGATACATATTACAAACAGGGACGATGAGAGAGGGCAACCTTGCCTAACGCCATTTTTTAGCATAAAACTTTCCGACAATTATCCATTGTTCATAATAATACTACTTATATCATGGTAAAACAGCTTTACCCAACGAATAAGATCATTGCCGAAATTAAAATGTTGTAAACACTTAAACATAAATTCATGATTTAAAGTATCATATGCCTTTTCAAAATCTGAAAAAAATAAAAGACCGAAGTTTTGTTTGTTTTCAAGGTATTCGATTATTTCAAAAATTAGTCTGACATTCTCCCCAATATATCTCCCTTTTATGAAACCTGTTTGTGAAGGTGCTATTATTGAGGATAGTTTTTTTAATTCTATTAGCGATGGCTTTTGTAGCTATTTTGTAGTCTACATTAAGTAATGATATTGGTTAAAATAGTGGTATCCTTGTTAGGTTTAGGGATGAGTGATATAATGCTTTGTTTTTGAAAGTCAGTTAGATGTACGTGTATAAATGAATACTTTATTGATTCGGTGAAAGTTTTTTTAATGTTATCCCAAAAGGTTTTATAAAATTCTACCGTAAGTCCATATGAGCCCGGGCTCTTGTCATTTTTCATTTCTTTAAAGGCATTATAACGTTCTTCTTCTGTTAGGAACACACATTTTTATTGTTTTCACTAAGGCGGTTTATCGGTGTGTTAAAGAAATCAATATTTGATGTTTTATCATAATGTTTTTGATAAATGGATTGATAGAATTTCACTTTTTCTGTTAATATTTCATATTGATTTGTTATAAATTTATCATTTACTTTTATACATTTAATAGTTTTCTTCTCTGCGTGTCTTTTTTCTAGGTTTGCGAAAAAAGCACTGTTTTTTTCATTACTTTTTTTGTCTCTTAAACTATCCAATAACATTTTTTTATTTGATAATTCTTCTGTGTCTATATTATCCTTACGTATCAAGTTTTGTTCAAGAGCTTCTATTTCTTGAATTAGTTCTTTTTCTTGTTGATTATCTTCTTTTTTCTTTTGACTAGCAAATTTTATAGTTACATTTCTAATATTTCCTTTTACCAATTCCCATTTAGTGTTTGCGTTTGAGTGTTTATTGTTGTTTAAAACTTCTTGCGATGTGTTTTAATAAGTGATTTATATTCGGTATTTAACAGAAGGCTGTTGTTTATTTTAAAATAATTAGGTCCCCGTTTTTGTGATATGAAATTCATTTTTAATATAACACTTGAATGATCTGTTTTATATCCTGTTTGAATAATACAACTTTTTGTTATATTGCATAATGTATCTGTGAAAAGAAAAAAGTCAAGTCTGCTAAAAATTGGCGGTTTACTGTTAGAGTGCCATGTAAATTGACATTTATTAGGATTATGCATTCTCCAAACAACGATTAAATTATTTTCGTCTATAATATTATTGAAGTTATCTCGACAATGTTTATGTGTATCGGCTCGGCCGTTTTTCTTGTCTAAATTAGTGTCTAAAACAGTATTAAAGTCACTCCCGATTAAAATATTTTCGTTAGTATCTTGTAAGAATTTAGCTAGAGTTTTTAAAAGAAGGGTGTCGTCATTGTTAGGTTAAATATTAATAATCGTAAGACTTTGTTAATTGATTTCTAGTGTTAAGGCTTGAAGACGACCCAGTATAATTTCTTTGTAATTTAATATTTTTACAGGCAGTGTATCGTTAATGAGGATTGCTACTCCTTCGCTGTTTGATTTCGTGCCACTAAAATTGTCCCTTCCACTCCTGTTCCCATGATTCTACTATGCTGTTGGTCGAATGTGTTTCTTGCAATAGGTAGAACGCAAATTTTTTATTCCTTAACCATTCGAAAACTTGATTTCTCTTTTGTTTATTACCTAAACCTTTAACATTCATTGATAATATTACTGTTTCCATTTTACTTTATAGTAGTTTGATTTGAACCAGTCAGAGAGCTTCCAGTCATTCAATTGTGTCAAAAGATTCATTTTTAGTGCTACCAAATTATTATTTGTTGACGTGTTTTATTATAAAAAGAATCGTTCAAAACAAGGGTGTAAGCGACCCATTACTATTCCTTCTTTCTATACATGTAAGTATTTACTACACAAGCAGTTGTGGCGTTTTACTTATTAATACAAGAGTATTTTTCCAGCTATTCACTTCAATCAATTTGTGTTTAATCATGTGTAGTTAATGTGAATAAAAAAATAAATAATTGTAATGCCAATGTAGTTAGATTATTTGTGTTTTTGAATGTGTTCAGTGCTCGTTTTAATTGTTTTAATAGCGTGTTGTTTTTTCTGTTAAAAGAAGGTATTACATCACGATATTGTAACATCATATGTACATGTACAAGTACTTAATTGATGGTATAAGTTACATTGTGTATAATATACATCACAATAACACTTAATCATAAAAATGCAATACATGTAAATATAGTATCATGCAGAGTTTCTAAAGCAGAGTGCTCAACGCAGTTTTAGTATTATTTTTATATCTAGTTTAGTGCACATAAAAAAGTTTTATTTAATTATAATCTATATGTGTTACCATTATGGTGTCATTTTTTTAACTTGTGTATCTCAAGATAACATATACTTATTAACAAATAATTTACCATTTAAATGTCTACAAATGTTATTCATCATGTTTACAATTATTCTTACGCAAATGATCTTTGTATATCTTCCTTCTTAATTTCAAATTAAAGCATAACAAAATGACTCTTTAAGGTGTTATACTATATTACCTTAGCACTAGTGTACTAGACAATAAAGGTACTGTTTGAGTAAAGTCGAAAAATCAAGATAAAAAATAGCATACTTGTATCAAAAAAACACAATTTCATCATATACAGAAAAAGACTATATAGCATCTTCCCAATTATAGACATTTGATTTAGATTCACATAAAATAAAAAAGTTACCACAGCTTAAGCAATGGTGTACAACACAGTATTAAAATATGCTTTTTCGATATGTTTCAATCATGAAAAATGTTTGTTTAAATAAAATTTACATTTGTTTGCAATAGTTTGTCTATGATTAAACTTTGAGGCTAAGCTTTAATAAAAATCCATACATTTATCATCAAATTGCATCACATGATGTATATGCTTGACCCTTTCAAGATCTAGATTTATCTCCTTTTTTAAAGTTCAAATTAAAACATGAAAAAGTCTCTTTAAGGTGTTATACTATATAAACTTAGCAACAATGTACTATATAGTATAGGTGTCTTTAAGAGTAAGGTTCAAACTAAAAGCTGAACATAGCACAAATGTATCAAAAGAAAGATCATATACAGTTAAAGGTAAGTACTATACATTATATTCTCAATTGTACAAATTTGATATACATTTGATACATAGATACACATTTGAAGGAAATGTTACAATTTACATTTCCTTTCAATAGTTTGTCATTGATTTAACTTTGTTTTTTTATAAAAATCCACACAATTATCAAATTTTATAACAAAATACATACGCTAACCCTATTTGTCGCTCTCACATCAAAACAAAAAATTTACAAAAAAACTGTGAGATTGACTAAGGGTTCATAAAGGACATATGCTTAATTAATGTAAGATGTAATTAATGTAATTTACAGGCATATTTTTATTTTAAAGATTAAATGAATAACACCTCCCCCCTTTTTGTTTTTAACCAACCCTAATTTCTGCTTGGATGAAACCACTTACATTTCATGGCGCTCTTCCATAGATCACACGTTTAAAAAAAAAATGTCTGTAAAGAACACTTATTTCATATTGTTTAAACTTTAAACACCTTTACTGCATCGGTACACATCAACTGCATGCCCATATTTTGAAATCTGGATGAATTATGGAACTTTCATATACCCCAGGGGTGCAAATAAACTGGACAAAAAGCATTTAAAGCATGGAAAGCCTACCTACAAATTTGCATGTAGTTCAGATAAACGATGCTGATTAAGAAAATAATACATTTGATATTATTTGGATGGTTCCCATTATGGGTGCGCTACCTTAAGTCATACCTTTGAACCTATGGCTGCTGCCAAAGCCTGCAGGAACTCATTGGTTTTCTCTGGTTCATGTCCTGCCACAACTTTGGCTGGTTTTACTGACAAAGTTTTTCCTGATGCATTAGCTGAAAAAACATTGTATTTTAGTAGCAATCATTATGGTATTTCTCATAATCTAAGTGTGGTAAATATAACAGTGTAATATATAGACATAGTACGTTAAAACATCCCCATGAACACATCACAATAACAATAATACATGAATAATTTGAACAGACTGTGAGACATCCATCATGTCCTACATATACTTTGCATTCATATATTTGTCAAATTCAAATCACACAACACAAATTAGTTAATACTTTTCACTTAAAAAACAATTTGTTTACACTTTCAATGTACAGCTCCAAAATATCTCCCAATATGTAGGCATTGACATTCCAGACAGCTTTGTTGATTTTTAATTTCCATTCTACAATCTGCAAAGAAGTTTAATGCAACACAACATTTTTATACTAACATACTTACAAACATAGTCAACAGCTTTTTGAAGAAATGCAATTTTACTGTCTTTATCCTGCAAAATAAATAATTGTACTCTTAATGAATATCAATTTGATTTGAGCAAAAATGTATTATTAGAGGGTTGAAAATTAATGAGAACTAGTGAATATTTCATGTTAACCAGAAAATATATAATTAATGAAAATTACTGAGAACTAGCGAATAAACCAGATGATATATAATAAATGTTTAAAAAAGACATGGAAACCAATAAACCTCTTCCGCATGTGACTGTTAAGAAACAAAACTACTGATACCTTGACATTTTCGGAGTTCATTTCACTGTCTGTGTATAAGCCTTTCATAACTCCTGTTGTTTTGATAACCTGAAGACAAAATGATTTTATTGTATTTAATACTTTATTCATTAAAAGTTTATTTACAGGCTCAAGCATTTATGGAACACAAGTCAACACACAGTGTGGGTATGGGGAAGCATAAAGCCTCTATGGGTTTGTTTATAACGTAGGCATTTACACAGCAAGGTTAATCTTTACTAAGGTATCAGGCATGACAGCTTCCCTACAGCTAGCCAAACAGTAAATACTGATAATATTTGCTTAATTTTATTTTTTTACCTTGGTGCAGTGTCTTGTAAATGTAAACAATATTTGGATTATAAAATACAACAAGGGCTATTTGTAAAGCATGCATGCCCCCCATATGGGCTGTCAGTTGTAGTGGCAGCCATTGTGTAAATATGTTTTTTGTAATTGTGACCTTGACCTTTAACCTAGTGACCTAAAAATCAAAAGGGGTCATCTGCCAGTCATGATCAATGTACCTATGAAGTTTCATGATCCTAGGGCTAATTATTCTTGAGTTATCATCAGGAAACCATTTTACTGTTTTGATTCACTGTGACCTTGACCTTTGACCTAGTGACCTGAAAATTAACAGGGGTCATCTGCTAGTCATGATCAATGTACCTATGAAGTTTCATGATCCTAGGCATAAGCATTCTTGAGTTATCATCTGGAAACCATTGTACTGTTTCGAGTCACTGTGACCTTGACCCTTGACCTAGTGACCTGAAAATCAATAGGGGTCATCTACCAGTCATGATCAATGTTCCTATGAAGTTTCATGATCCTAGGCATTAGCATTCTTGAGTTATCATCCGGAAACAATTTTACTGTTTTGAGTCACTGTGACCCTGACCCTTGACCTAGTGACCTGAAAATCAATAGGGGTCATCTACCAGTCATGATCAATGTACCTATGAAGTTTCATGATCCTAGGCGTAAGTGTTCTTGAGTTATCATCCGGAAACCATTTTACTGTTTCGAGTCACTGTGACCTTGACCTTTGACCTAGTGACCTGAGCTAAGTGTATTCAGCTAGCTTCATGTAATGATGTATTATAATGACGTTGTTAAATGAGGTTTAATTGGGCATCAGTGTGATTTGATTGCTGGCATAGTAGAGAGAAGATTAATGACTTCTCAGTACCCGATTAATGACTTCTCAGTACCCATTTAAATTAGGAGCACCTGGTAACAAATAGAATTTAAACATTCATGGTGTTGAAGAGGATTGTTTGAGGTGACTATTGCCAATGATTCAATTCTGGGGAAAGGCTTGCATGTAACTCTAAAGTGGCCGTCTATAAAGATAAAGCTTTATGATTGATATTTTTTTAGTTTTGAACTTTAATGTTTATACAGGCTTTAAATTGTACATGGGTCATAGTCTATAGGACTATCATTTAAACAACTATTTGGCACGGACTGAGGTTTACTTCGAACCCCACACTGTCATTGCAAAATGCAACTCTTCCTCTTGAATTTGATTAATTTAAATTAAACAGCTGCTAACTGCTACACACAGTTTAGTCCCAATCTTATCCACACAATAGCAATACTTACTGATGTCATTACATCGTGTAGAAATCTAAACGGAGGTTTTGAAAGTAGCTTCTCTGTCAACGGTGGCTTTTTAATGAATTTTCCAAGACTGTCTTGGGTTTTCTTTGCTATTTTGGGATCCATGGTCCCAGGCTGTGGGTAGACAACTGTTACTTGTTCTAAAAAATTGTTTTTCAAACGTTTGACGCGTTTAAATGCGAAACATCAAAATAAAAACATTCAACTGTCAAACGCTAAACTTTCATGTGTACGGAATTTTATCCCACAATACAGTTCGCTCGCGCAAGAGCATTGTAAACTTCCGTTTTAAGAATGTACGTAGTTGCTATGGTTTGAGGCTACACAACAGTATTAAAACTAAAGTTTACCAGCGCAGATTTATAGCTTTCCAATCCCTAATAATACGACTAATATGATTATAGGTGCTACCTAATTTACGGGCAAAAGCTTTTTAAGTTATTTTTGATAACCATGTATTTTAAATAAATATATGGACATGATTGTGTTCAAAATATGATAATTGTTGCAATAATTAAGTAATGCATCCAAAAAAATCAATCTTAAAACGAGTTACATGTTCCAAGCTTAAAGATCTAGCATCTTATTTTTTTTTTGTTTTCTAGCCACAGGAATTTATAGCTGGTTCGGTGTCTGTGGTATAGTGGATGGGGTGTCTGCTAACTGGGTTAGTCACTGGGAGGTCTCTGTATTGATCCTTTAAGTGGGAGCATTCTTTAGATAACCCTAAAGACATACTATGGCGTACCATTTGGATTGAAAGTCAAGAAGACCTACACGTTAAAAAGAGACATGTACGTCGAAGTACAATAATTGTACGTCGACATAAATATATAAAATACCCTTCGAAGTATATATTTGTACGTCAAACTACAATTTGTACTTCGACATACATGTTTGTACTTCTACGTACACATTTTCTGAACAGCCAATCAAAACACTAGTCTCTTGAGCTGCTTTTCCTCCAGATTTATTCATAATAAATGTTTAAAATCTCTTTTTTAGTTGAGGACAAAATGAATAAAAATATCAGAATGGCAAAAAAAACAACACATAGAAGTTTCAAGTATTTAATGCATTTAAATAGATTATATACAAATTTGAAGAAGATTCAATTGTTACCTTTTTAAAATTAAAATTATTCAGCATATTGTGTGTATGAAATGATCATGCGGGGCGGAGTATCACGACCGTACAGCGCATTACTGTGTAGGAAATTCCCAACGGTAACCAGTTACCAAGCATTAATGGGATAAATAATGTATTATAAACTCCCCGTTGGTCGTATTTTGTGATAACCATAACTTGCATAAGTCAGAGGTTAATTCCGCCACGCCAGGTCAATAAATACGCACAATATCTATGAGTTAGCGGTCGATAGTTGCATAATTTGGTATAAATTATAATAATAATAATGTTTAATAAATACGTACAATATCTATGAGTAAGCGGTCGATAGTCGCATTATTCGGAATAAATAATAATAATAATAATGTTCAATGTCAAAAATCTCTAAAAGCAACAGACGTAAGATGTCTTCTGATTGGCTAACACTCAAGGGTCGGTGAAAATTGTACGTCGAAGTACATTTCTCGTTCTACTTAGTAGGTCTTGTAGACTTTCGACGTCATGGTACGTCATATAGACACTAAGTACTGGTCCTACCCAGGAAACAGTTTGTTTCATCAAATGTCTCAATTCAACTTGACAGCTTGCTAAAGCAGTTGCATTTAGCATACAGTACACTGATTTAACATAATCAAAATCATGTGATGTGTCAAATCAATTTTGTTCGACAAATTTGACAGGATTTTTTTTAATCCAATAAGTTTTAGACTGTCAAATAACACACACTACGTATTGAAAGCCATACCTGGAGCTTTCGTCTGTATATCACTGACTTCATCAGAAGAATGATTTCTACTGTTGGGAAACGTTAACACCACTAATTGTCTTCTTATTTATTATCAATGTATAATTAAGTGTAACAGCATAACAACATACTTGATTCGCAATTAAAATATTTAATAAATACAGGTATCTTGCAGGTTTCTAATTTTCTTTCGCAAACTATTGTTGAATAGTTTAAATTTTGTCGCCACTAAAAAACTAGCCATTTTGTAGCAATTCTAAAATCACAGTCTAAACTGCATACACTTAGCTCTATAGTTACAATTTGAATGCAAATATTAGAATGCATCATGTTATATCATCCAAATAACACATTACACAGTACATTTATAAAAAGGTATGTGGTATTGTGTGGAGATACAAAACACTTCACATCATTTATTTGCACATAAAATAATAGTTTCAAAATAAGTAAAACTAAAACACTGTCATCAACCTACATTTCAAGAATATTTACGTATATGAAATTACAAAGTGGTGTTATTGTATTACCTTTTACAAAATTAACATTGCTGGTTTTGTACTGGCCATAAAACATTTATCATGGATTAACAAGTAACAACCAATTTATTAATTACACAATAGAACGGAAATCATATTAATTGCATTATGCATTTACTAAACAAGCTATTTGCTAATGTTTAGAATTACACTATCTTACTAAAAATGATCACAGGTACTTAGTGCTTTTACATACTTGTGGTAAGTTTTGTATTACTAGTTTGACAATTATCGGCAGACACTTGTCGATATACAGACAAAATTTGCATGGGAACTTTCATATTTTTTCAGCATAAGTGCCTTCGAATTGTTTATTTAACAACCCTTTGACATTGTTTGCACATCTGATCTTATTATACAATAGCTGATTTTTTTTATAGATAGACATATATAGACTTTTCAAAGTTCTATAAAAGTTCACACATGTTTCATCCAAGTAAACAAACAGAACCAATAAAGATCACCACAGATAATAACTGTGTGTATAGCTTGGAAATTTGATAGTTCAGGAATCCCTCCTTTGTTGATTTCTGTAAACTAAAACTGTCAGTTTTGCTGGATAGAATGGCTTGTATGATGCACAGCTCTTGCCTTCGCAGAACAGCTTCTAAAAACGGAAAACCAATATATATCTTAAAATTTGATCAATAATGCAGACAATTTATAAATGTCTTGTTTTTTGTTGATTTCGAATCTGGAAGATTTTTTACGTAAGATTGTGTTACGAAAATCCAACGGTATCGGATTTTGTGGTTTTAGGCCTAAACTAATTATAGTGATATGTAACCTTTCGGGATATCGGTAAAGTGCGAGCAGACGAGGTGTCAGGTGTAAATACGTTAAAAATTAAAGCTAAAAGACTAAACAGTTAGATCGTAATATCTTTTAATTTGTGAATAAATGTGTTTCTGGTGGATAACAACGACAACTTACCAAAATATTGCTCATGATCACACGTAAAACTTCTTTCTGAGACATAGTGTACACACCGGTCTTACTGACAATAACGAAGTGACGTCACCATCTATGTATAGAATGCTTTCTGAGAGCGAATGGAAAATGCGTCACATATTCTGACAAATAAACAGTAGGGTGTCGTTATTGAAATACCGCGAGAATACTGGAAGAATAGAGATGCCAACTATAGTGTTTAAAACAAATAATTTTTTAACAAGCGTTTGTGATTTGTCAGGATAATAAAAACAATAAGATATCGAAAAGATCAAAGCAAATAAATTCGACAGAAATCTGAGATTCGGCAATATATTAAAGACGGGTTATGTTCACCTATATTGTGTTTGGTAAAGACTGTAACTATATGTAGTGAACCAGTCTTCGGCTTATACCCACTGAAGAAGAGCATTCAGGGGAGATAATTGAGTAATGACAATTCTGGAACGGTTGCGAAGAAAAACAAATAATGCGAGAATATTTAGTGCGATTCGCTACACAATTATGATGTCATTGATATAACTTTTCTTGAGGTATGTATTTACATGTGATTTAGCATATGTCAAAGTGTTTTTGATTTGTTCAATGTCATAAATAGCATCGCGAAAATATATGTCGCGTGGCAAATTTTTTTGAGACGTATCCATATGTGGTAGTCTTATGTAATTTTATGTCTAAATTCCCATATGTATGAACGGTCAACGCCCGCTTCGCGGGCTTTTGCCCGTAGAATTTCTTGCGTATAAATTCTTCAACTTTAAATAAATAACAATATACTGGATAGCGTGTCCGGTATTTCGGTCGTTTTTTGCATTACAATTACAACAATATAAATAATACTTATGTGTGACCTATTGATTACACGCCACTAAATGTAAGAACCGGGCGTGTGTCTATGATCGGGGGGTACTCCAACATAGATGTAAAGCTTATTTGCTTTATAATGTATGCGTTATTATTAAAAAATAGTTAATCTGCATAGGTAGACATTTAGGGGCAAAGTTACACATAATGATACACAAATGATGATTTGTTTTTTTCAAAATTGACTGCATCAATCTACCACTTAGGCGGCAATTTTAGTCAGTCTTGTGTAAAATGTTATTGAAAATCAAGATGCTGTTCTCAGTATCAGCTAGATTAATGTATATTTCCATCTCAAGTCTGCCTGGTCAAAGGTATAGGCGTACCACAGCTATCATTATTTTGATTTCATATAGATCTACTTTCAGTACACAAGTTCTTCTTCTTTTATAATAATGGCTATGTTCAATACTGATACATTATGGCCATGCGTGGGGGGTTAAAAAGAAAAAGATTAATAGGTTTCCCGAGTTACTCAATCCACTCAGGAAAATCCTATCAACAGTGATAAAAAAGGGTGCAAAACCTAACACCCTAAGCCCTTAAGACTTAAATATATACATATACAACTGTGCAGGTGGTGAGAATATTAGTCGAGTTAAAAACAGGATAAAAGCAGAATCATGTGATCTAAGGAAGGAACACTGATGTAGACAGCACTGATTTAAATTTAAGGGATCGTATCAGCGCTGACTACATAAGATGGAAGTGTGTTCCATTGTACAACTGTTCTTGGAAAGAAAGAAAATTTGTGGTAATCAGCTGTACTTGGTGGTATTTGGTATGCCATGTGATGGTGATGGCGTGAGTGTCTAATGTATGGAGTGAGATAGTGAAGGGGATTGACATCAACATGATTATATACTATTTTATAGAACAAAATGAGTCTAGCTTGTTGTCTTCTTGATTGCAAGGTATTCCAATTCAAATCCCTAATTATATTTGTGACCGTGCCCGGTGTCTTGCTGTAATTATTTGTTACAAATCTGGCAGCTTGACGCTGAACATTTTCAATTTTATCAATATCTTTCTGATGGTAAGGGTCCCACACACTAGAGCAATATTCCAAGGATGGTCTAACAATGCTGTTATATGCCGCTGCCTTAGTTTCCATTTTAGAGGAATGAATGTTTCGTTTTAAGAAACCTAAGCTCTGGTTTGCTTTACTACTAATTTTATTTACGTGAGGTGACCAGTTTAAAGTTGAGCTTACTTCAACGCCAAGATAGGTGGCTTGGTTTACAACAGACAGAGGTTGATTGTGAAGAGTGTAGGCTGTTTTTAATGGTTTACGGTTTCTCGTAACATGCATGATATGCATGATATGACATTTTTCTATGTTAAAAGACATCTTCCATTTCAGCTCCCACAATGATAGACTATCTAGATCTCTCTGAAACTGAATAGTGTCAGCCAAAGTTTTTATGGATCTGTACATGACACAGTCATCCGCAAATAGACGGACGTTTGACTTCACAGACGAAGGTAGATCATTCATGTAGAGCAGAAACAAAAGAGGCCCAAGAACTGATCCCTGGGGTACGCCAGAAATTACAGGGGCCATGGTGGAAGTTGCCCCATCTACAACAACCTGTTGAGTACGGTTACCAAGAAAAGCTTTAATCCAAGAGTGTGTAGTGCCCGTGATGCCATAATGGGCTAGTTTCAGCAACAATCTACCGTGGTGTACAACATCGAAGGCTTTGCTAAAATCCATGATGGCAACATCCATCTGGTCTCTCTGCATGGTAGAAGCTAAGTCATGGATAAAGCCCACAAGTTGGGTTTCGCAAGACCGCCGGGCTCGAAAGCCATGTTGGTTGTCCACCAGGATATTAAAGTTGTCAAGATGGTCTAAGATGTTTCTAACAATGATATGCTCCAGCAATTTACAAGCAATACATGTTAATGAGACTGGTCTATAATTACTAGCTTGGTACTTTTCACTTTTTTTTTAAAATAGGAGCTACAAAAGCCATGGACCAGTCAGAAGGGACAGAACCAGAAATAAGTGATTTGTTAAAAAGAATTGTAAAAATAGGTGCAATTTCATTTGCACATTCCTGTAAGATTCTGGGTTTGATTTGGTCTGGCCCTGCGGCCTTGTAAGGATTCAGTTTGAGTAGGAGTTTCTTAACACCATTTACCGTAATATTGATTGATGGCATGTTTTTATACGGGCTATTACCAAGATCTGGATATGAGCTGTTTGTGTCATTAGTAAAAACAGAAGAAAATTGTTTATTTAAGACTTCAGCTTTTTCCTTGGGGTTAGATTTTAAGACCCCATCATCCCTCAAAGGTGCTACACCACAGGAGTTTTTTAAGCTTTTTATGAAACCCCAAAAACGTTTAGTTGTCCCATGTTTATGTTCTGTTTCATCACATATTATGTTGTTCATGTAGTCCCAGTAAGAGTTACGAATTTTCTTTTGTATGGATGATCTGATCTTCTTAATTTTTGGAAGTAAAGTGTAATTTTTAGTCTTTTTCATTTTGCTATAAGTCCGGTCACGTTTTTTTCATTAGCTTTTTAATGTCAGAATTCAGCCATGGTAGATGCTGCTTGCCAGAAACAGTTTTAGTTGGTATGTATTTTTCAACAAGTGTGTTAAGACAGACTTTGAATTTGTCCCAAAGCTGCTGGACATTCATATCATTAATATTGTTTACATCTATAAAATTTATTAAACAAGTTTTGATTTCCGACCAGTTAGCCTTGTCAATCAGAAGTATTTTCCGTTACCTTGTCATTGTCTGGAACTTTTAACATGACATGCGAGTTAATGTTATATTTTTGATAGATATTAGGCGCCGTTCTAAAAAAACATAAAGAAAGGTCGGGTATGAAATACGTTGCAAAATACAGACAACTTTCACCGTGTAAGATCTCTTGACAAAATTAGATAAACCTCCTTTGACACCGTGCTCCACCAACACCTCTTGCCGAAGATTGAAAACTACGACATCTGCGGTCAATTCCTCACATAACGTAAAATGTGCGTGGTGGTTGAAAGAGCGAAGTCCCGTCGCGTAGCTGTAGGAGCTGACGACCACAATGCACAGTGTTAGGGTCCCTGCTGTTTCTCTGTCATATTTATGACATACCAGAAAGAGTGAAATCCCACATCAGGCTTTTTGAAGACGACTGCCTACTGTCTAGAGCCATCAACTCAATTAAAGACGACCGAATTCTACAAAAAGACCTTAACAACCTATATG
This sequence comes from Dreissena polymorpha, assembly GCF_020536995.1. Lineage (NCBI taxonomy): Eukaryota > Metazoa > Mollusca > Bivalvia > Myida > Dreissenidae > Dreissena > Dreissena polymorpha. The sequence continues at coordinate 80,094,179 of NC_068356.1, forward strand.
ATTGGCTAGACAGTGCTAAATATTTAGGTGTTTCCATTTCAGATGATCTTTCTTGGAACAAACATATAACCAACAGTACAACGAATGCTAATAAATCTCTTGGTTTCATCCGCAGGGATATACAGACTAAAAATGAAAACATCAGAGGAGTAGCCTATAAGACCTTAGTTAGACCCCAGTAAGAATATGCGTCCTCTGTCTGGAGTCCACATACCAAACAAAACTGTTACAAAATAGAAAAAGTACAACGTAGAGCAGTCCGCTGGGTGAAAAATGACTTCTCATTCTACAGCAGTGTTACCGGTATGCAGACTGAACTTGGCTGGCAGACTTTGAAGGACCGACGTGACCTCTCCCGACTGACCCTTTTTTATTGTGTATGGCTTGGTAGCCATTTCGCCGCCATCATATCTTGAGAGGCCTATGAGGATGACTCGTCATATGCACCCACTCTCATTCAGACAAGTCCATACATCAGCTAACTACTTTAAATATTCCTTATTTCCTTACACCATAGTTCTTTGGAACGGCCTACCTGCCTCAGTTGTACAGCAGGCAGACCTAGAGGGGTTCAAGCGTTGCCTTAGCCCCACTCTACTCCCCAGTCGTCCCTGAATGCAGAAAACAGTGTTTTTAAACAGCTTTTAACCTATAAATATGTTTCTTCTTGTTTAACACTATCACACTTTTATCTTCACCTCACTTTCATGCTTTGAAGTCTCCCTTTCAATGCTTTTAAACATTTTATTCTTGCACTGACACGCGCACCTGCCAATAGTACCCGCAAGGGGGTTCCGGCAGTATTGAAAGATAGATGATTGGGGAAAGCGGTATATCACCAAGAAATGTTATTTCCTCAGTTAAAAATCGAAATCTTCATCCTTATACACCATTGACAACAACATTCCAAGAGAACCCATACATAGACATTACTTTCTACAATGACCTTAAATTGAAAACCCACATCTATATAACACGAGTCAACTCTACACTAGTTTTCCTAAGACGTAACCTCAGATACTGCCCGAAAGCTGTCGTTAGACCGCATACCAAGCGCTAATTTGTTCTATACTGGAGTATGGGAGTGCAGTGTGGGACTCAAACCAGAACGACGACATAGACAAGCAAGATCGAGTCCAACGATCTGCGACACGCTTTATCACGAAGGATTACAAATCCTAACAAGATGTATGCGTATCAGCCATGTTGGACGATCTAAACCTCCCAACACTACAAGAGAGGCGACGCCATCAGAGATTGACGTTCTTGTAAAAGGTAGTGGTACCGGCTATCACTACTGATCACAATTGGCATCGTCTAAGACCGAAACGCACAGTTAGGGCTACGAAGTTTGAAGATTACATCCACCAAAATATAGTGCTAAAATCAGTGAACATAAACTCCAAGTGCTACCATCCACTACACACAAACAGTGATATATTTCTTTCCGCGTATTCTTGACTGGAATTAACTCAGTAAAGGCACTGTGAACTCAACATCTATTGAGTGTTTTAAGGCCACAATATCGGGAAATGTGGGAAATTTTCCTGGCTCATATTAAGCTCATGCGCACTCCCCATGGAATAGAAGCCAAACTTGGTTACTTCAACGTATCATTCAGATTCAAATTCCACACAAGTCTAATGATAAGCAACGTATGCGTCCACATTCCACGCTACTTTATCGCATGGCAGTTATGCCAGGGAGTGTTACAAAAATATATATTAGCAAACTGGAAATGGTTAAGGAAAACACGCCTTCACAATTTATTACAACATCTGGTCATTTTCACCGAGATGCAAAAGGTGTAATATTGCTAAATAAGGCAGAACGATGTCGTTATCACGCTTAACGGCTAGGACGAATAATTGCGAAAAGTTGTGACGCCTTTTTTGGGAATATAAATAAGGACGTTCACACATGAAATCAATTGAAAAACATAGCGATAGAGGAAGTTAAAGTCAGTCTCTGTTGCTGAGAGTACTTAGAAGAGCATACACTTTAAGGCAAACTCATACTTAAGTTACCTCGCTCAAAATGATCATACAATCATCGTTAGGATTTAAAATTAACTCATTAGATCTGTAAAACCATAGTTATTTGCCCGTTTAATTTAGGGGGGGGGGGGGGGGGGGGGGGGGGGAGGGGGTCAACATCCATATTTCGCGCTCGGAAGAAAGCATAGAAATATTTTAAGCCATTTGAAACTTAAACTTACACATATATACAATATACTTGACCACCAGACCTCGAATGATACCGATTATAGACTAATTCTGACCTTCATTTCTTAAATTATTGCCACTTTATACGTGGTACAAATACCGCGTCAAACCATGTGAAGGTAATAGAGCATTTATTTCCGAAGCTATGTCAACCAAACACGCACATAATTGTGTTTGAAGAGCATATTGTTTCCCGGGTTCAGTAACACCAGAGTAAAACTAATGAAATCATTATAGTTTTCTGTTCCTTTCGGCAAACACTTCTCGTTGACATCTAGATGGCTTTAATTTATCATAACCTGCCATCGTATATGCCTTACTTTTACAATGTAACTGATACAACTACAATATTTGGTATATGTTTCTCACAGACCGTTTTCAATAGAAAGTAAATACAAGTTGACATAGTCAGGGTGCAGGATCACGTACGCGACTTCATAGGGTTCACAAATGGATATTAATGGATGTAAACACACCGGTAAGTGGTGTCTTTTTCAAACAACTTTTAAAAACATTTTTTTATAAAGAATTTGAACTAGTGCTCACATGACATTTTTATGCTGCTTATATCAATATAAAAAACATCGTTATTACTTTATTTAATAAGCCTGTGTTATTGGCCAAAATTCCACGGTTATGCTGCACGCAACGTGAAATTTTGGCACCTATTTCAGTCGTATTCAATAAGGTATTCTTAAATCTTAAGATATCGACACACACTGCAAGAAAACCCGTTTTTATGCACTAAAGAATTTTGCAAACATATTTCAATAACTTGAGATATTTGCAAAAATAATGTTCTTAACGGTTTGTTTTCATTCTGTCCAGCCCGTGTTTAATCATATGTGAACCCCGTTGATTCTGCACAATGATAGTGGCTTTGACCGTGACCCTGCGATTTACATTTCTGGATTTTTTTGTCAAAAGGAAGGCGCACACCGTACACAGTTGTAGACATGTTGTGCGTGGTCAGTACATATTGACTACGACATCTAGTATGTACTCTTAATTTCTTAAGCCTTATTACGCCTTTCATGTTTTGTAATTACATCTTTATTTTGTATTATAATGCTTTTAAAACAAATAACATGTATGAACGTGTTCATTGAAATTAACAACGCGAAGATAACAGTTAATATAACAGATATACTAGATATCGCGACACCCGCTCGTACAAGGGAATAAGCATTATGCAATAGAAAGCAGTTACATGGCATATTTCAATATACATTATCATATTGAGTTAAACGTGTTCATTGAAAATCAATGCAATAAAACTGGATCCCACAATAATTGTACCACAACAATAATACTGTATGTACTATGTAGATATACCGGGTTAGCATACATGTTGATATACACGAGATATAAAAGCAAATATTAATGCAACATAAATAAAAATAACCCGTGTGACCTACTAAATACTAAACTAAAACAGTTAATATGATGTTAATTATTGTCGACAGGCTTAATTTTCATCCAATAAGTACAGTGACGCTTATAGAACTGTATTAATGAATACAGAACGTCTGTAATCATCGCATATCTTTTGAATTAGGAATCGAAAATAGTTGTTTAATGTTTGATATAGTTATTTTGTAATAAGAAATGTCATAGCACAACACAGTTACACATACTTCTTCAAGTCCTTGTGTGATGTTAAAAGGAAGATATTCATTAAATGCATTGCGAAGGTACATGAGCAAGGTTGATAGTAACTTTTACATCGCCTCATTATACTCCTTTATATGCTTCTTATATAACACATATAATTTTATTAAAACACATGATAAATTGTATTGACTGCTTGAAAATTGTGCATAAAATTATTGCTTTTTACTATTTATAATAGTAAAAGTCGATCATTGGAAATACCTCATCCACATTGTAATACAAATATATATATATATATATATATATATATATATATATATATATATATATATATATATATTATCATCACAATCAAATGAGGACAAAAGTAAATCACTTTTGAAAATTAATACTAAATTAGAATAATAAATGTCTCGGGGCACAACAGTATCATTAAAAAACAAAACTTTAATTGGTTAATGTCTGTTACTGTAAATACAATTAATTTAAAAGCCCATTTATTTAAATAATTCAGATTTTATTGAATGTGTATAAACGACTTTCAGATATAGATCTATTAAGATAAGATTCAGATAAAAATTGCTAGTTTTTTAATTAATAAGCAATTTTTTAAAAAGTTATTAATTGTATATTTACAACACCATAGACAACAAAAGAGCATGACATGGTCAAGTTTGCACTAATCTGGAAAGTTATGCACACCAAAACAAAAGAAGCGAATTGTTCTCTTATGCCCAACATGTTTTTTTTCACCAACAGTCCGACCATATAAAGTGGACGCAAACATTGAACTATTTGGACAACAAAGTCCATCTTATTTTTTTTCTTCGATTGAATCTTCCTTCTTGGACGACCCAAACATTTTGGACAAAAATATCGCGCCCAACGTTGCTACACCAGCGACGGCAGCAGCTGTGAAGACATCGTCCACCTGGAGAGGACAATTCAAACTCCCATAGAGTAGATATAATTGTGGCTTGAGTAGAAACTAAACCTGATGTATGAATTATAGTTATTTGTCTGAAGCCACATGGCTTTTAATCAAGCAAACTATAGAAAATAAACATCATAATTAAAAAATGAATCTTCAATTACGAACTAGTTCCCAAATATCTACACCATCATATTTCATCTTTTTGTGTTATGCCTTTCCAAGAAATATCGATCTTGAGATGAGGGAATATGATAATTAGTAGTCTTTCGCTTGTGAAAACATGACGAACGTTCGTTAGAAAAAAAATCTGGCACTTAAACCAACTTGTGGGAAATTTTAATGAATCCAAATACATCCAAATATATATATAATCAAATGTTGGATTTGAGAACGAAATGCAAACCACATTTATGTAAAATACACATATCGAAACGTCATGGGTTCGATCCCCACTGTGGGAGCGTTCTTCAGATTTACCCCCAAAGTACTAGTTCTATTCACAGGAAACGGAATCGAGAGCGATTCAAATAAGCCTTAGGCTTTCTATGCAATCGAACTAAAATAAATAGGTTTATACTAAACTTAACTAAACCACATTTAATATATATCTAAATACCAACCTGTTTGCTTTTTGCTTTCCCGTATCTACAAAACTTGGCAAAATGTTCACAATTTCCCCACAGAAGGTTGTAACCAATCTCACCAATCATTTCCATGGCTTTTTCTATGATTTCTTCGGGAGACAATGGGCTGAAAAACATAAATAAAGATGCATTATGTTAATGATACGGACGGATACATATGATTACTATGCATAAGGTGAATCAACATATTTAACAGCATTGATAATTCCGTAATTACAATACGTTTCCGGACACACTCTTTTTTTATCCCAGATAATTATATTTGTTAACTTTAAGATTGCGGACACGGATCGTTATATTTGATTTGTTTGGGTACAAATGCATGAAAACCTGATATACGGAAGAATATATTTAAGAGAGCTACACATTTCCATGCAAATAAAAAAATATGTTATAGTTACGTGCTAGAACCGTCATGCGAGTTGTTTTTATCGGCTTTTGACTCGCCGGCAACCTCCCAGAAATCGTCGACGCGGACGAAGGCCTTGTTGAATCGTTTGCCGCAAATAGTGAAGATGTTACCGGAGTTCAGGTTAGCGTTTAGGCCGTCATTTTCGTCGCCAGCCAGATGGACGACCTTGCTGTTTCCTGAAACAGTCAAAATCTTATGTTCATAACCTACCATCTACGTGAGTTATTACGGAACAATTAAGGTTCATTTAAATTATTAATTTATTAAGACATTAGGTAAATATTTAAAAATACATGAATACACACAAACACTGCAAATAAATTCGAACGTATTTATTTTTAAATGTGTTAATATGCTAGAGATTTTCGTTGTTGTTTGTATCTTTTCATGGGAATGGTTAAATGTTATTTAATTATTGAAGTAAAAATAATAATATAAATTTCATTTCGTTTTAGTATTACATATACTCCAAGCATAAAACTAATACTGAATATATTAAAACATTCTCGGCAAGTAAATTAAATTATGGCAATCACATTCCCTTGGCATGCTACATGCAATATGTGCTCTGTTTATATGGCTATATACTGATTGTATTCGTCAGTAAAATTGTATGTCTGTCTATTTGTTAATAATGATAACGCGTGGAATTTGAGTACATAAATTGGATGAAAATCTTCATACTAAACCAAGCGATCATTTACTGTTTCTCGTCTTACATTTTAGCCAGTATATATGTTAAACAAGATGTTCTCATATCGTTGTGTTATATTCTGACTTAATGTATGATGATCATTCCACATATGCAGCAATTGGTATACCATGCATTAGAGGAGTAAACAAAATACATTTCTATGGTAGCAACCTGAACGAATACAAGACATAAACGCGATTAAGATCTAATGCGTTTTTAGCACAACAGATGACACTCGTTTTATAACAATAGTGTTCACTAATGTTCAAATCTGAATATTGAACACGTTTTCAGTAACATACATGTTTCGAGGCATTGTTCGGGCAAATAATGGATGGTGCGAATTATTGCAGCGGCAAATGCAGTTAATATGAGTATTCACAATGACTGGCAATGGCAGGTACAGACTTGGGTTAATCGGTGCGTAGAAATTTATATTTCGAAATATCTCGGTTACAAAACGTTTCTAAAAACTTCATTCCCAAAAGACACACACCTTTATTGATTTTAAATAATTGAGTTCCGTGTTAAACAAAATACAGTCATATGATATGCAAGGTATATTTGCATTCCGCCGCATTGCTAATCTATACTGGCCCGCCGCCGGTATATCTAGTTACGTGCTATTTTGCGCATATTCATGCTGTGCAATATTATTCAAACATGTGATAATTATTTCATACATTTAGACTGAGTTATTCCTTTAGTTGACATAATATTTTAATCACAGTTATTAGTTTTTAATACAAGAATATGCGATTTGTATCGTAATATACCAGGCGCTGGTAAACCTTGTCTATATCGACCATTTTATATCATATATTCCACATACACAACCATGTAAATCTGTGAAACTCAAATGTTAAGAGGCGTTTATTACTGCTTGTATACATTATAAGGGTCTTCTGCAAAGACATATTTGTAATATAAAAATACTCGCTTTAAATTCAAATAATTATTGTTTATGACCTGATGATGATGTACTTTCGAGCGTTTTACTTGAATACTTATTAGATATCCAGCAACACGTACCTTTGTAGATGGCCCAGTGCGAATAATAATAGCCCCTTTTGAACTCAACAAGGTCTCCGGGTGTAAGTGAAGCTAAAACCGCCTAATTGTGCACCAACACTTGCTGAGCCATATCACCACTAATATGTCATAAAGCGAGTCAATAGTTGGGCTCCAAATCAACAGTTCGGAAAAAAACGATAGAACGTGAATTCCCACTCAAACAGTTGCAACAGCTGTGCTATTATTATTTATTACTCATGCTCACGTTCAAATACTGAGTTCCTTTTAAGTGTTCACTTCACCCTCAATATAAGATACTAGTTAACAAGCGACATACTACAACCTTATACAAGATGTGTACGTATATGTACTTGCGTTAAGCAGGACATTTATCATACCGATATCTAGGTTTAAGAAATATACACGGAGACAAATAATCGATACTTAATACGGGAGACCGGTGTTCCATGCTTATCGCTTTAATTCCATTGCCGAATTAAATTGCTTATCCTCAACGTTTTTAACATGCTAAGAGTATACGTTATACATCTACATACGTTACATATGACTACTACATGCAACACCTAAGGAATAGTCAAATAGATTCTATTTTATTTACACTCACATGATGATGTATGTCTTATCGATTGAGCTTGAAATATAATTTTTTACATATTATATTGAAATCTAGTCTTTGAAACATACCGCAGTATCGCTTAATATTTAATTCCGAGTTTCCAGCACACATGAATAATATACTGTACATTTGATTGTATATTGCGACATTGACCAGATCTTGACTCTCTCTCTAATTCATTTCCACACACATGTATACGGCGGTAGGTATCGGTTTGGCTATCCACTGAATAACAGCATTTCTTAGCGTTAAAGCCAGGTATGAAAAATATATAACCAACCTCCGCGCAGAGATTTGACTGGACCCAGCAAAGCTGGATCAAATTGTATGTGAGAGCAAGGAACGAGAACTCTGCGTGGATTTGATACATAGCTTTACGTAGTACTCAGTGAAGTCGATTAAGTATATAACTAAGTGATGCTATTGTGTACCATTTGGGCCGTTAGTATATACACAATGTAGTATAATAGTAGGAATGCACATCATGCATGTGCCAAAATAACCCAAACAAAAAGTGTTTTCTACTGTGATATGCACTTTATGAGACGCTGTATACGAAGTCCTATTAAATACTTTAAAGTTGTATTTTTACTACCTCCCCTCCCCCTAAATCGAATGGTTATTCCGTCTTTAGATGAATTCTGCATAATGACATTATTGCCTTAATAAGTAGCATATGTATTCTGCAACATTTATATTATTTTCTCTACATACAAAGTACAAACAATTCACCGCTCATGCTTCATAATGCTTATTTTCAGTTCCGTCATAGTTACCATTTGTTTCAGGTCGTAATTGACCAGCGTTATCAACCTTTTCTGATTGCTTACTGCAATATTGAAATGTTTATGCATTATATACAAAAGATTTAATCTGGCCCTTATTTAGTTTAGCACATCATACTACATTTTCTGAAAGGGAAACGATGAAAAATGAGGACGCGATGAAATCACTTGCTTCCATATAGGCGCTGAAGATAGAAAGCGGCGCATCCGGGACCTCGCACTGTGATGGTACAGTGGATCAGTATAGGTTTCGTATACCGAAGGCCATGTGATTGATTCAGATTCTGTTTATAACTTATTTGTTCCAATACGGTGGTGCAACTTGTTAACTGATAGAAAATTAATGACTGGATAGTGTTTTGTTTTAAATCGAACTCTTGTTGTCATCTATTCATTACGTTATCAGCGATAAAATGACATCTTATTGCTCTTACATATCAATTTATTGACACTTTGTCGGTGGAATTACGAAGATGTGCATGGAGTCTGCCTTAAAGGTTATTGGCTGGAGAAATAATATGTACATAGCTGAAACCTTGGTGCTTAGCTTAAATATATTGTTATATTGTTCTTGCAGTTATGGGTTCAAACCTCACACTGAACACTATTTTTATTTGCTAAATTAATTTTAAAATATACAACTTCTCAGCATTTTAAATCCAACAGAAATGTAAAATGATTGATTCGTAAAGTTATCTTTTCGAACCCTAAACACAATAATATTTACTTTTAAGTCATTGGTGCAGAAGTCCACGTTGCCAACCAGCATGCGGCGATCGTACGACGAGCAAGCGACCTGCAAGATTTTCGCCGAATATTATTTTCGTCATCACGAAAATCAAAGACGCCAAGAGAGATGGAAAGCGTGAACGGATCGCGTATGAAAGACTGAAACGAATACTCAGATTTGTTTTCGATGATAAAGGCGATTTAAATTTTTCATGAACTTTTCATCATAAGCTTGATAATCCGATTACCTCGGAGAAAATTTAACAAACGGTCGAATCACTAAAGTGTAACAAAGACTAAGGGTTTGAATATATATTGAATACGTATTTTATCTAAATCATTGACATTTTATCATGACATCTGAGTGTTGTAGTAAAAACGAAAGTTAATTCAGATTATTTTCATGAAGCCTATATACATGGTTTAGTATTTCATTGTAAAAAGGTTCGACTTCCGATGTTATTATGAACAGGCGAATTACTCTAGCTAGTTGTTTATCAAAATATTTACGTTGAAGTTTTTAATACACGTATTGCATGCTGCTTAATAAACAAAATAATATAATGTTGTACGCCAACTTCCGATTTTGAAAAGGGCGTTCTAAAATTGATAAAATTGTATTATTGTGTCCATGGTTAAAAACTATGTATATAGAAACAAAATATTCTATGTTATGTTTGTTGACATGATGACTTTTTTTACTCAATTTTTAGCAGTGCAATAGTATGTGGCGTTAACTAAAATCTGGAGTGCTTGGTAAAATTCTTTGAATTTTAAGAGATACGTATTTTAATATGAACTCTTGTTTTCAGTCATTCTCAATTTATACTTATTACTTTGGCTGTGCTATTGGCTAACGTCAGGGGGGTGTAATGTCGTCTCCCTTGCTATTTTCCTTATTTTGCCAAAAATGTATATGCCAACTGATGTTTATTCATGCACGCTTATTGATAACATCGTTTAAATACTTTTTAACTCAAAATTGAAACATATAATAAATAAGTTGATGACTTTGTTAGTTCAACTTCAAGCTATGCAGCAGAAGCATGGGGCTATTCGAAATCAAAACAAATTGAAATACTCGTATATGTGTTAATATGAATTGTTTAAATGCCATTAAATGTCGGCTAGATAATGTTGAAAAAAGGCTCTCTCCTATTGTTTAACTCGAGGAACGCTTCACCAGTTTCGAGACATACATTAAATGCACGTGCCTAGCACTTCAGACTCCTATGAAAGGCGTCGAACAGCGCGTTGACCGACTAGAGCACGCTATAGAGGGCGCGGATATCGCTGTTGCCGAGGTAACGAATCAGGTGGAGCACTGAAGAAGGAGCGCGACAACTCCAGAGAGGATATTACGTATCCTAAATCTCGATCATTGAGAAACTACCTTATTTTTACTGGTGTACCGGAAATTGTCGGTAAAACACCGGAAGTGACAGAAACAAAGCTCCGGATGCATCTAAACGAGGCCATGAAGATAAGCATCATTCTTCGGGCCAAACAACACCAGGGAAGACCCGATCAATAGTGGCAAAGTTTAACTTCTTTAATTACCGTGAGGCTGTACGGCGGCAGTGGAAACAACTAAACGGTACAAACTTTAACGTTTTTGAGCAGTTCCCACCAAGCCTAGACGGCTGGTACCGAAGATGAAAGAGGCGAGGGGGACAAGGCAAAAGGTACTGGATAGCCTACGATACCTTCTACGTGGACGGTCGTCCGGTCCAGGCAAAAGGGCACGAAGGAAGAGAACTAGCGATCCTGTCGTGGAATGTGAATGGTCTGTCGCAAAGCAAGATGGACGCTCCTTTATTTGATGTTTGTTAAAATATGAAATTTATTTTTGTTTAAAACTTTGACCAATTTTACGAGTACCATTTCTTTAAATGGATATATTTTTCACAATTTTTATAGAAAATTCCAGATCAAGAACGCTCGTAGATGAAGCGGTGGGGTAGTTGAATATTTTAAAGAATATTTAAAAGATGGTATTGACATGATTAAAAATCATCATGATTCAGTTATCAGATTAAATTAGATCGACAATTTTTTGTTTGATTCCAGATAATTTATCTTTTGGGATGTCATGTTTGGTGCGAAGATTCACCTGCATAAAATATCATAAGTGTTGAGTTTTTTAAATTTAATTATTGTTTTTAATTTATGACAATAAAGGTCGTTTTTCACGTGAGGTAACTTTAACAGTAGGATTGGGTCCATATCTGATTTTGTTATTCATGATGATGTAAATAGTTTTATAGATAATATTGATTATGATCCAGATATGTACTTTGCTAGGGCCTCTGTAGACAGGTCTCATAATAACCACGGAATTAAACTGCTTGATCTATGTAAATCCTCAAGTTATCGTGGCAAAATAGGTGATACGAGTCAATATACATATTTAAGGTTTGCCATGAACGAAATCTTGCAATAAAACAAAACTTTTTGTTACACCTTTTTAATGAATTCAGTTTCCACGCACCGTTATATTATACATTACATTATATTGTAACAATAACACGGTTGATCAATTGTCAAAAACTGAAACGAAGTTTAAATGGGACGATTCATTGCGTAACGGGTATTATGAGCAACCTACCCATGTATAACAAAATTGTAGACGGTTTAGATTGTTCAAGTTGTGACTCGAGATCTATAAAAAGTGCGTTAAATAAGTGTACTGATATTATACGCAATGTTGCTGATGCTTTATTTTTGAAATAACATTTAATAACTAATACTTCAAAATTAGTCATGTAGTTTGGTTTGATGTGAAATGTAAAATGGCACAAAATCAATATGAGGAATAGACGGATGGAATTCTAATCCCTTTACATAAGAAAGGCGATAAATCTGATTTGAACAAATATAGAGGGATTACTCTTCTAAGTTTTTTCATCTTAGCTATTCACTTCAGTATTTAACAATAGACTTGAACGTTTGTGTAGTAACTTTAATATAATTTCGGACGCCCTATCCGGATTCGGAAAAGGGTGCTCAACAATTGTTGCTTTGTACATCCTCATGTCCTTTGTTCAAAAAAATGTAAATGAAAATAAAAGAATTTATGTTTTATAAGTCGACATAATTAAATGCTTCGATACTGTTTATCAAAATGCATGATTGCTTAAAATATACAAACCTGGAAAAGAAGGTAAACTTTTGAGAATTATAAATAATATGTATCAAAATGTTAAGTAATGTGTTAAGCCAGGCACCTGTTTGTATAGGTCCCTTGTTCATCATTGTTCATCATACTTGGACTATTTTTTAGCTATGCTGTCGGTTTACGACGAGGTAAGGTTGTGTCTCCTTTTTTGTTCCATATTTTTAGAGGACTTAAAATTGTTTTTACAGATTGACTTTTCGTCCGGTCTTAGTATTGATGACATTGTATTGATAGTATTGATAGTGTACACTCAACCTGTTCTAAATGCTGGGGATTAAAGGTAAAAACCGATAAAACTAAAATAATGGTGTTTCGCAAAAGGGGTAGATTAATTATTTCAATCTCAACATGTACATTTGAAGGCCAGCAAATAGAAGTAGCAAATTATTTTTATTATCTGGGAAGGGTTTTTAATTATACTTGAAATGTTTAGTTAAATTAAGAATATTCATGTGGAAAAGCATGTATAGCTCTGAATATGTTATTTAACAAATGTAAAGAGTTTGACTGGAAGCCAAAAACACAATGTCAGCTATTCGATGCTTTTGTTGGATCTACACCATGCGTAATTCAGTTATACTGAAGTACGCATGTGAGATAAGGGGTAAAACAAAGTCAATGTAATTAGAAAAGGTACATTTAATCTTATGTAAACGAGTGTTAAACGTTTTAAAGCAAAATGTATGTAATGCCATAGTGTACTGCGAGTTAGGAAGATATCCACTATTTATTCATGGGATATGTTAAGATGGTTAAATATTGGTTGAATCTTATTCAAACTGATAATTTTAAAATCCATGTATGTACAATATAAAGAAGTGAAACTCCAGCTGCTGGAGCAGTATTGAATTTTCATTAAAAACAATTAGTTGGTCCTTTATTTAAGGCAAGTGACCGATTGCCCAAACAGTACAAAACAGCACAATACAGCACAATACAAACCAACATAAACACAAAATATTAAATTTTAAATTTTTAATAGCATTAAATTATTTCAAAAACGGTCGGTCTAATTGGGTATCTAATGTAAAAAAATTATTAGAAACCTACGGTTTGTCATACGTGTTAAGTTATCCAAGCTCCGTCGATGTTAACATATATATACCACATTTTAAAACTGTTGTTATTGATACCTATAAACAGGAGTTTATAGATCTGTTGAGAATAACTCTATTCAAAATATGTACCGTGTGTTTAAGTCTATGTTTGTGTACGAATCTTATTTCGATTTATTACCTAAATCATTCACACTACGTCACACAGCTCCGAACTTTTAGTCTGCCACTAAGAATTTTAACTGGATCATATGCTGATCAAAATATAACACAAAACGAACGTTAATGCCTTTGTTGTAACTAATTAGATGTTGAAGATGAGTTTCATTTTGTTTGTAAATGTGCTTTATACGCGGATACGCTGAAGCAACTACTTAAAGAAATGTTATACCATTATACCCTCTGTTTATAAATTTCACCAATTGTTGAGTACAACGAATAAATTTGGACTTATTAAATAAGCCAAATTTGCTCTGAATTCTATTATTTCTAATGTTGTTACCTTACTTCAAATAGTAATCCTCCATATATAACAAGTATTTTATCAAGCCTTTTCGTAACCGTATATGATTCTGCTTATGTTAGTGTTATTGCTATGTTAATCTATGTGACATAAGTGTATGTGAAAGTGTTTAGACGATGAACACTGTGCAAGTCTGAATAAATATTTGTCTTGTCTTTTTAATTTAATTGTAAACAAAGAAAAACGATTGAATGTGAATTAACTAATATTTAAACGAGAGTTATATATTATTCGAGAACACGTAGCTGCAGCATTTTATTTAACAATGAATAAAAGGGGAATTAAGCGCTTAAAACGTATGAACATGAATGGATAAATATAGGTGTCATTAAAGATGCCTATTGACTTTGACCAATTCTCACATAGTGATATAAAATAAATTTGAAGAAAACAGTTATATACCAGAAGATTGCGACACAAATAGCCAGAAAATGCATGCAAAAATGGAAATCTCAGAAAGACTTGTAAAGTACCGCAACAACATGGCGGAATTGGATATATTTGCGTATCAAGTAATTAAGGCTATAAATGGGATATTATTGATATCATCAGCTCAATCGTAAAAATAAAAAAAGCTCATACCAATCAAAACTTGTTAATTCAGATTTCGCTATTCGAATGCTTACAATCTTTATGGTAGTATTCAATATATCATATACATATTATAAGAAATCATACTAAAATGAAAATACTGTTTTTATTTTCAACATTCTTGTGAAATAGAAAACGTAACCGTTACTGAATGCGATATAAAAACATGTACAGGCATAAACGCCTTCTGAAATTTCAGTATGCTATATTCTTATGTATTATTTTTATTATCAATTTACACATAACATAACACTTTTAATTTCATACCCAAAGTTATTGTACACTACAGACTTATCAATTATTAGTAAATGTGTTAAATGGTTATATGTTTTAAAGTATAATAACGTTTATTTCATTCTCATGTAAAATATGATGTTTACAAAAGCACTTAAATGAACTCGTAATTAAGCTTTACCGTTGCAATCTTTAAAAAAAGAACCAGTAATTAGTAACTAATTACGCTGTATATTGATACAGCATTAGGTAATACATAAGAAATGCACATATGAAATATTAAAGCACGCTGTTCTAAACGCACACTATACTCTGAAGGCGTTTATTTTTTTTTATTTTTTTCCTTTTTCTACCTTTTTAAAATTCCGTACAATACCATACATAACGCGGCGACACCAACAACGGTAACAGAATTCTCCGTCTGAAAAAGAAACAGAAGCTCGTTCAATTTTGCATCCGATGACGCTCACTTCGTCATATTTTATAAGTTGACTGTTTTTACCGTGCACTTCGCTCCGTCCTTCGTTCAAGTATGTACTTAATGACCATTCATTAAATGAAATACGGTGTAACGCTAAAACCAACGTGCTGAAACTGTATTTGTTTATGAAAAATATAAACATGTTAATGTGTATACAGTACCAATTTCACAAGTAAAAAGCAACGTTCAAGTTTATGATTTAATCACGTACCTGGTCGCTCTTTTCCTCCCCGTATCTACAGAAGTTTGCGAAATCTTCCCAGTTGCTCCATAATATGTTGTAGCTTTTCTTCCCAATCTTATCCATGGCTCGTTTTAATATTTCTTCAGGAATAGACGGGCTGATCAAAATAAATAAAGATACCATCGATAACTGAAACGGTTTCACAAATACGCACACGGTGAATCCACAAACTGAACATATTGACTGATATTTATGTAAATGCGAATCCACAAACTGAACATATTGACTGATATATATGCAAAATGCGAATCCACAGCTGAACATATTCACTGATATATATGTAAAATGCGATTCCACAAACTGAACATATTGAATGATATATATGCAAAATGCAATGCCACATCTGAATATATTGACTGATATATATGCAAATGATGAAACAAAGAACTCAGCATAGGCAGATATATGTATGAAAAAGGTGAATCCACAAACTAAACATAAACTTATGTACGTATAATGTGCAAAAGACTAATTTACTAACGGAACCAATAGACAAAGGTGAATCCACCAACTGAACATGGTTTATATATATGCAAAAGGGTATTCTACGAACTGACATATGTAATGATAAATATGCGAACTATGCAAAAGGCGATACTTGAACTGAACACGACAGAAATAAAAATGTAAGACAATTCAACAAATGAAAACAAAATTAATGATATCCAAAATCACAATAAGTAAGAAGACAATGAATTCGTGTGTGAACGATAAACATAAAGTTATGCTTAATAATAGAACACACCTATATTATATAATAGAAGGGCAGTATGCACATAAATGGACAATTGAATTGAATTAAGAAAAGTATAAACTTTCAGGCAAAAAATTAAAGAAATTAGTACATGCGATAACCGTCAAGCGAGTTGTTCTTGTAGGCCTTCGAATCCATTGCAACGTCCCAGAAATCGTCAACACGGACGAACGCTTTGTTGAACCGATTACCACAGATAGTGAAGAAGCAACCAGAGTTCATGTGGGCATTAACGCTGTCATTTTCGTCGGCAGCCAGATGGATGACGGCGTCTCTTCCTGATAAGTCCAAGACGTTTCTTTGTAAGGTACAGTTCACGTTCGTTATGTTTACATGAACATTTAATACACTCCTCAAATTATTTAGGCTCTAATTTAAAGGCTTCTTGTTTTAATCCCGAATCACTAACAGTTCGCTATATGCATACGTAAGAAAAACTAGTAAATGTTTAATTCGTTGCATTTTAGTTATCGTACATAAATCAGATCATACTCTAACGTTATATTAATCAAATGTTCTTCATGCATAAAAGAACCGATTTCGTTGTACTTATCAGACAACTCAAACGTTAATTGCTTTATACGACATTTACGTAATACCTGGACATCACTTAACACCATAACTCTTCAACAGGGATTCGAATGGTTGTGAAATGCGACAAATGTTCAAATCACATTTTTGAGGTAATGCGAAACTGGATAGTTATAATAATTCTAAGCTTTAATTGTATCTAGTAGTTATTCCACAGAATAATTCTCGTAGTGTTTTTGTTTCGTGATTTACTCAAAATGTTCACTAATTAGGAAAATTTAAGTCAAACATAATGGTCAATTATTTTTCAGTTACATATAGCAATACGAAAGATTCAAGCATATGAGTTATTTGTTTTATAATAACCAGGTCGATGAATACTCTTAACCCAATGCATGTATTTAAATGAAGAAGTAATAATTAGCACACGAACGCGCTTTTTTGCATGATAGTAAACACGTCAAGGAACGGGAGCTTCTCGTGAGATAAAGGATACATTGCTGTGATTACATAGCATATATATATATATATATATATATATATATATATATATATATATATATATATATATATATATATATATATATATATATATATATATATATATATATATATATATATATATATATATATATATATATATATTTATATATAAAGGATACACTGCTGTGATTGCATAGCATATATATATATATATATATATATATATATATATAAAGGATACACTGCTGTGATTGCATAGCATATATATAAAGGATACACTGCTGTGATTGCATAGCATATATATATATAAAGGATACACTGCTGTAATTGCATAGCATACATATATAAAGGAAACACTGCTGTGATTGCATAACATATATATATATAAAGGATACATTGCTGTAACTGAATAGCATATATATTTTTTTAATTGACATAACATTCCCAACCAAAGTTACTAAAATTACAGACACCTGAGAGTGTGCGCGTTGTTATTATTTTAAATACATAAAGATACTCGAACCTTGCATGAAGACCAGAGTTATATAACAATACATCTTCATGACGAACAAAAGACAGTAATACGATACGCCTACGACCTTCAGGCACGCTTGCATTGATATAATTACTTCATGTCTGGTGTATGTGCTATGAGGGTTTATGCGTACTATATTCAGGTTATTTCAATATTTATATACTTATGAATGTATGCATTTAGCCCAGTAATTGCCATTTAAACAGCTAATAATGTTAAGTAACATCCAAGTCAACACAATTTGCTCTGGGTTTTATCGAATATTTAGCAAAATATTGTATTTAAAATGTCGTTTATTTTGAGTCTGACAGTGCAAAAACTAAAACGTTGAGAAAACGTTTAAGATCGTCTTCATCTAAATTTCTATATACGGAGTAGTCCTTGTATTATAAAAGTAATAGTAATAAACATGTATATTTATTGTTTACGAGCAAACGATGATACGCTTTCTCACTTAAATAATTATAACGTACCTTTGTAGACGGCCCAGTGTGAATATAAGCCCCACCACCTCTTGAACTCCACAAGGTCCCCGTGTATGAGGTCCGCTAAAACCGATTGATTGTGCCCATTCATATCCAAACAAATATGCCTCTCTCCGTGCTAACACTTTTGCACCAATTGAACAGTTCGGATCAATAAAACCAAAGACCTATAGAATACACAGATTGGACACTGTCGTCTTCGCTATAGCGATATGCGATAATATCTAACGGCGGACGCGAGTCACGTGACATTGATTTTGGAGATGCCGGTGTACAGTAGATTCTTCTCTGTTCCAGCCAATCTCCACGCAGAGTTGTCGTTCCTTGCTCTAACATACAACTCTGCGAAATGCTCAGCTGGCCATTTTGTCTATAAAATAGGTAAAACCGAACAAACGCATTCAATGTATATTTGATTGGATATTTAAGATCGCATGCTTTAAATTAAGAAATATGACTTTTAAAGGTACGATAAATCGTGCAAAAACTTGCGAGTTTTAATGCAACTCTTTGGAACTAATTTATTTCCCATTTACGCAGATGGAATCATTCCACGCACTTCACAAATGTAAACAATTGAACATATTTTTGTAGTGACGTTAATAAGAATTGCTTCGACGTGTGTATGTTTGTTGGTTTCTTAACATAAAAAAACCATATCAATTTTATAATAATGAATTAAGACTGATATAAGATATCATGGTATGAGATGGTTTTCTTTAATGCAGTGAATGCAATGTAACCGTCGTGCAAGAGATTGTTTAGTATTCTGTAACCTCAATGATGAACGCTTGGAATGATCATGACATAAATGAGACGCTTTCATAACAATAGTCCGTTCTGAGCCCAACACAGAGGTGAATGTAATGTAACCGTCGTGCAAGAGATTGTGTTCCAGCTACAATCGTAACACTTCGTCCATCTCCGGATTCTCCGTAAAGAGTAGACTCGTACCTAACTACCAGCCATCTTGGCTTTGATACACCCAACGCGTGAACCGCCTGCGTTATAAGGCGATATACTACGCATAAAAATAGTGATGCAATACACAGAGGGTAAACGCATTATTATCATTCCAAATTATTTTCTTATTACTTTGTCATGCAAGAACAAGCAATTGAATTATATATAATTACACAATAAATCATTATTTGACTTTTACGGCAAACGGTATAATGCATGGTATTGTTTACATTTCAGAGTTAAAATGGATTTCAAGTCTGATATAGAATATGCGATGAGCAAGCTGAAGATAGAGTTTAGTTTTAGCGACTATCAATTGAAATATAAAGAAGTGAAACTCCAGCTGCTGGAGCAGTATTGAATTTTCATTAAAAACAATTAGTTGGTCCTTTATTAAGCCTTAAAGAGGCTTTATGATTTGAAAGATACGATCGCAGTTCTTCCAACTGGCTCAGGTAAAGCATTATTTTTCAGGTAGTAAGACGTTTTCGCGATCTTTACCACCATTGTTATATTGTGTTGAAAATAAGCAATTTGCTTATTCGACACCTAGCGATTATTCATAAATATATCTTACTGTTTATTATTCACAGATTTCTGAGTAACTTTTTTTTAGCAATATTGTCTCTGCAAAACTTAGAATAGAGATAGAAGACAATTTAATTTGAGTTCAACCGCTGCTGTAGAAGTGCATGGATTGAGGGAAACAGTACTATGTATCATGATTGAACTTGGGTCTGGCTCCAGTACACACACTTCCATAGTATCTGCACATTTTGTTTGCCATAGTGATACAATAAAAGTTAAACATAAAAATAATATACGGATTTATATAAATTTATCCATTCATTTAGCAAGACATTTACTTTTTTCCATGCTTATAAAAATATCAATTTTGTGAACTGTTCTTCTGAACAAATATATTTTACTTAATAACGGTGCAGCTATGCCTAACCTTATTCAATAATTGTTATGCCCCCCTTCGAAGAAGAGGGGGTGTATTGCTTTGCACATGTCGGTCGGTCGGTCTGGCGGTCGGTCTGTCGGTCGGTCCGTCCACCAGGTGGTTTCCGGATGATAACTCAAGAACGCTTGGACCTAGGATCATGAAACTTCATAGGTACATTGATCATGACTCGCATATGACCCCTATTGATTTTCAGGTCACTAGGTCAAAGGTCAAGGTCACGGTGATCCGAAATAGTAAAATGGTTTTAAGATGATAAGTCAACGCATACGCGGCCAACAGGGCAAACTCTGAACAATATAACTGAAGCAACTGGTCTGTAATCCTAAATCTATAATTATCAGTCCAATGAAACATCATCATTTGAGTAAAATAAAGTGGATCAGTAAAAATATTTACAGAATATGAGATTTTTTGTATATTTTGTATATTAAATATTGTGTTAATGCTTAATTTTGTTGATTAATATAAATATAAGCAGGACAGGGGAGGTAATACACTATTATATCTTTCTTATATACAGGGTAAACAAATGCAATAAGTTTAAATTTCATGTTTAATAAATAGAGGATATTTGTTCATGTCAGTGTAAGATCATTTGTTGTTTTTTATGATTACATTATTTCTTTGACAAAACAACACTTACCTGAATACCACAATGGATTCCACCCAAACAATACCCCACGCCTCTATCAGAATCCCTTTCCCCCCACCCCCTACCTCGACCCCCCCCCCCCTAAATTATTTTTTTTTATTTAAAAAATCATCTAATAAATTACCACACCCCACATTATACCCCCATCTCACCCCCACCCCCCTACACTCCCCCATGTTTTTTTTTAAACATCTAATAAATTACCACACCCCACATTATACCCCCCCTCTCACTCCCCCCTACCCCCCACCCCCACCCAATTTTTTTTATTTTTTAAACATCTAATAAATTACCACACCCCACATTATACCCCCTCTCACTCCCCCTTACCCCCTACCCCCCCCACAATTTTTTTTTAATTTAAACAACTTATGAATTACCACACCTCACATTATACCCATCTCTCGACCCCCCCCTATCCCCCACCCCCCCAATTTTTTTTAAAACATCTAATTTATTAACACACCCCACATTATACCCCTCTCTCACTCCCCCTACCCCCCCTAATCCCCCCCCCAAAAAAAATATATCTTTTTTAAACATCTAATAAATTACCACACCCCACATTATACCCCCCCTCTCCCCACCCAACCCCCCCCCCCCCCCCCAAAAAAAATGTTTTTAAACATCTTAGTTATTACCACACCCCACATTACACCTGCCTCTCACTCCCCCCTACCCCTCACTCCCCCCAAAAATATTTTTTTAAACATCTAATAAATTACCACACCCCACATTATACCCCCCTCTCACTCCCCCCCTACCCCCCAACCCCCCCATTTTTTTTAACATCTAATAAATTACCACACCCCACATTATACCCCCATCTCTTCCCCCCCTTCCCCCAACCCCAATATTTTATTTATTTAAACACCTCATTAATTACCACACCCCACATTATACCCCCTTCTTACTCCCCCCTACCACCCACTCCCCCCCCCCCCATTTTTTATTTGTTTTTTAAACATCTAATAAATTACCCCACCCCACATTATACCCCCTCTCACCCCTCCTACCCCCCCCATTTTTTTGAAAGATCGTCTAATAAATTATTGAATATGAACAATTTCCCCATGATGGCTTACGTTATACTGTCAAGCACTCGTTATCATTTTTTTCATGCAATAAAAGCCGGTTGGGTCCAGAGTGTTCCAGCTACTGTTTGCCATTTTGTTTTAAAGCAATCTTTAGGTCACAATATACTAAATAGTTTCCCTATATAATTCAATGTAAAAGCGACATCAATAAATGCAACATTTTGCACATAGAGACCCCCATACCCATACCTTTTCTTAAAGGCCATTCTAAGCGGAGTCGATTTGTGCAATAAAAAAATATATGTCATGTACGAACCAAGAAAGAACTTGTCAAAAGTCAAAATCGACTGTTTTTGCAACTTTTTTCCGGTCGTTGTATAGTGGAATGTAACCTTTTTCAGTGCAATGTTTTACTTAAGTCTCTAAGTTTATTACATTTCAGGGATTTAGTAGTGAGCACATATTCATGCCCTACTACTTTCTCCAAAAGATAAAGCCAGAACAATAGATTAAATTGTACAACATGCCTTCGAATCAACTATGATTTATTTTAAGAGAGTACAGCACTACATGAAACGGTTATTTAGTATATTGTAACCATAAGGTTGCAGGGGATATATCAGTGAAAGGGGGGTCCATGAAAATTATATATCTTTAGGGTAGGTGTTACCTATGGTCTTTATAAAAATCAATTAGGTATTTATAAGATGTATTTCTTGTGTTAGGTTGTAGAAAGAATGTCTCCAAATTTTGGAAAAAAAAAACATTTAAAGTAGCCACAGCTACCTAGCAAGGAAATTTTGAATCTTCAAAAATGAGGTTTTCAACGTATGGGAGACACTTTTCTAGGTAAATAAACAAAGCACAGGGATGAAATTAATGAGTAATGTAGCCAAAACTAGGATTGCATTCTGTTTGAATGTTCTGTGCATGCCATGAAATGGGTCAAATTTCTCAATTTTTCATTAAAAATGAGGTGGGTGGGGGGAAGATCAAGGGCCATAGTTTCACAAGTGAAGAAGCCAGCCTTGTCTTTGGTTGTATTTTCAATGTATATTGCCTAGGTTATGACACTGACACAAAAAGGCTTTCTTGTGTCACTTTCTGTTTTGATGCAATGGATTTGACTGTTTGCGACCTTTCGGAACTCGAAATTTGGTCAAAAATGTATCCCCTGCCCCCTCAATTATGGGCAAAGTCGGTCGCCGTAAACAGACATATTGAATATTTTTTTGTGTAAATAAACATAAGTTTTTATTTTCTTTGTTGATAATGCTTCAGGTTTTGGTAGTTATTACTCTTATGTATTATTAATTTATCGGAATTTGAAAGAGAACAATGGATTTGTTCATTTAAGATAATTTTTGAAAAATTGAAAGGCCCAAACGATTTTTTTTTAAACTTCTTCATTTCTCATCACAGATTGATTATGTAAGATGGTTATGCTAGGTGAGATGTTAATCTAGGTATGATATATAAAAAGTAAACGAAAATAAGGCATTTTAAAGGATTTTGCCTATGTACAATTTTATACTGTTATTTCATTCAATCATTTTCACACCTGTCGCCAAAGTGGTTTGTTTCTTTTTGAAAAACTTTTCTATTTCTCATCCCAAATCGTTGAAGTATGATTTTTATGCTAGGAGCGATGTTAATCTAAGTATAATTTACAAAAACGTAGAAGAAAATGTTCAATTTAAAGGATTTGGCCTTATACAATGTTGGTTCAATTTTAAGCTCTTTTCCTCTGTTGTACACGATTGCTGTAAAACGTGTTTTTGTTCTTTTTGATAAACTTTTCATTTTTCATCCCAAATAGATAAAGTCAGATTTTTATGCTTGGTGATATGTTTATCTAGGTTTCAATTAAACAAACTGGAGGAAAATGTTCATTTTAAAGGATTTTGGCCTTGTACAAAGTTGGTACTATTTTTAGCTCTTACACCCTATTGTACACACCTTTCGTCAAACGTGCTTTGGTTCATTGTGAAAACCTTTGTCATTTTTCATACAAACATAACATCTTCTTCAGTTCGCTAATTGATCCGACAATTAACACGCGCGTGAAATGTTTTGTTTTTTTTCTTTTCGCGAAATCCTAGTCCATGACACTTAGAGCTTTTGTTAATTACCAATAGAAAAAAAAATTGGTTTCAAACACAACTTTAATAACTTATAACTCATGAATAAGATCTAAATAAAAAATAGAGAATTAAAAAATTGAAAAATTCCACAGAATCAATATTAAAATAAGACTAACTGAAACCGTTTTTGGATCGAACGATCATAGCATTTATTATACTGTAATGTTGTTTTTATCAGAGACCTAGATCTATGTGTCAACATATATCTATCCGTTTTGAAATAATATTATTTTATAAGGTTTTAAATGTTTGAATTAAAAATGTATACAATAAAATTTTATCAGCAAAAGCCTTTCAAATAAATTATTCAACGGCATTCTCGCCGCGATTTGGAAATTCTTATAGCGCTATTACTTTAACGATCGCGGCATTATAAATTCTTAATTTAGGTAAATAAAATCGAGATTTTGTAAAAGCATAATTACTCATGTTTCTATGAAACTTTATTTTATAAAAATCGGATCATTATTGACCAAGTTACAGCCGCCTTTCTATAGCGCCGTAACATTTTCGCATAACTTTGCTCGATAATCGTAGCCGTTGCTACTGGACACGTCGCTATCTTATCGCAATCGTGATACATCGGCTATCTTCGGACTCCTCCGATTGATTTATGGAATAAATCGTCTGCTGATCCTAAGTATTCTTATCAGTTTCTCGACCACGTGACCCTGCCGCGAGATAGTCCGATAAGGCGCGAAGTTTCCAATCTGTGTATTCTATAGGTCTTTGATAAAACCGATTATTTATCGATGAATCCGATACAAAATACGGAACTCCGGTGTGCCATGTTTATCTTTAAATTTCATTTGCCGACTTTATATATCCATTCGCCAAACGGTTATTTCGTGTGCGATTTTAAGATATCAGCTAGCAAAAGTAAAAGTGATGAGCAAAAACATTCTTTTCCGATGTTAGCTAAGTATTTATCTGTGATTGCATACAAAATTTTGAAAATTAGTATCTAAAAATTAGTTTCAAAATCATCAAACAGTAACTGGTAACTGAAATTTTACATCAAACAAATGTGCACACAACATTAATATATTTATTCCCACTAAAATGATGTTGTCTGTCTTATCGATAGAGCTTGAAATATGGTCTGTCACAAATAATGATGAAAGAAGAAAAATTGAGTTTTGCTCGTAAATATACCTTTTATCAACTCGCCTTTGAAACATGCCACAGTATCGCTTTATATTTAATTCAAAATCAATTTCCAACACTGTAGGTAAAGTATAACTAAGCGACGGTATTATGTAACACATTCGACATAAATTAATGCAGAGTGTAGTATTAATGGTATGAGTTCACACCATGCATGTGCCAACATAACATAAAGATCATCAACGTTTTCTACGACAGTGCGCAAGTAATAAGACGATGTATTCAGAGGCATATGTAATACTCACTCTTTAGATTTGTAAATATAAAAACCTTTTCTACCTCCCCTCTCTCTATATTAAATGGTTTATCCGCATGAACATACATTGTGCATACTGACATTATTGCGTAAATAAGTATCATATGTATTCTGCAACATTACAATTATTTTTTTTGCAACGAACAATTCATCGTTCATGCTTTATGATGCTTATATTCAGTTCCGTCATAAATACTATTTCTTTGTCGCGAAATTGACCAGCGCATTGAACCCTGATGATTTTGTACTGCAATATTTAAATGTTATTTCATATAATACAAACTATTTAATCTGGCCCTTATTTATTTAAGCCCGTCATACAATATTGTCTTTAAGTTAAAACGAAGAGAATGAGGACGCGATGAAGTCATTTACTTCTTTCATATAGGCGCTGAAGATATGCAGTGGCATATCACGAACCAAGCACTATGATGGCACAAAAGAACAGTATGATATTCATATACCGAATGCCATGGATTCGACTCAGATTCTTTTTGTTATTCCGTTTTCCCAATAATGTTGTAAAATATGTGTACTGTTGGAATAGGACACGACGTGACGCTTGCGGCAAAACAAAGTCTTAGTCATGATCCAAAGGACGAAATAAAATATTGTTATTCAAGAATCGTATGACCGGGTACGGAGTTATATGGTGCGTTTTAGAGTTGAATGCTTTCTTTACCATTTCTGGAACAAAGATCGACATAATGCCACATAGTGCGTAACATACCGAAGTCCCTTCATGTGTGGCGTCTATGTTGACCGGTGCGAGCACACGCTGTCTTCTGAATATGATGTAATACGGATCCCTTGCGATAAATCTACCTCTCAAGCAACATTCCCCGCAAGACCCGTGGGTAGACAGTATCCCCACGAGGAAATGTGCTTCGTGTGCATCTATTTATGAATCGTGCGAAAATGGTACTAAGAAAATGTCAAACAGTGTACATCTAGGTATGCCTCTTTATTTGGTAAGAAATCGTGATGTCCGTTTCAGAGGTAAGGGTAATTCCTAACCTGACTGTGTGGATGCGCAGGCTGGTCTGAAGCAACTCTGATAGCATGAACAAACATCAGTTGCACGATTCCAATACTAATCTGTACTCTGCCTAATTGTGAGAACATGGTGGGCGTCTTGATGCCCATGTAACTTAAAGTAATCAACACAAATTCAGGGTGTGTTTGATTGAGGGTGGTTGGCGGCGGTAAACGGCATAAACAAGTACTTTGAAGGGTTTCTGAAGATTCAGTTACGAGGTCCGTTTCACATAATTCTTTGTTATGTTTAAATTATTGATTAATTGAATATAAATTTACTAAGAACACCCAGCTAGCTCAGGTGGTAGTTGCGTTTTACTGTCAGCCGGAACTGTCACGAGTTCGAACTTTATCCCGCCACGTGACTTAAGTGAGATTGGTCATTAAGGTCCGCCGTTCTACGCCGACGAATAACATTTTCTTTAAAAGTAGATTTTAGAAGATACGACCCTTGACGACAGACAGACCCCACAACGTTTAACCACAGCCAATCCATGAATTGATCGAAACGCCATAAAGAATTGTGTAAATTTTCTTAGTGGATGCATTTAAAGATAAACTCGCTAACATCTTAATCCAACTTCCCTTTCATATAGTGTTCATGTTCACGACACATATACATCACATTTGTGTTCAGCGCTAGAAAAAAGTTGTGTTAAGGGTGGATGATATCGAAAGTTGACAGGGCGATACATAATTTCGAATTGTAGCCGAATGAAGTGTATTCTCTATAGCTTTAGTCATTTATAAAAAATGTGAATAGCTAGAAACGAAATGATAACAACGCACATATAACTCTTACACTATTTTGTATTCGCATATGCATGCCAGTATGTGTATATTATATATCGCACAAGCAGGTTTATTGTCTGTCATGTTTTTATAATAGGTTAAATACAAATGTTTTCAAGAGCATTTGAATGAAATCGTTATAAGAATTTATAATAGCAATCTTTAAAAAAAAAAAACAAGTTATTAGATGTATATTAATAGAACATCTGGCAATACATGGCACTCGTGATATCAAAATGTGTACTTTTTAAAACGTATAATCAACTTCGAAGTCATCATTGTTATATTCATGTTTTTTCTCCTTTTTTGATATGCCGTACAATAAAGCACCCACAACCACACCAACCGCGGCGACACAAGCCACCATGACGACCTTCTCCACCTGCAGATGGAAACGATACTCTTGCTCCAGATAACGTTTCTGTCATTATATTGAGTCATATGAATGCTATTGTTTAAAAACAATTTGTTTTTGGACTTTTTGATGAAAAATGTAATTGTTTTGGAAATATACAAATATTTCTCTTTAGTATTCCTCCCTTCGTGAAAGTATATGCTTTAAGATCCGTCATTAAATGAAATACGAAGTAACGCTCAAACCAACTTGATATAAATTTATTTGTTTCATAATACAATAACATTATAAACAAACATGTTCGTATGAATACAGTACCAATTTCACATGTAAAAAGTCAGGTAAATGTTGTAGAATTAATCACGTACCTGTTCGCTCTTTTCCTCCCCGTATCTACAGAAGTTTGCGAAATGTTCACAGTTGCTCCATAGTAGGTTGTAGCCAATCTCCCCAATCTTATCCATGGCTCGTTTTAATATTTCTTGAGGAGAAAACCTCCTAATAAACATAAATACAGATGCTATCGTGAAACTGAAACAGGCAAATGAATATGCAAAAGGTTAAACCACTAAATTCACATACGTGCTTATAAATATTCAAAAGATAAATCCATAAACTGAACATATGAACTGATACATATGCAAAATGTAATGCCATTGACTGAACATATGGACTTATACATATGGAAAACTCAGCATGGACTTATGAATATGCAAAAGGTGAAACCACACATTTAACATAGACTGAAAAATAAGTAAAAGATCAATCCACAAACTCAACATAAATTTATATAGTTATAATGTGTAAAAGGTTAAGAAACATATGGACTTAAAGGCGAATCCACGAACAGAACATGGAATGATGAATATGCATATGTTGACTCCACAAACTGAACATGTGTACTTATAAATATACAAAAGGTTAATCTGCAAACGGACCGTATGTACTGACAACGCAAAAGTTTAATCCACAAACTAAATGCCGGTACTTATTAATATCCAAATGGGAATCCACAAGCAGAACATATGTTCTGATAGAAAACGATAACTGTGCAAAATGTGCATCCGTAAACGTGCCCACAGCATATACAAACATCAAAGATGATGCAATCGGAGAAAACTCAATTTAATTAAATGCATATTAGCAATAAGTAAGACAGCCACGAATATGTGCTAGTTATAAGCATTAATCAATATTTGTAAAGCGAACTTATAGCGATTAGAAAACGCACGTAATATCATAATACAGATGGACAATAGGCAAATACATGTACCATCGAATAGCATTAAGCCATTAAGACAACCATTGATTTCCATGCAAAACATCAACAACTAAGTACGTGTTAGAACTTTTCTTGTAGGCCTTCGAATCACCGGCAACCTCCCAGAAATCGTCGACGCGGACGACCGCTTTGTTGAATCGCTGACCGCAGATAGTGAAGACAGAACCAGATATGGCATTAACACCTTCATTTCCGATGCCAGTTAGATGGATGACTTTTCTGCTTCCTGATACAGGACAGAACGCAACATTATTATATACAGTTCACGGTCCTTATTTTTTAGGGAACATTTCCGACAATCCTCATTTCATTAAGGATACACTATAAGTGTTGTTATTTTGATCGCCTATCACAAACAGTTCGCATAAATGTATAAGTCAGTGTTAGTAATATTTTTTTAATATGTGTTATTTAAGAACTCGTCATTTACCTAGCTCAATCTCGATTGGTATATATTGCCAATGTTGTCATGCATATAAGCGCCCATTATATTGCGCCTAATTTTACATATCTAAATGTGCATTCCTTTATCTGACATGTATGTCATGCATTAACGTAACGTAACAGCTTAATCTCTTCACAAATACTTGAATGGTTCGAGCTGCGACCAAAGCTCAAATTAATGAACTGCAGATACGGTCGCATCGATAATTGTAAATACTGCATATTTAAGTGTAATAATGACATTAGCGCGCGTGTTGACAGCTTTGCATTCAAGTAATTCACATTCATGAATACTCATAAATGTATACATTAACACATTTATTGGCATATATGTGCGTACCCATAACAAGTATCATCCATTTGCTGTGGGGTTGTTCGAACATTTAGTGCATATACATGTCTCTTATTTTGACTGTAAAAAGTGAAACTTGAATGTTTATAAGACGTATTGATCTAAATTGCTAAAAGCGGAGTTGCCTTGAATTATTAAACAAAGAGTCGTAAATAAATGTGTTTATTACCAAGCGATGATACGTTTTCACTCGCGTAACTAAAATCATTTTTAAATGTCTAACCGTACGAACCTTTGTAGACGGCCCAGTGCGAATAGAATCCCCTATTGAACTCTACCAGGTCCCCGGCTTCTAATGAATCTAAAACAGTCCGGTTGTGCTGCACAACCTGCTTAGCCATAACGTTACTAATATGTCACTCGGCGAGAGTTTTGATCAATACAACCGAAAGCACGGGAATTCCCACTAAAACAACAAAACAAGTGAACATGTGTGCAGTAGCCATTCATTTATATCAATTATGAATAAGTTCAAGCGCAAGTTGGTATTGGAACATCGCCAAAACGCCTTAACCATTTACATACAAGCAAACAAAGTATAGTCAAAGTGCATCATTACACTACAAATAATAAAATGCTAATAAATACAACTACAATAAAAGTGTTCAAACATTCTTTACAAATGTGTACGTATAAACAAGAACTCGAAAAGAGCAAAAATGAAATATATCAACAATATATTTAGGGTTACAAAGAATATTTGTTTTAGAAGCAGCAAATGTTTGTTTTTTTTCCTCACGGAGTTTCATGGCATCAGTAAAGTATGATAAATCCAACAAAAACACATATTTTTTCTTTCCTTTTTTATCAACGTTTCGGCTTACGCCTTCATCAGGATAATACAAATAATAACAGAAAGCGAATGTTACGTCATTGACTTAACGTACATTAAAATGCGGGAAAATGTACGTCAATAAAATGAACGTTAATTAAATTAAGCTCAACTTTCGGATTCAAGAATACACAATTTCCTATAAAATTATATATAAAATTACTAATAGAAAAAAACAAAAGTAAGCTTAATTAAATTGAAGAGCTAGTCTTTTATGTTATAAAGAACTTTGTTATTCATACCATTAGGGTGTAATGTTTTAAGTCTATGTATATAGTAAGTTTCTTTACATAGACGATCTATGTTGTTGCTAACAACATCAATTGGCATAAAGGAAAAGTCATTTGCGCTGTGGCGATCTTCATTAAAATGTGATGCGACCAAAGTTGAAAATTCAGGGTTAGAAAAGTTTCTTATGTCAAATCGATGACTGTTCATTCTTTTTGACACCGGTTGCATGGTTTGTCCAACGTACTGTTTCTTACACTGTTTACATGTAATGAGGTATATTACATCTTTAGATGCACAATTCATATTTTTCTGTAAATTAAATTGCTCGCCTGTTACTGTACTTTTAAATTTTTATCCAACGTGTATGGATTTACAATGGGAGCAACGTGTTCTTCCACAGGCACTGGACGCACGTGAACTGTTCAAACTGTTCGTAAACTGAGCACGTGTAAAAAAGTTTCCTATATTATTAGGCCTTTTAAACGCCAGTATGGGCTTATAAGTTTTATACACACTTCTCACTTCTTCTTTCTGTGACAGGTTAAGTAAGTCCCAATACTTGTTTATTGCGGCTCCTATGCTTGGCAATGACGGATTATATTCCACTGTAAATGGGATAACTTTTGTTTTTTCTTTATTGCAGGACTGTAATGCGTCTTCTTGAGATAAAGCAGAAACTTTTTCAAACGCACAATCGATAATTTTTTCCGGATAATCTCGCTCTTTGAAATGATGCTTGAGGTTTTGAAGTGACGATTTAAAACTGTTGTCATCCGATATAATACGTCTATATCGCTTCGCCTGACTGTATGGTATTCCGTCCTTACACTGTTTAGGGTGGCATGACGTATAGTCAAGATATTGGTGTTTTTTTATGGCATCAGTAATGAATCCGGCAACATTGTGAATGACTTAATTTATTGACATGAGAGTATGTTTATTAATTTTTACTTAATTTTGCTAGTTTGATCGATCGAATACAATATTTTCGTATTTACATTTTCGTTCGTCTCTTGCTATGTTATATAGACATTAACAGGGTACTGCCTGATCTTTTTGTAACATATCAGGCAAGGATTAGAATTATATAACGGCGAGGCTTGCCGAGCCGTTATTTTATTCGTGCCGAGCCTGATATATTACAAAAAGATCAGTCAGTAACCTGCTTTTCTGTTTATCATACCCCTACGTCCCCGATTTTAAGGAAATAATGAAATCAAAGTACTGACAGTACTGGTGTGACGATGCATTTGAAGATGATGGATATACATGTATAAAAGCATCAATTTAAGTTTATCTTCATCATCACAGTTGTGTATGTGGGTACGAAATAAAAAAAATGGTACAAACAATTTGGGAACGAAAACATTATGCAAAAACAAAAACAATGGGTTACGATAAAAATTGGGTACGAAAAAAATTGGGAACGAAACAAATTTAGGCACGAAAAAAATTTTAGAACGAAAAAAAAAATTGGGTAGGACAAATTTTTGGTACGGAAAAAAAGGGTACGGATACGTAGTACTCCTGGGGAACTTGACCCACAATCGCACATTCTTGGCCCTTTCCTTCAAACATCGGATAAGTACCTCGAAGGCAACAGTATGAATACACATTTATGGCGTACCATTTGCGTCGAAAGTCAACAAGACCTAGTAGGTAAAAAGAGAAATGTACTTTGACGTACAATATGTACGTCGAAGTACATTTTTTGTACTTCGATGTACAAAATTGCAATTCGACGTTCAGTCTTTACTGACCCATGAGTGTTAGCCAATCAGAAGACGCCTTACATCTGTTGCTTTTAGAGATATTTGACATTGAACATTACTATTATTATTATTTAAACCAAATTATCCGACTATCGACCGCTAACTAAAAGATATTGAGCGTATTTATTGAACATTATTATTATTATTAATTCCAAATTATGCGACTATCGACCGCATACTCATAGATATTGTGCGTATTTATTGACCTGGCGTGGCGGAATTAACCTCTGACTTATGCAAATAATGGTAAACCGCTTTTAAGCAAACAGCTTTCAAGCGACTGCAGGCTGATCTGGATCCAAACTGGCCACAATCGCCTTTATGTCTCTTTTACTGTGACACAGTTCATTTGACTCAAAAATGATATTTAATACAGTCGATTGGTGTATAACGGATAGCTAAGGACTTCGAGTCTCATTTCAACGTAAACACCATGCATTCAGTAATAAAACCTTTAAACCTCGAAAGACAAATGTCTTTCCTATTGAAATATGCCAGCGGTTTTAAAATTCCGACAAATATTATTTGTTTACAGCGCAAATTTCAGGGTAAACTGATTCAGCAATTACCGGATCGCTTCGGTCTTTATCGGATTACATGTGTATCGTGTGATTTCTTTCAGCATTTGTAAAACATATTGCAAGATATGTACATTTCCAGAAAAGGAACTTCATGTCTGCGTTTAATAAGACCAAGTTCATGGAAATCGCTGCACAATTGATGAAGTAATGGCTGTTCAAAGCGATGCACCCTATATTCGGGTCGTTTTGAGTTGAATACCTTGTTATATATATTTGATAGTGAAAACTATGTTTTCAGAGAAATCGATTTTTCGTTATAATTTTATTATTTTTCATTCAAAATGATGTTTTACTAATAAATATTATAGCCACGCGCTACCCACATGTGTATTGAACAACTTCAATTGAGTTTTCATTAAATTTGAGACAATCCCCACATTCCCGAATATGTGTCGCCACATGTTCGTTATTCACTAATACACGAGTTGCAGCTCTCATGTTTATTTTATGTGGTACGCATCAATTTGGTTTCTGAGCACTCTTACTTTTAGAAAGGACACATTATACTACAATATTACATCAATGAACATAATGTTTACCAAACAAAATCTGCAAAATTTAGGAAACCATACGTCTTCACTTTTCCTTTCGTCACAAAAACGGTGCGTACATAACGCGATATTGTTTTGCTTTCGAAAAAAATAACAATTGAAAGTTAAACATTGACACACGTCAACTAAAACATGAATCGACCGAACAATGATAGGCATTTTGTATTAAATTCATAGAACACTATAAATATTTACATAAATAAAAGTATTTTGCAAAGAAACTTTTAACCTATCCGTTACTCACTAAAATCCGCTATACACCAATCGACTGTACTAAAATAGAAAGAAGAAATAATATAAACCTGTAATATGAGTAAATACTTTGTAATCAATGTTTCCAGGACAGCTTGGCGATCTGCAAATCCCATGTGATTTGTTGATATCGGGTATCATAGTCATTCAATAAGTCGCAAAATGCTCGAATACAATTTACAAAGCAAAATGTGACTTAAATTGATAACTTAAAATACCAGTTTTGCCGTGTCAAGCTGTCAAGATCCAGAAAGTCCTGCATTCACATCGACTGTATCCTTCGAATTCGATCAATTGTTGACATTAGCGGAGATTTAGTTAATAAATAACTCATATATCCTAAATGACAGTTTCTAAATAGCCAAACAAGCCGATGTATGCTGTAAGAAAGTTTTGACACGAGTGTGAACATTATCTCATGGGCACGGCCATTGTTTTATGACCTTGAGCGGTCCGTCTTAAATGCGTATATGACTCATATCCGCGGATATGAACGAAAATTGCGAATATGAACGAATATAGCAATATGTATGCGTTTTTTTTTTGCAGTTTCATTATGGACAAATCACTATTGAATTAAATATTCGCAATGTGTGATAAATATGTTAAGACTGCCTCAAAATAGAGCAATTTAATAAAAGCGGTGGTCTGACTAGTCGTTCATATTCGCGGATGTTAATTTGGAGTTACTGAAATTTAAATGCCAATGTAAAATGCTTTTAAATTCATTCGATCGTAACACTACACATTAGCGACGTGTAATTTTGTCACAGAACGATTTTCATATAACAAAAATAAAGAAAATACATTTAAAAAGCCATTATCTGTTCATATCCGCACTTTTCAGTCATATCCGCCGATATGAGTCATACAAGCATTTTAGTCGTACCCTATGTTGAGGCATGAACGACGACCCTGCTGGAGAATGTTATCAATGCTAATCAGCGAGATATGCCGATTAGAAAAAAAATATCGATAACGGAACATACAGGTAAGTCGCATATCTGGGGCTCGAAAAGGGGTATTTATTTCGTGTATTTATTTGATTAAATTAACAAAACATAAACACAAAAGTGTTTCTCGATAAATATTTTATTTTTATTTTCTTCCAATAGAGGGAATATAGACACACTTTATTAACATTTTATATTTAATCACCAATCGATTTAATACCTATAAAAATGAAATATGAATGTATTAAAAAATCAAACAATCTCAGGTAATTTGTTTATTTAACAATCTCCATTTAATCTTAATATTTCGATTCAAAGCATCAATCATTCAATCCGTTATTTAATCTCCCCTCTGAATAAAGATTCTGTATACTTTAATTCGAATGGCATACTAACACTACTTAGTTATAAGTAACACTGTTATAAGATCAATGAGTATACAAGTATACATATTAAAATACAAATCTGAATCCGTCAAGCAAAATGCTCATCCCTTCGTGTTTATTAGTAAATAAATAACGTGGAATTTTGAAAAAAGTGAAGTTAGGTTAATTTATTGATAACGCATGGATATATATTAATGCATGTTTGAGATGTTCAACTGTTATTTAATTATATAAAATAACAGTTTTTATTTATCTTATTTTTTTAAAATTTAAATTGTATTTATGTTACAGCAGACAAACAATAGATAATTATCGTTTTATACTTTGATCGTAGTTAATCATAATAAATCCTAGACATGATATTTTTTACACTTGTATTACCCATCTTACGCCTCTTCACACCTATTTGTACGGTGTATTGAATTTCTAAATGTGGGACAATCGGGACGACACCAAAATTATGATAGGTGCAAATCGCGTCGGCAATCAAAACACCGACCTGCACTTGATCCAAATGACTCGAATTACATTAAAAATTATCAAAGATTAAATGAGTAAAGGAAAAGCCAACTTTGAGTAAAAAACAAATAAGACCGTATGGCAATTAAAACACCGACCCGTCTTGATCTAATAACTCGAATTACATTTAAAATGATCAAAGATTAAATGAGTAAAGAAAGAGCCGACATGGTGTGAAAAACAAAACTGAACGTCTGGTTATAATCACGTTGTCCAATCAAAAAAGCTTTTAGAAAATAATTTACTCAACCTCTAATGAGTATTTGCGTATCGTATGGTCCAAACATTAATTAATTACTCAATATTCAGTCAGGTATTATACTTAAAGAAATGTTTTTGGTATTGCACTCTCATTTAATTGAAAATATTATAATTGCTACACGCATAAAGTAAATATCTGTCCAAGCAAAATGCCACCTACGCCTTCCGCTGCTTGGAAGTATTTCACGACATCATCCGATAAGAAGTTGCCGATCCAAGTGTCTTTCAAACGTGGCAACTTTAAAAGACTGACTGTTTAGTCTGTTAAACAGGTTCAAAATGTGTTGTGGCTATGTTCATAATTCGTTTAAGTTCAGCTTTAATTATATGTAGATCTAACTGTTTTGTCATGTAATTATTTTGTCGTCATGTAATATTATGTTTCTCGTTCTATTATTGATGTACGATATTAATAGTTTAAAAACAGTTTTTGTCATTCAATTTTAACAATAAAAAGTAATCAACAAAATCAGCTTCGAATTAGCGACGGCAACGCTGTGTCAATATTTAGTCACTTCCGGTGAACTTCCGGTAAAAACGAAAGTAGAAGTCATGGAGTAATGGCACGGTGAACAAAGTTGACTTTTTTCCAACAGATGTTGGCCGAATATCCGAATATTCGTTCGGAAGGGTGACCGAATATTCGAATACCGAAATCGGTATTCGTTGCCATCCCTAAATTTTACATAAGTATTTTAGTCTGCATTGTGTCTCAAAACACATGTGTTTAAATAAGTTGAATGTGGAGCTGCAAACGTAATTTTATACAATTGGAAATGTAGAACATGTATGCTAAAAACATAAATCGCCAAACTTAATCTGTCTGTTGTAATTATTTCAAAGCAAGATAACAAAACTCTTACCAAAAAATGTCATTGATTTTAATTACAGTTAGTGCATGCATTCTAAATGCCATCTTCTTTTCGGTTTCATTAACAAAACATTAAACAAACACGATCTACAAAATATTCAACAAACACGATCTACAAAGATTAAACAAAATCGATCAAAAAATTGAACAAACACGATCTACAAAAC
Source organism: Dreissena polymorpha (assembly GCF_020536995.1). NCBI lineage: Eukaryota > Metazoa > Mollusca > Bivalvia > Myida > Dreissenidae > Dreissena > Dreissena polymorpha. Next base: position 80,131,789 of record NC_068356.1, read on the forward strand.
GTTCAACAAACACGATCTACAAAACATTCAACAAACACGATCTACAAAACATTCAACAAACACGATCTATGAAACATTCAACAAAATCGATCAAAAAATTGAACAAACACGATCTAAAAAACGTTCAACAAACATGATCTACAAAATATTCAACAAACACGATCTACGAAACATTCAACAAACAAGAACTACAAAAACGTTCAACAAACACGATCTACAAAACATTCAACAAACACGATCTACAAAACATTCAGCAAACACGATCTACAAAACACCCAACAAAATCGATCTTAAAATTTAACAAACACGATCTACAAAACATTCAACAAACACGATCTACAAAGCATTAATAAAAAACGATCTATAAAACATTTAACAAGCACGATCTGCAAATTATACAACAAAAACGATCAACAGATCATTCAACAAAGCATGCATTTTAAGGCGAACTTATGATTACTGATTTCTGCTATATCGATGTGGAGCGTTTTCGGAATTTCAGCTGGCCGGTAACAAACAAATACAAAATATCTTTAACGACATTAAATAACAAAAGAGCAACGACACTACACCTGTGAACGTATTTCAATCGCCGATTTGGAAATAGCACATGCACTGTTTAACACCGACGAAACAAACAGATTGTGTTCATTTAACATTTAAAATCAATGTGAATGTGTCTTACCACAGTCGCGATATGAAACATCCTCTACCTAAGGGAATGACGAACTGTTAACTTCAAACCGCTTGCACATTTTTTATATTAAATCCATCTTACGCAACATTACCCATACATGTTATCGTGATGTTCGGCTTGACGTTAACTTGCAAATTATTATCATCAATCAACGCCTTTTTTACACAAGGTTTGCAAACGTCGCATAATCTTACCACAATAAAAATTCAGACAGAAATCCCCTACCAAAACCAACACCATACATTAAGCAAAATTGAATATTTGTCTTGCTCTGTGAAAAGGGGGTTTAATGCATGTGCGTTAACTGGCGACACTATATGCACATGCGTTTAACCCCGTTTTCTTATATCGCGATTCATAAAAGAGAAGTAGAAGAAGATTTTATTTCAGAATCAGAAGGCCATAGGCCCATGTGAACATACAGATATGTACATAAACAGTAATAGCAAGTATCGTGACACAATGAAAATGAAAAAAAGTTGTGTTGAAATAAATCAAGAACCAATACATTTAAAGGAACGAGTTGTGCTAAGTAATTAAATATAACAAAGATGCCGATTAATAATACGAGCAGAGGCAAAAAGGGGGGGTTATCGGACAAAACGCAAATATGCGGAGAAGGTGTATATAATTTTATATTTTTGTCTTGTAGGTTCTATATCTCTGTTCGTTTACTTTATGTCAACACAAAATATATACAACGGTTATATACAAATAACACATAATTTATTATACATCACAATAATTTGCTTCTCGTATATATCCGAATCATATTTGTATCGCCGTGCACTTGCTTCGGTTGTTTTATTTATATTGAAACATAAAAAAAAAACAATTTGCACGTTTTATTGTAAAGTGACTTTTTAATTGTTCAGTGATTTTTATTTCATATTGATCTTGTACCGAGATTGTATGCTTTATACTAAAACAAAATCACTAATATATATATAGTCATTATGCAAATTATTTTTGTGTAAGTAAGATATGAATGGGAGACACTATATTTTCGACAAAACTTTTTATCATGATTTTATGTAAATGCTTTAATGCGTAATTCTCAAAGAAATGTTAATTGTAACGTACGTTCATATGTCAAGTGCATATTCTATACAAAATTCATATTTAAAGTTTGTTATGTGGAAATCGCGATATGGTGGTGGGGTAGGGTTGCATGTGTTCTGGCCTGCTACATTGCATGGGCTTATTGAATGGGCCTCTATTCGCAACTAAATGTAATAAAAACAACTACATCTACGTCAGACGAATTACTGTTGTGGTTTTATTCGTGTTTGTGGTTTATGTTTGTCAATCCATCTCATGTGGCGCTACATTTTCAAAACAGACCATATGTTGGTGTCATAAGGTTCGGTGTACTTTGTTTTCGAAATATTTTTTCTGAGAAAAATAGACTGACGAATTGGTAGCCAATAGGTCTATTCATTTCAAAAGGAAAATGATGAATCCCGAAAAAAAAGAAAACAAAAAGCTATACCGACTCCTAACATTGGTGATATATATTTTAGCTTTTTGTTCATGAATATAATTATAAACGTTCGAACAAACGTTCGAGAGTTACTACATATTGTGATTAAGCGGGGATCCCACTCGGCTTTCCATACCAACTCAGGTGGCGCGAAGGACCGAAAGTTTATGGAAAAGTTTCAGAAATCTAGAATATGTATGCGTATGTTTTAACTAGTGTTTTCGGCAATGTTTTAGAAATCTTGAATATGTATGATTATGTTTTAATGTGTGTTGTTCTTTCAACAGATGTCGTGCTGTTTTAAAAATCGGGCGTAGTACTGCGATTCTTTAAAGATTAATCAATCTAGAATCAGAAACATACAATCACAGCCATTTTATAGACGAGAGGACCTTAATAATGTATGACGTGTTGAAATTTTAAACAGATTTTCGATGATTTTACATGTTTCAGAACAAATGCTCTCCCTATTATATCAGTTATTGCACCAAACTGGTTTTTCAAGTATACACGTTTTAACATTTAAAAAAGACTTTTGGTCGATTTTCCTAATATCTTTTACGTTTTATTTCATGTACCAATTTTTAATAGGATAGTTTTATATATTCAACACATGCTACATCTGCTTGACGTGATGAGTTTTATTCTTCTTTCTAAACGCTTATTTTACTAAAGGACACAAGTCATTAAAACTTTATTACGATGTTGTTAAAAAAGTTAAAATACATGTAGATAGCAATATTTAAAATTTAAATATTGCTATCTACATGTATTTTAACTTTTGTCAACGAATATCCGAATATCCGAATATTCGGTCCCGGACCGAATATTCGGATACTATTTTCCGAATCGAATATTCGGAAGAAAAAAATCAAAAAAATCGAGTAATTTCAAAGACTTTGTATTCGTGAAATTTGCTTCAAACATTGTATAAAAAGTCGTTCCTCGTGTCATAATGTTTAGTCCGGATAATTCGTCGCTATGGTGATGACAGTATACCGGTCATAAATCCCGCTAATTGCCTAACAAAGACAGTCACTTTGTGTCAAAATTTTGAAAGGTTCTAATCGCATCGGCAATCAAAACACCGACCTGCACTTGATCCAACGACTCGAATTACATTTAAAATTATCAAAGATTAAATGAGTAAAGGAAAAGCCGACTTGTTGTAAAAAAACAAATAAGACCGTATGGCAATTAAAACACAGACCCGTCTTGATCTAATAACCCAAATTACATTTAACATGATAAAAGATTAAATAAGTAAAGGAAGTGCCGACTTGGTGTGAAAAACAAAAAAGATCGTATGGTTATAATCACGTTGTCCAATCAAAAAAGCTTTTAGAAAATAATTTACTCAACCTCTAACCGAGCAAGAGAATTCTGACGAACTTCAGAGATATTTGCTTGTGAAAATGGAGCCAAACGCTAAACCTCTTGACTGGTGGAAACGTCACGAGAGCGAATTTTCGAAAGTCTATATGTACCTGCAACTTCTATGCCATCTGAGCGCATATTCTCAACCACTGGATTGCTCATCAATAAACTAAGAAATAGACTCGCCAATGATCTGGTCGACGCAATCGTGTTTTTAAATAAGAACAATGTTCATGTGCCCAGTGACGCCGATCCGAGTTACTTTTAAATGTGGCAACGGTGTTTTGTTTGCATGTGTTCGCTATGTAAATAATACGTTTAAGTTCAGTTCAAATTATTTATAGATCTAACTGTTTTGTCATGTAATTATTTTGTCGTCATGTAACTATTATGTTTCTCGTTCTATTGTTGATGTACAATATTAAAGCACGTGTTCGCTATGTAAATACTATGTTTAAGTTCAGCTTAAATTATTTATAGATGTATGTATTGTATGTATTGTATTTATTTTGACCTTGCGGTCAAGGATAACCCATGAAAGTGCAAGCACTTATTTCCAATGGGGTCCTTTGGTTTTGCTGAAGAGACAGCAAGCAGAAGAGACAGTATTGGGATACAAGGAATCCGGGTGCGATACCCTAGCTCTTTGCGAATAGATACCTTGGTTCTTTTACGTGCTCAGTGTATAGCACCGATACACGCGAGAATTACCTGGGTATCATACCAGTACATCTCTAGTTGGGTGGGAAACACTTGAAGCATTTCTGAAATTTCCAGTGCCCCGGCCGGGATTTGAACCGGGGACATCTGGAATGGTAGACCAGAGTGTTACCACTCGACCACCGCACCACCCAACAGATCTAACTGTTTTGTTATGTAATTGTTTTGTCGTCATGTAAATATTATGTTTCTCGTTCTATTGTTGATTTACAATATTAAAAGTTTAAAAAACAGTTTTCGTCATTCAATTTTAACAACGGCGACGGCAATGCTGTGTCAATATTTAGTCACTTCCGGGGAACTTCCGGTAAAAACGAAAGTAGAATTCATGGAGTAATGGTACGGTAAACATAGTTGATTTTTTTCTAACAGATGTTGACCGAATATCCGAATATTCGTTCGGAAGGATGACCGAATATCCGAATACCAATATCGGTATTCGTTGCCATCCCTAATAATTAGCTCTCGTGCTTAATATTTGTAAATTTTTTTTTGCTGTTTGTGTTGCATTTTGTATTTAAAATATATTACATCTTGGTATCAAATGGTTTGTTTTGTTGAATCTGATTCGATTTTACTAAAAAAATATTACTTTATAGTTGATTCCGAGTAATATGACCATCCTCCACACATGACTGATATAAGAATACCCTGTTGACAAGGAGGCATGCGTATTCGGGAGCTTACCGCGTTTAAGTGAGGTTAGTCTGAACTAAACTTCAAAGATGGCGTCGTTACTTGTGTTTTCTTGAAGGAATAGGGGATATTTTCACACGGTAAGCCCCTTTGCATTTAAAATTATTTTAAATGAATACGCCCTTTCGGCCCTGTGTTTGTGCTCACTCAGTTTTTTGTTTCAAGATCGTAGACGTCGGGATAAAAATGTTATTGAAGGAAAACCGTCCACAAATCTGTTGTCTCCTTACGTGACATTCGAGAAATGGGATGTACACATATCATTTTCTCTTATAATACACAGAATTCACGCACGTGTACGGTAAACTATAACTAAAAGCATGATTACTTCGTTTCCCTGACGCCGTTTTATGTCTGATATCTAATTTATTGCCAAAAATTATTGGTGTAACCCCTCTTTTTGGAACTTTACTTCCTTTTAAGCACATTTTGGGACATGACTTCCAAATGACAAACACAGCTCGTACCCATGTAAGAAGGCTATACACGCACTGTCTGTCTTGAAGGAATTTACCATTGATATGTATGTTTTAAAGAACGTTTCCTCTGTTTAAATGTATACCTCTTTCATACTTGTAAACGATACGAAACCTCAAGCTACATTACAAAAGATGAGCCATAACTTGTATTGTTATAAACTGCGACATTTTATGTGGAGAGCTTCACTTCTTTTGCAATATACATAAACTATTAAGCAGCAAGCGCCCTTTTTGGAAGGGATATTATGTTCTGATGAAATCGACTTACCGGTTCGGAATCCATTTTAAAGTAATTGGCGGGTGCACACAGCAGCGGATAATATGCCAGGTTACAAATATATTTTACATCAGGTGATGCTGGTTTTGACACCCGACGCATATATACATTTATGAATGAAAGGCTTCATGAACGTTGACGCCGCTCTTGGTTACCAGAAAAATTCCCACGCACGAATTTCAACCGTCATTGTTAACAATCAATTTAATGCATAAGTACTGAAATTGGTATAGCGTTTTTTAAAGGTGTATGTCCAGTGCGTGTGCCGGGAAAACAGGGCTTAATGTATTTTTTGTTCAGCTCTATAATATTTATATCATATCTGTATGAAAAAATGTCGGTGAACATTAATCCGGTGTTAAATTTGGAAAATATTGAGGCGTTCATTAATTATTGATCTAAAACGGAGCATTAATCCGCATATAAAACACAAAACATCGGGCGTATTGCATATTAGTTCGGAGACATGAAATTATTTCGAAAGAAACAATAAGAGGTTCAATTCTATATGAGCAAGTCTCGCTGCGCCCGATTACGCTCTTACATCTCGTAAATATTTGACTCTTATGGATCTTGGCAAATACCTAGTGTTTTATTTTGCTTAATCTAAATTAAGGTATGCATCTATTATGTACTTTAAGCAGCAAAGCATGACTTCCTAATGACCAACAGCTCTTTCATATGTGAAAATGATTGAAACGAAATATCTACCCATCTATAATAAAGTTTATATGTGTACTTCAATATTATAGTTTTATAGCATTTTATGTCGTGCAGTGTAAGTGTTTTCTTAATCATTTTACTGTAGATTTATAAAAATGCTGTACATAAAACCTGCCGACCAACTGAATCAATTCACCGATTGTAAGGAATATGGGTTGTGAGGTGGCTGATGTACGAGATAATAGAATGTTTATCAGCCATTTCAGTAATATTTTAATTAATTAAATATATATTTATGACGTGTCGACCTTATTCTGATATGAAATTTTCTTACACCATTCTTTAACTGTCTTTTCAGATGATGAAGGTTAAAGAGCTATAATAAGTTCATCTTTCGTTGCCGTATATGTAATTAGGAATTTAAAACTAGCGGAGGACTGGGATACCATTCCCCATTTATGGACCACATGAGTTTAAATGTAGAATATGCAAGAAAGAGTCCTTCAACAGAGTCGGACTAAAACAGCAAATAGAACAAACGAACCAAAACAAAAAATGTACAGCTGATGTACTTAGTGTTTTTTGTTATATTTAATTATAAACATAGACAAGTCTGACATATAATTGCTATGGGTGATACTTAATTAAATTGTTCCGTATATGACATAGTTTCTCACTTTCTTAGGAAAATAAACCATTATCTGTGTTACGTCATTTTTCCTACGATGTCTCTGAACACATTTTCAATTGTATTCAGCACTTACATACATGATAAAGAAAAGATTAGGGTCGGAATGAATTCGTTATGCATTTGACATATTAACAATACTAACGATTAGAAGGCAATGTTAAGAACAAACGAAATAATCGTTCTAAGAGAACCAATACTTTATTCTCTCAATACAACAGTCTTAAATAATATGTATTCACATAGGTATTACTGAGAAAAAAATACATGCATATATATCGATCACTTCTACTGAAATCATATCGTGTATTGCATTTGCACAAATCTTTCTATCCATTACAAATTCACTTTTTGCGATTAATAATAGTGACCAACTCAGAACTGGTTTAAAAGAAGGTAAAAGAAGGTCGTCCAAAATGTGTCACATCAAAGTCTCATACATGTATCAGTATCGTTATGTTAAAACGTGTCAAATGTCATTGTATTAAGTAAACAATTAATATTTAAGTTTTCATTAAAAAAAACATGCACCGATATGCATCTTCTAAGCAGGTGTCAGGTATTCTTAATTGATTCATGTATTCCGAATCGCAACAATGGCAGTATTTGGTTACAGCAACCTTATACTAGTATCGAAACGGCTTTACTCTTTTCTGTTTTTCATTACACTTATATTGCATGTACATGTGATTGTTTGGCGTGGTACTTCGACGTAACCTTTTGTGTATGATTGGTGGGTTTTCATGTATCTTTCGCTTTCTATAGCGGTTCACACTTCGTTACGCCGTTTTTTTAATCTTGGCATCATTACGTATATATAACTGGCATCTTGATATCTGGAAATAGTAAGCATAGTATTCCGTTTAGTAGGAATAGTATTCCGTTTGATGCATATTCAAACATAAGTATGTCCATATGTGTTAAAATAAACAGGTAAGAATTACACTGTGTTAATGGTGGTCACGTGGTCTTGGCGCGAACGGTCGTAATTTTCAAGTGGGAAAGAAATTTTGGATTATTTAATTAAATCTAAACGTCTTATAGCGATATTATAGTGTTTTTTATGTGCAAATGTGTGCTTTATCAAAATGTGATATTGAACGATGACAAGAACGCGAGAACGCGACAAGAACGCGAGATAAAAAGAGGAAAGAAAGAAACAGTAGTGACAATGAACCAAATAACCGGAAAATATGTAAACAAAGATGCCCGTCTGGGGAGTCAGCAAACGCGTCGGTAAGCGAAGTTTTGCACTGGACTAACTCTGTGCTTTATGGTGAGGATTATTTAGAAAGTAGTGTATTTGAACAGTTTTGTGACAGTGCTGCAATGGCGGAAAATAATGCTGAACCAACAATCCGGGACTTAATGACACTCATGAAAAATGTAAGTGATCGCCTTGAATCTGTAGAAAAGAAAATGGGCGGCATAGACTCTATCGAGAAGAAAATGTGTAACATGGAGAAAGATTTGAATAAACTTTGGGTTGCTCTAGAAGATCGAGTAAGGAAGGTAGACGAGCGCGTTACACGTATTGAGGACAAGGTGGACGGGGTGTACATCCACGCGGCGCAGCTGTCGGAGCGGGTACAGGAGCTGGAGAAGCATAGGGATACCCTGTGTGACAACGTAACATACCTCCAGTCGCAGTCAATGCGCAACAATCTAATATTCACGGGGTATCGGAGGACAATTCGAATGGAAGCGAGCCACCGGAAACAACAGAGAAGAGGCGTCGCCAGCACCTCCATGACGCCTGTAAGGTAGCTCGTGATGTTGCGGACTCCATAAAGTTCGAAAGGGTGCACCGTTCACCGGGTTTACCAATTTCGGGCAAGGTCAGAAATATAGTGGCACAATTTACATATTTCAAGGACATGGAGATCGTTCGAAAGTGCTGGAAAGAGTTAGATGGGACTGTGCACCGTGTTTTTGAACAATTTCCACAGGACGTCATCAAAAAACGGCGTAAATTAGTGCCTAAGATGAAGGAAGCAAGGCGACAGGGTAAGCGTGCGTACCTGGTATTCGATACTCTTTACATCGACGGAAACGCGGTGCGAGCGTAGGGGCACGATGGCAGTGAGATATCCATACTAACATGGAATGTACATGGACTGAGTGAATGTAAAAAATCTAGTGCTGAGTTTGTAAATATTTTATGTTCTTCTGATTTATGTTTCTTATTTGAATCATGGACCAAAGCTTCTAGTAACATTACAATCAATGGCTATCAATCTTTTAACTTTTTTAGAAAATTACAACACAGGAATGCATGGCGATGCAGCGGTGGAATTGTTATCTATTTTAAAGACCATCTGAAAGATGGCATCGAAATTGTTCGTAACCATCACGACACTATTATTTGGATAAAACTTAAACAGGATTTTTTTAATACTGCTGATGATATGTATATATGTGGAAGCTATGTATGGGGAGAAGATTCTCCAGTTTATAATACCATTAACGTGGATCTTTTTGATATTTTAGAAAATGATGTTTCATATTATTCTGAACTTGGTAGTGTCTTTGTTACAGGAGATCTGAATAGTAGAACCAGTAATAAATGTGATTTTATTGTATATGACTCAATTAATACTGTACTTGACGATTTTGACTATATACCAGATCACTCCTCAGTTAGGGCCTCTATTGATACAATATACAATAATATGGGATTAAATTGATCGATTTATGTAAATCAACCACTTTACGTATTGTCAATGGAAGAATATGTGATAGTTGTAAACAAACATTCTTTTCAAGTAACGGTTCATCTGTCATTGACTACTTATCGACCAATGAATGCAACTTTCCATTGTTATCACAATTTACTGTTGGCGAATTTAACGAGTGGAGTGATCATGCTCCGTTGCACTTTTCATTGTTTGGTAATAATTGTCTACCTAGTTACGAGACATTCACCGATGTCAAATATAAATGGGACAGTTCGCGTAGAGATGAATTTCGCTCAGGAATTATTTCGAAACTTCCTATTTTTAATGATATTGTTAGAAGTATTGATAATTCGAGCCCATTGTCAATTAACTCTATTTTAGATAAATTCACAGCCACAATTCGCAGTGAAGCGGATGAGCTATTCTCAAAATCGTACAAGTACAGTAATAAACCTTCATTCAATACAGACAGTAGTTTTAAGCATGCAGATTGGTTTGACAACGAATGTATTACTGCACGAAATCACTACCATGACGCTTTAAAATACTTTAACCTTAACATGACCGATTTAAATAGAAAAGTGTTGTGCGAAAAGAAAAGTGTTTATAAGAAATTAATTATGAAAAAGAAAAATATTGTATATCAGCGTAAAATGGCAGAAATTGAAAGTTTGAAAAGTAAAAAGCCGAAAGATTTTTGGAAATTTTTCAAATAAAAAAATAAAAGTAATTGCAATAAAATTCCATTAGTTGTATTTAAAGAGTATTTTGAAAATTTAAGTAATACTAATTCGGACAATCATAATGCACAGGCAGAATGTTTTGTTCGAACAATGACTTAGACATTTAAAATTGTACTTTTCCAGAATTAGACCAACCAATAACGGTGAATGAGGTATTAAATGCATGTTAACACTTGAAGCGTAATAAAGCGTCTGGTGGTGACTGTATTTTAAACGAATACTTTATTGAGTGCATTGAAATCTTATCCAGTCGTTTGTGTGATGTTTTTAATAGTATTTTAACCTCGGGCTATTTTCCTGAAAAATGGACAGAGGGTATAATTATACCATTGCATAAAAAAGGCCCTGAGGACGATGTGGATAATTATAGAGGAATAACCCTTATTAGCTGTTTTTCTAAGCTATTTACCGCTATTTTAAACAAGCGCATTGAATTATTTTGCGAAAATAAAGCTAAAATTTCGGATGCACAATTCGGATTTAGAAAAGGTTGTTCAACCGTTGATGCCATATATATTCTTATGTCAGTTGTACAACATTTTTTAAATGAAAATAAGCGTCTGTATGTTGTTTACGTTGATATGCTTAAATGTTTTGATAGCATATATCGCAATGCATTATGGCTAAAAATGTACAAATCCGGTATACAAGGCAAAATATTACGAATAATTAAAAATATGTATGAAAATGTCAAGTCATGTGTAAAAGCATGCTCGACATACTCAGAATACTTTAGCTACGCCGTTGGTTTACGGCAAGGGGAGGTTACGTCTCCTATTCTATTTTCATTGTTTGTCGAGGACTTAGAACTTTTGGACGATGCTGGAACAGCATCGTCTAAGGTATGATAACCATAAAAAAATTCTTCACAATGGCGACCTATGTAAAAGACCGAGCCAGTCCGATTGAGATAACTCGATTTTTCTAATCGAAATACCTCGACCTCGTTGATTTTCATTGATAACATTCTCCTAGTAGAGTTGTCGTTCGTGCGAATCGTCTTTCCAGCCAAACTCATGATTGGGAACAGAGTTATCCGTGATTATTTCCCAAATTGGAACACTGTTATGAAAGGAAGCCGTCTAAATACTACAACTATACCTCAAAATCCACCCACACAAAATTTCAACAATACTACCGGATCAGTACCACGAGTTCCGCGTGCAAATATGAGTGACGCGACACAGATGGGCTGCACAGGGGGTGCTCCGAATCACGACAATGAACAAACGTGCCGACCTTCCCTCGTCAGCGTCACAGAGCAAAACTATTCCGGTGGTCCAATAAGCAGTGACCACTCGCGATTTCCAGATACGGTAATGTCCCCAAGACCTCCCATTGAGCCAGTTCGACGGAGCAGCCCGAGCCGTCGCCGCCAACGCAGAGGACGATCACACAGTCGATCGCGTGTCCCAATAGGCCGACGGGCTAAAGCACCATCTCCACAGGATCGGACCCGCATTAAGGCAACTAATCAATCACCCGCACCGGCGCTTAGTCAGTTTACCAGGCCATGGGACGAGCGCGATACAACCACGGCCGGAAATGACCGCACACCCAACTAGGAAAATGTGAGGAACGCTACTCCGGACATAAAAGCAGATTGTGCCAGTAAGCTAAAAATCGCTTCCCTTAATGTTCGGGGCCTTAAACACAGACTCAAATTCCCAGAATTTATTGACTTTATTTATAGTTATGATATAATTTGTATTACTGAGACACACTTGGATAACACTGATATTATAGATGTTCCTAACTATACATTTATAGCCAAAAACAGAACTCAAACCTACCTGCGGAAATCTGGTGGAATAGGTGTTTTCGTAAAAAATGACATTCTACATGGGACAGAAACTAAAAAATCTAATAGTGAGTATGTTTTATGGCTTAAGATTTCCAAAATTTTAACTAACACAGACGATGACATTATGTTAGGTGTGCTTTATGTTCCACCAGAAAAATCTAAATTCCTCAATGATGATGATTTTCTACAATTAGACCACGAAATAAGCATTACGTGTAGCGAATTTAAACACACAATTCTTTTAGGAGACATGAATGCCAAAACAGCCACCCTCCCCGATTTTACATGTATTGATGATTTCTGTGCAGATATACAGGGTATCGATCCCGACACCCTAAGTACACTTAACAAGTCCCATATCTTAACCAAATGTAATGTACCCCTGTCCAGAAAATCTGTGGATAAAAAAACCAATAGTAACGGATTAGCACTTGTCGATATTTGTCGTAATAACAATCGGTTTATCCTAAACGGTCGAATGGGCACGGATAAAGACACTGGTCAATTTACTTACCGGAATAGCTCAGTTATCGACTATGCCATTGCCACTGCTGAATGTTTTGTGTTTTTAACCGAGTTCGGGATAATCGAGACGGATTCGCTGTTTTCCGATGGTCACGCTATAATTAAATTTACCGTATCGAGCAAAATTAAAGTAACACCGCCACACAAGCAGAAATTGCATAAAGATAGCACAAGCGCAAAATGGAAACAAAATTTAGCGAGCAGTTTTATTAATAATATTAACGAAGAGAATATTGACCACATTAAATATCTGTGTGATGTTTGCCCTTGTGCACCATCATCGATTGATGAAATAACTAACACTATTACCGTAATGTTCCAAAATGCCGCTGCCGAAACTTTCCCCAAACAATGTTCATACAATCATGCATTTAAAAGGCCATGGTTTGGTATTAAATGTAAACAAGCACAAACTTGCTATTATGAAGCCAAAAACATATATAAATGTGAGCGGTCGTTATCAAATAAGACTTTGTTACAAAATGCTAGTAAGAATTACAAGAGAACTATGAATTATTTTAATAACCAATATAAATTTAAAAATGCACAAACATTACGTACAATGCACTCGAAGAGCCCCAAAGAATATTGGAAATATATACATAGAATTGGCGCTAAAAAATCTAAGAACTCACCGAGTTTGGATTCGCTCTATAATCATTTTAAAAACATAAATTGTAATGATAGCACCGAAAACAATGAGTTAAACTTAAGTACAAGTGAACCGGTACCGTACGACACGCTGGAATTAAACAGGCCTATCACCGAGACCGAAATTGAAGCGAATATTCAACGCCTTAAAAATTCAAAAGCAGCTGGGCCTAGTGATCACATACTAAATGAATATATAAAAAATACTAAACACATGTTTCTTGCTATTTATGTAAAGTTGTTCAACATGATACTTGATACTGGTCATATGCCTAATAGCTGGCTTGAAGGCACAATTTATGCTATCTACAAAAATAAAGGGGACCGCAGCGACCCTAATAACTATAGGCCCATAACATTATTAAGTTGTTTTGGAAAACTCTTCACGTCAATTTTAAATGAGAGACTTAACAAATTTTTGGAATCGAATGAAATTTTAAACGAAAATCAGGCAGGTTTTAGAAAAAATCACTCTTGTTTGGACCACATATTTGTTCTTCAATCTTTAATTGAAACCCTGCGCAAAAATAAAAAGAAGTTGTACTGTGCCTTTATAGATTTCTCTCAGGCTTTCGACAAAGTGTGGAGAAATGGACTCTGGTTAAAGCTGCTATCAAGCTCCGTTACAGGAAAAATATTTAATGTTATTTATAACATGTACCAAAATATCAAATCTTGTGTTTCCCTAGACCATAGCTCGTCTCCGTTCTTCCCATGCGAAAACGGCGTTCGGCAAGGTGAAAATCTTTCACCGATCCTTTTTTCTATATTTTTAAATGACCTTGAGAGCCATATTATTATACGCGAAGGTAAAGGTGTTGAAATACCTGATCCATCTAGTGCTTATCTCTGGCTGAAGCTACTTGTTTTGTTATACGCCGACGACACTATAATTCTGTCAGACGATGAAAAAGATTTTCAAAGAAGTTTAAATGCATTTGATGAATACTGCACGCAATGGAAACTCAATGCAAACACTAATAAAACAAAAATAATCATACTTGGGGCTAGAAGCATCGCGCCCTATAAATTTTACATCGGCAGAAATGAAATCGAAATTGTTAAGCAATACAAATACCTTGGTGTCATATTTTCGGCTAACGGTTCATTTCTAAGCGCACGCCAACAAAATATCGAACAAGCTAAAAAAGCAATGCATTTACTTTACATCCGTGCAAATAATTCAGATCTGCCACTAGATTTAACATTAAAACTTTTTGATCATACTATTGTACCAATACTGACATATGGCTGTGAAATATGGGGTTACGAAAATTTAGACATTATAGAACGAGTACATAGAGAATTCCTAAGAAAAATTACTATGTCACGTAAAAGTACTCCGTCATATATGCTATACGGTGAACTTGGTAGATATCCGCTACATGTCACTATTTACAGCAAAATGATAGGCTTTTGGAGTAGAACTCTTTTAGGAAATGACAATAAATATTCTAAAATAATGTATATTAACCTTATCAACAATAACTCGCGTAACTTTAAATGGATATCTAAAATTAAACAAATATTGGAAACGATCGTGTGGCATGAACAAAACTCGCCCAGTATGAAATCACTATCATTACAAGTTAAACGTGTACTCATTGATCAATACATTCAGCAGTGGCATGCAGACTTGAACCAATCAAACAAAGGAAAATTTTATAATTCATTTAAAAACAATTTTGAATTTGAGAATTACCTTAAGCTTCTTCCCAAATCTAAGTATGTACCTATATTAAAGCTACGCACCGCTAATCATCATTTCCCAATCGAAACTGGCAGATGGAACGGCACACCCGAACTAAATAGACTGTGCACTTTATGTAATGAAGGCTATATCGGCAATGAAGAACATTACATTTTAAACTGCACCCACTTTACTACCGCTAGAATCGATATAAATATGTTCTCAAGACCTGTTCCTACTGTTAATAAACTCAAATATATAATGACCACAGGAAATGTTGATTACCTACATAGATTTAGTAAATTCGCTAACACCCTTTTAAGAAACATCAAATAATTCGCCCTTTATCCTAGTTGTGTGTGTCCAAACATATATAAAATTGAAGTGTAAATTGTATTGTTAATTGTTTTGTGAATTGTATTGTGAATTGTATTGTGAATTGTGTTGTAAATTTTATAGATGTTTGTTATACTTCCCATCATTTATACGAGTAAGAAAATACAACGCTATTTTGTTCCTTGCATTATCCCACTAACCATTGTTTTTCTGTTTGTTTTTTGTTGTTGTAATTTTCTGTCTATTTGTTTTTGTCTCTCGTACCTGTATTTTGACGGTACGCCGTTAACCGCGAAGCACATGTGCATTGAAATATTGTATAACTTCACATATATTGTTCCTCTTACTGCATACTTGTATGCCTGAGATGTAAATAAAGTTGTGTTCTGTTCTGTTCTGTTCTGTTCTGTGTTTCAACATTCAACAATGTCGCCTCCTTGAGAGCCACGAGTCAAAACTTTCTTACTGCATAAATTGGCTTGTTTCGCTAGCTATTTAGAAGCTGTCACTTATGATATATGAATTATTTATTCACTAAATCTCCGCTAATTATAACAATGGATGGAATTCGAAGGATATATTCGATGTGAATGGATCACTTTCTACAACAATGGCTTCGCCCATGAGAGACTTGATAACACTCGTGTCAAAACTTTCTTACAGCTTAAATCGGCTTGTTTCGCTATTTAGTAATGCAACAATAAATGGAATTCGAAGGATATATTCAATGTGAATGAAGCACTTTCTGGATCTCGACAGCTTGACAAGGCAAAACTGGCATACTGATGATACTGGTATTTTTAGTTATCAATTTAAGTCACATTTTGCTTTATAAATTTTGTTCGAGCATTTTGCGACTTATTGAATGGCTATGATACCCGATATCAACATGTCATATGGGATTTGCATATTACCAAGCTGTCCTGAAATAAAACATTGATTACAAACTCTTTACCCAAATTACTGGTTTGTATGAATTCTTCTTTCTATTTAAGTACTGAGTTGATATCATTATAGTCCAAATAATTAGACGTAATTTACCGTTTAGTCCATGTATATTGACCTCATATTTATAGGAGTAGATATTATGTTAAAGGGGCCTTTTCACAGATTTTGACATGTTTTGAAGTTAGTCATTAAATGCTTTATATTGATAAATGTAAACATTGGATCTTAAAAGCTCCAGTTAAAAATCCAGAATAAAATTCTTTAAAAAAAGTAGTCCGCAGCAGGGCTCGAACCAGTGACCCCCTTAGTCCTGGAGTAAAAACGCATTAGCCTGCTCGACTATTCTGCCAAGTATAAATGGTTGACGTTCTTTATACCTAATATAAGCAATCTTCGTAGTTTCACACAATTAAACAACAACAACATAACTCTCCAAATTATTCAATTCTTTTCGCGTTTCAACGCTTCATAATTTTTAAATCGTTAAAAGATGCATATACTGGCTATATTAGACCATGGTAAATGTTCAGTAATACTGTTTCCTAAAAATAACATATCTAAAACGAAAATTTGCGAATCCGATACAACTTTTTTCAATTTTTGTCAATTTACCAAAACGTGAAAAGATCCCTTTAAAGTTAAATTAACTGTATCCCAGTAAAAGAGACATTAAGGCGATTGTGGCCAGTTTAGATCCAGTTCAGCCTGCAGTTGCTTGATAGCTGTTTGCTTAAGAGCGGTTTTCTGACAATAACAAATAGTTTAATTGGATACTGATTACACTGCCCTTTTCCTGTTACCTGGCTAATTAAATTCAGAAGCCTGGTAACAGTTTAACGTTAATGTTTCCAATGTGTCAGACCAGGGCCTGGATTTTGAAATCTTGGACATGCATGGTCAGAAGATGTCATTTAAGATTATACATTTTTTCAAACACATACACATGCATACAAATATAAATAGTAAAATGCACTAAGTCAGAAGGCATTTGACTTCGGCTGGTGCCTTGGCACCCCAGGTGTTTCGGTTGCAATTGTTTGATGGACTCACTACTTGGATGTGTAGTTACATTATTTACAGTATATCAAACAGTATAATGTATTATTATGCCCCCCTTCGAAGAAGAGAGGGTATATTGTTTTGCACATGTCGGTCCGTATGTCCGTCCAACAGATGGTTTCCGGATGATAACTCAAGTATGCTTATGCCTAGGAGCATGAAACTTCATAGGTACATTGATCATGACTCGCAGATGACCCATATTGATTTTGAGGTCACTACATGTAGGTCAAAGAGCAAGGTCACGGTGACCCGAAATAGTAAAATGGTTTCCTGATGCTAACTCAAGAACGCTTATGCCTAGGATCATGAAACTTCATGTGTACATCGATCATGACTCGCAGATGACCACTATTGATTTAGAGGTCACTAGATCAAAGGTCAAGGTCACGGTGACCCGAGATAGTAAAACGGTTTCCGGATGATAACTGAAGAACGCTTATGCCTAGGATCATAAAACTTCATAGGTTCATTGATCATAACTTGCAAATGAACCCTATTGATTTTCAGGTCACTAGGTCAGAGGTCAAGGTCACGGTGACCCGAAATAGTAAAATAATTTCCGGCAAGAACGCTTATGCCTAGGATCATGAAACTTCATAGATCCACTGATCATGACTCGCAGATGACCCCTTTTGAGGTCACTAGGTCAAAGGTCAAGGTCACGGTTACCCGAAATAGTTAAATGGTTTCCGGACGATAACTCAAGAACGCTTATGCCTAGGATCATGAAACTTCATAGATACATTGATCATGACTCGCAAATGATCCCTATTGAATTTCAGGTCACTAGATCAAAGGTCAAGGTCACGGTGACCTGAAATAATCAAATGGTGTCCGGATGATAACTCAACAACGTTTATGCCTAGGATCATGAAACTTCATAGGTACATTGATCATGACTCGCAGATGACCCCTAATGATTTTTAGGTCAGTAGGTCGAAGGTCAAGGTCACAGGGACTCACCTTTGAAAAATGGTTTCCAAATGATACCTCAAGAATGCTTACGCCTATCATCATGAAACTTCTTAGGTACATTGATCATGGCTCGCAGATGACCCCTATTGACTTTCAGGTCACTAGGTCAAAGGTCAAGGTCACGGTGACTTGACACAGTAAAATGGTTTCCGGTTGATAACACAAGAAAGCTTAAGCATAGGATCATGACACTTTATAGGTACATTGATCATGACTCGCAGATGACCCTAACTGATGTTCTGGTCATTAGGTCAAAGGTCAAGGTCACAGTGAGTCAAAACAGTTCAATGATTTCCGGATGATAACTCGAGAATGCTTACGTCTAGGATCATGAAACTTCATAGGTACATTGATCATGACTTGCAGATTACCCCTATTGATGTTTAGCTCACTAGGTCAAAGGTCACGGTCAAAGTGAACTAAAACAGCAAAATAGTATCCGGATGATAACTCAAAAATGCTTACGCCTAGGACCATTAGACTTCATAGGTACATTGATCATGACTGATATATAACCCTTATCGATTTTCAGGTCACTTGATCAAATGTCAAGGTCACAGTAAAAAAGTTTCCTGATGATAACTGAATAGTAAGGCCTAGGATCATGAAACTTCATAGGTAAATTGATCATGACTGGCAGATGATCCCTATTGATTTTCAGGTCACTAGGTCAAAGGTTAAGGTCACAGTGACAAAAAATGTATTCACACAATGGCTACCTCTACAGCTGACAGCCTATATGGGGGGCATGCATGTTTTACAAACAGCCCTCGTTTGTATTATGTTGGTAAATGTTCATCTCGGTCAATTCTAGGTTAAGTTTGAAAGTAGGTCATATGTGGTCCAAACTAGGTCAACAAACCAAATCACAGAAAAGGTTAGTGAACACTCCAGAGGTCACATTTTCTTCCAGACCATCATGAAAATTGGACAGAATGTTATGTCGATGAAATAAAGTTTCAATTTGAAAGTTGGTAGTTTGTCAAAAACTAGGTCATTAGGTAAAAATAAAGAAAACTTCCTTTACCTTTCTACAGGTCATATTATCTTCCTGATTTTCATGAAAATTTCTTACAATGTCCATCTTAATCAAATCAAAAGCTGAATTTGCAAGTTGGTCCTGGCAGGCTAAAGCTAGGTTACAACTTAGTCAAATCATACACAAGTTTTTGACACTATAGAAGGAGTTTTGGGTGAGCGATACAGGGCTATCTTGTTTTAGAACAGCCTGTAGTAAGAAAGGAAAGGTATTGTATTTGTTTCAAAAGTAACATTTTATTGTTATTGGAAGTAAATGAGCAATTGTATGATGTCATAGTTTTGGTTATTTTGCTCACTTGTTATGATGTGACAAGGTGAGCTTTTCTTATCACTCTTTGTCTGTTGTATTTTATTCAAAGTTTATTGTGAACACATAAGATATCATTTTACAATGTTTAAATTTGGGGGTCACCTCTTTGCCAGATTCTTATGAAACTAGTAACCTCTATGTCATTTTTGGGTTTCATATTCTATCAAAAATAAGAGCACTAGGTCAAATATAAGAAAAGGTCTGTTAATACTTTAGTGGTCAAATTCTCTCTCTAATCCACTTATAAATTGGTTAGAACATTATTTTAAATGATTTCAAAGTCAAGCTTGAAGTAGCATATTCAACATTTAGGTCACAAGGTCTAATCTCAGAGATTAACAGGTCACGTCCCAAAGTGGGTCATGTGCTTCCAAGCATTTGATCAATAACTAAAATCATTAAAATCTATGTTAACACTTACATTTTTTACCTGATCTTCATGGCAGTTGATCAGAATATTCAAATAAATAAAAATAGGAACTCGGTAACAAGGCTCAACTAGATCGGATAGACGCAAAAAGTTTGTTCATACTCACAATGCCTTTTTTTCTAGATATTCGTGAAAAATTAGTTAACACCACTAGGAAACAATCAGTTTCAGGTGAGCCACATTGTGCTGTTAAAGCTGTCTATGTATAGTATAGATTGTTACAAAACCTTGTTTATCAATAAAAATAAATGAAAACAATGACTTTCTAAAAGTTGTAGTCTTGGATGATATATTCCTCAACTTATAATCTACGAAAATCTTTTGAGAAGAAAAACAAAATTTTACTATTATTATACCCCAACATACTGTGATTGGGGGCTAGCACAGGAATTCTCAATTATGCTCCTCGAAAAATAATGGGTTAGCATATTGTTGCTGTTTTATCCAGTTGTCTGGACCATTACTCCAAAAAGAATTGTAAGTTCAAATATGAGATATTTAGGTAAATAAATTTCAATGAAGGGAGTGCAGTGTCTAAGAACGAAAACGATTGGAACACAACCATTAACTATTGACCTGCGGATAAATGACAAGCAATAAAAATTACACAATTGCGGTGATGTAGATTAATTTAAATGGATGTTTATTTATTTTATGCTTTCCGGTGATTTATACAGAAATATCAGTGAAATAAACTGGCATCGTCAAACCAGTACTTTCAGTACTTTGATTTTACAAGATGGTGTCCATTCTGGTTTAAATATACAAGATATGATTTTAATTTTACTGTTGTTTGCAGACGGTATGGCGATTTTGGGTAAATCACCCGAAGAAATACAATCTCATTTAGACAACCTTTACCTTTATTGTAACTCATGGGGACTTAATGTTAATACTAGCAAAACAAAAATAATGGTTTTTCGGAAAAGGGGTAGAATTCGCCGAGATGAGATATGGACATAATAATGGGGACACAATAGAAGTCGTTGATAATTTTAACTATTTGGGTACTGTTATTAATTATACTGGTAGTTTTATATTAAACCAGGAGCAGTTAGTAGGAAAAGCTCTTAAGGCTATGAATACTTTGCTTTATAAATGCAAACAGTATGATCTAAAACCTAGAATATTGTGTCAATTGTTTGATGCCTTTGTTGGCTCCATTTTAAATTATGCATCGGAGATATGGGGTTTTAATCAATTCAAAGATATTGAACGCATCCACTTAAAATTTTGTAAAAGGTTGTTAAATGTTAAAAGCAATACATGTAATGCAACGGTGTATGGTGAATTAGGTAGACACCCACAGTATGTAAATAGATATGTTCGTATTGTAAAATATTGGCTTAAAGTTGTTAATAGTGAAAATATAATCATAAAAACTGTGTATTACCAGGAGATAAATGATTGTGATAAAGGGTATAAAATTGGGTTTCGAATGTGAAAAAGTTATTAAATGATTATGGATTTTCATATATATTCGAACATGCAAATATGATTAATGCAAAGTCGTTTTTATGTGAATTAAAATGTAGAATTGTAGATGCTTTTAAAACGGCCACCGGAAAAACTTTGCGAAACCGAAATTTCGCAAACTTAAGTACCCTTTTTCTTGAAGGTTTGCTTATTTGTGATAAAGTATAAGATAAAAGTCTAACTTGTGATTAATAATTGGTTATTTTTGCTTGTTAAATGCGTTTTCTTCACTATGAACTTTATTTGCAAAGTTGGGGTTCCCATGGGATTTTTGTAATATCCCATGGGATTTTTCATTATCCCATGGGAATTTTGGTTTCTCCCATGGGATTTTTCTCCAGCTTTTTTTATGGGAGAAAAAATCCCATGGGATTTTCAAAAACATAAAACACGTTCGTTTGTGCTTAGTTATCGATTTTAAGCATTGTTAAAGCATTTGTGCTTATTTTCGTTCAATTTACTTTGATAGAAAAAAAATCCCATTTTTTTATGGGAAAAAAAAATCCCATGGGATTTTTTTCTGATTTTTAGAGATTTATTCATGTAACCTTCAGAAACACTACCTTTTAACAAATGATGAGCATTTCTCGCGATTTCAACGCGTTATATCGTGTTTTAAAATAATAAAAAAATCCCATGGGATTTTTTTGTCCCATGGGATTTTTTTGTCCCATGGGATTTTTTTCCCATGGGATTTTTTTTTCCAATGGGATTTTTTTAAGGTATAAGTTTCTAAAAGCTATATAATAATAATAATTATAATAATAATAATAATAATAATAATAATAATAATAATAATAATAATAATAATAATAATAATAATAATAATAATAATCGTGCTCAATATGATGAATTTGTACTTTTAAGCGACTAACATTTTTATTCGAGCCGATCGTCGAGTCCGAATGGTGAGTATAAGAGCAATTTACCAGTACAAATAAATCTCACTTGTGAAGAGAACGCTACCGTACTATAAAATAATCTTGATAATAAGTCATATCATTTCTCGACAGAAAATGAAAACAGTATCCATATTGATGTCAGCAATGTCCCCTGCTATGATAAATATTGACAAAATAAAAAACCTTGACAATAATTCCGTGTCGAATACGCATTAGATTATAGCAATCAAATTCATATAAGCATTGATAAGATAATTTGCGAAAATGGGTCTTATGTCAAATACGGCAAGCGTAGCTCCATTCCATAATGTCCGGTATTAAGTCACGTCAAGTTTCGTGGTCGAATTATAGCATAATAATCATTTTCACATTACGCGAATCATATGAGTTTCCCTACATATATTGTGTTAAAATTTATGTTACACTAATGTGCGATGATGAAAAGGGGATTTCGGTAATTCTACATTCGCCCGCCTAGTACCGAAATCCCCATATTTACGCCTTAAAGGGTCAATAGGTCATCGGTATGAATGGTTTTTGACTTCACATGAATGTTAAGGTGCAAAAAAATGATATTAATTTTAATTATTAAGCACTCTTGACAGCATTAAGTTGCCTCTCAGTGGGGATTTCGGTAATTCTACACTAGAACTTAAACGCGCGCCGGTACCGAAATCCTGCTGTACAAACCTTCAAGTGTCAACAAAATTATTATAGTGTTTTTTTTTTCATTAGCAACCAGTGACATGTATTATCTTCCATTCGGTTACTTCTTTTGGAAAATAATTAGAGGGGATTTCGGTACTGCTACATTCGTACGCCCAGAGCCGAAATCACCCATGTTTACGCCAATCCCCCATATTACGCCTTAAAGGGTCTATATGTCATTATGTTTGGGTTTTGGCTTTGCATTAATGTTGATTTGTACACAATCATATTAGTGTTAATCATTTAAACACTCTTATCAGAATATTTTTTCCATTATTAAATAGTTTATTAATGTGAAAAATGTGTAAACGAATGTAAAAAAGGTAAAATGTACATTTAAAACATTGGTTACACAAAAGTATATGTAAATATAACATGACATAGTAATAATAAGTCTTCAGAAAGTATTTTCCAAACAAATCTGATTAAACAAATGATATCGTACTACCTTATTTACAATATGCTATACACTTTTGCAATTTAGTTATCAATGTTTAATCAAAGCATAAATCAGGATAATATGTTGCCTCTTAGCGGGGATTTCGGTAATTCTTAACAAGCACATAAACCCGCGCCGGTACCGAAATCCCCGCTGTACAAACCTTCAAGTGTAAAAAAATACTGATTTAGGTTTAAATAAAGGGAACAATAGTATTTTTGGCCACCAAAAAGCACGTCCGCGTCAACAAAACGATTGAAATTATGTCAGAAACCCAGCTTTTCATTGTATATATTGCAATACACCATCGGCCGCCGAGAGCGGAATACTGCGCTTGGCCGCTTAACAATGTGGATTGCATCAAATTAAATGTCAATTTTCGATTTTATTATAAAAATAAACACTGCCTTCTTATAAATATGTCAAGCACGTACACTTAACAAAAAAATCGATATATCTTTATGTAATGTAGAAAAGTAAAGCGCTTTATATATAACAATGTTTTATAATGTCTCTCTGGTTGAGAAAAAAAACTAAACAAAACCATGTAGAACATATATGTTTTCATAATTAAAAAAATTTTTTTAATGATGCACGTGATGTTTTATAATTGATATAAGTTCACGTGTCATTGAACGAGTTAAGGGAGAGATGCGAATTAAATTACACATAATTAAAAAATGATACTATACTGTCAGCTTGATTTATAAATTGTGTTCCATCGCGCCAATATATTCATTGTTCCATGAAATTGTGTATAAAAGCAAAACGATTGAAATTATGTCAGAAATCCTGCTTTTCACATGAAATGATCTTTAACACTTTATTTATTCCAATCAGGTAATTAATAATAATAGGGGAAGTCTATACTGTGTATTAGAAACTTGTTGTGGTGATCCCTATCTTATCCGCTCAATACACATCCACCTGGCTACTGTACAGAAAAAATTAGATTTACTTCCAAAATAACTGATTTCATTAATTGCTAACTTGTTGTCTACATTTTAAATTAACAACGATAATGGATCAACATCACCGTTGCACAATTATTAAGTTCACAGTAATCTGTACTTTAAATAGATAGCCTAATTAAAGACGGTGCTAATAAAGAACAAAGCGTGAATGTGGATATTAAGAAATTAGATCCTTTTTTGCATGACACTGGCAGTATATCATTTTATCTTATATAAATAAGCCACATTTAAGACATGAATATAATTAAAATAAGACACATTTGCATCTTTCATTTCTTGAAAAAAAAATAAGCACGCAGTCACATATAAATAAGATACATTGAAGACACAGAAAAAAATAAATAAGACACATTTGCATCTTTCACTAAATTTTCTTAAAAAAACATGTGAAACTGAAGAAAAACATTTATTACTGACACATTATTCTAAAAGTCGACTGACAACTTAAGTTCAAAGAGGGATTTACAATTAAATAAGATCCATTTTCGCATGATGCTGGTTGTAGAGCAAGCAATACATTTCTTACTGACACATTATTCTAAAAGTCGACAGGCAACATAAATTCAAAGAGGGAACCACAATTAAATAAGATCAATTTTCGCATGATACTGGTTGTATAGCAAGTAGTCACATATTAATTACAGCTTGCATTAGTTGCAATAATTTTGTTAAGTGCGCGTGCTTCTGAACGTTGCGTTAAGCGAGAGTGTTGTCATTTTGTTAGTTTTATATTTTTGTATTATGTATGATTATTGCTTGTTTTGAATTTGAAATAAACGCTTTCTGGCAAATAAGCATCGTCTTAATTTTAATACAAATAATGAACATTTGACATACAAAATGTCCAATAACATACCGGCAATAACATTATATATATGTTAATTTCTGTGCATGTTTATAGCGAAATTATAGCCGACATCGGCAGTTAGGGAAATTTAGTGACACACTTTAACACATCAAACATGCATGATAGTTCTTTTTTCATATGATATTCCCCTGGTTGCTTACCGGTGTATTGGTGCAGTTGATAACCCCGCCGGGACTACAGTAGGGTGCTAATACACACGTGTATCGTGTTCAATACAATCGTCTTAATTTTAATACAAATAATGAACATTTGACATACAAAATGTCCAATAACATATCGGCATTAACATTATATATATGTTAATTTCTTTGCATGTTTATACCGAAATTATAGCCGACATCGGCAGTTAGGGAAATTTTGTGACACACTTTAACAAATCAAACATGCATGATAGTTCTTTTTTCATATGATATTCCCCTGGTTGCTTACCGGTGTATTGGTGCAGTTGATAACCCCGCCGGGACTACAGTAAGGTGCTAATACACACGTGTATCGTGTTCAATACCCGATCCATGCTACAACGTGTAAGAACGGGAATTTCGGTAATTCTAACTTTTTAAGCTTGCGCACCTCTAATGGGCACATATCCAAATATAATTTAATTAATTATTTTCCTAATCAGCATCATTTCACTAAACTACATGCAAATTTGTAGGTAGCTTTCCATGCTTAAAAAAAAATAAACCGATTTTTTCAAAACCACCCTCACGCTCGGCTTTTGTCCAGTTTATTTTCACCCCTGGGGTATATAAAAGTTCCATAATTCATTCAAATTTCCAAATATGGGCATGCAGTTGGTGTGTACAGATGCAGTAAAGGTGTTTAAAGTTAAAACAAGATGAAATAAGTATTCTTTTACAGACATTTATTTTTTACAAATTTTAATCTATGGAATAGCGCCATGAAATGTAAGTGATTTCAGCCAAGTAAAAATTGGGTCGGTTAAAAACAAAGTGTCATAAAATTCAAAATAGTATCATTTAAGTTATATTTTAAATTAAGTTTTTATAGAAACACTATATACAGCAAAAATACCAAAAAATAAACAGATTTACCGTTTACTTTTTGAAATAAAAATAAAAATGCAACATGCATCATTCGTATTTTCAGCAGTAAATTACTGTAAAATCATTAAAGTTCGTGTGGTACTAATTTTCGTGGATTTCGTGGTTCTGCCGAACCACGAATTCAAGTACCAACGATTTTTGATACATTTTAATCCGAAATCGGTCTTTTTTGAATGGCATTTCCGCCATTTTCTTTGTTGTCAGTTGTCCGAGATATTTGTTTTTTGTAATAGTAACTTCACTTCAGTAGGTCACATTACACTTTTATCTCGACTAATTAAAATATTTCAAAATTGTAAATGTTGTTGTTATTTTCCACGAATTTGTTGTAAATTAAATATGTTTGAACTAAGATGTTTATGATTACTTAGTTTGATAAGAACTACGATGTTAATGATTAATCAGTATGAATAACAAGTAGTGTGTTTATATAAAATATCAATCTGTTCGCCATCCAGTGCATTAATAAAACACTAAAGTCGTGCGAGTTTTTCTTTTTTATTCATCATTGCAAATATACGTTTTATTCATCATGGTTAATAAACGTAACGCGCAATTTTTGCCCTGGTTTCGTCACAGTAAGAAGCGTACTCCCCACGCTTCCGTTAACGTCCAATGACCATTTCTTCTACTGCATCGTTAGCGGCCTGTGTTAATAAAGCTTCAGTCGTAGACAGAGCCTTTGCAGGGTCGGGCAATCCTGCCATAGTAGGAGAACGTGTCGGTACTGTTCCCGTTTTCAACCATTGTGAAAGAGACATTGTTTGAACGCAAGTTAATGCGATATGTTGTTTTATTGATAAGTGTTTGGTTGATAATGCTATTATAATCAAGCACGGTATATAAACTGTACATCAACGACTATCCTCTTTTACGGGACATCGTCAAATTAACATTTTGAAGATTTATCACATATGTCAATTAATGCCAATTAAACTTAAAAGAGACATTACATTTTTCACACCTGTATTTTGGGGACCTTATTACTCAATTGTTACGACTAGGGGACCTATTGCGCTGTGATTTACAAATATTGTTAAAACAACATTGATGGAAATTAGCGAGTGGGGACCCACAAGCGCGCCGCTTTATTGCTCTTATCGACAATTATCGGAAACACTTTCACGCTTCAGTGCACATTAACCTCGAGTCGTGCTGTCAACACAGATAAGCAGATTATGCTTCGTTATTACTCTGGTTGTTTTATTAAAACCTTAATAATTATGACGGTAAGTTGTTTTTTATTTGAAATCCACGAAATTACGTGTCAACGAATTAGTTGTTTTTTATTTGAAATCCACGAAATTACGTGTCAACGAATTAGTTGTTTTTTATTAAACCACGAAATTTCATACCGACGAATTTCTATACGTTTACAGTAATCAATTTAGCCATAACGTTGTTTTAATTTTAAAATTGAAGGATGTGCATACAATTTTCAACATATTTAACAATAAACATAGCTTATGTGCTATATTAAATCAAATTACGTTAGAAAAGAAATAAAACGCGTCGCAAAAAGTATGCGATGTCGGCAGGAATCGAACCTGCGCGGGAAAATCCCAAAAGATTTCAATTTCATCGCCTTACCCACTCGGCCACGACAACTTAACATCTGTGTAACCTTAAATTAGATATATATAAGTAAACAGGTAAAAAGGCTCGCTCGATCTTTGAAGAAATCGCGAAATCGTATTTTTCAGATGATAATTGGATCAAAGTCAATATTTATAGTGAAAATAATGTAATCTAAATGAATAAGTTAAACATATATCAAAATTCGAAGTTTGAAAAAAAATAAAATGCATCTCTCGGAAATAAGCGATCATTGAAGATCGGCAATGGCTTATGTATGAAGTGAAAGGACAGTTGAAAGTTTCCATTTTGCACGTTAATGATTCTGATAATATGGTGACAAAGGCAGCAGTCCTATGCAGTATTGTGTTTGACCGGAGAGTAGCGTGATCTGTGTCGGTGTTGGGCGCTCTGAGGGCGCAATCCGGCTACATAGGTACATAGAAACCTCTTGTGGCTATAGTCCATGGATCGGGTTCGGCAGACAGGGAACATGTAAATTTTTCGGCGTTAGCTGTAAACGCCAGCTTTTCACCTTAGCCTGACCTTTGTTAGCGTCCAATAGAATTCAAATAAAACTTCCCGCGGCCAAGTACAGATGAATACACTTCATTGACTGCATTGGCTGATTTGAGAATACGACCAGAACATTGGAAACATGTCCGCGTCTTTGGAAAACTGTTTTACTGCGTGTTCAGCATGAAACAATTTTATATCTAATGAAAAGGCTTAATAGATAGAACAGTTTTACACTCAATCTCGACATCAATACAGTTTGTGCGTCCACCTTTTATTTTCAGAAGATTTTCAGCGCGAGAACGTTTGCATTTAAAGGCTATGTTCTCATATTTAGTACTAACTTCCATATTCCTGTCAACATGTTAACATGTTAAAGTATAGAGAGCAGTGTAAGCGAAGACTCACTTTAATGCATTGCATTTCAACTCGCGAGGTATATCGGGTCAATTTGCGGCCACTGTGTGTGAATGTCAGAGTTTACATACAGGTCATCGCTGCGTCTCTACCCTATGTGCTGATCGGAGTTCGCGGCCAGGAAAATAATCGTTACATAATAAAGACGCTATAGCGTGAACTAGGTGAACTGGAATTTTCTTTAGACCAGACAGATGTTAAATGAAGATATCCAGCATATGGTTTGTCAATAACAGATTCTTAATGTGTTTTACAACAATACCATGATAAATATTATTTTTAATTAATTTAACAAGAATTATGCCATCATATTGTCTAATGAATTAAGCATGAGCGCAATGATTCTCGATACTGTTAATAATCGAGTCAAATAGCAACGCCAGACAAACCACTAAAACAGGTTTGTTCGAAGAACGCGCGTATAAATATTTAAAATATGTACGGATACTTCGCGTGTGGCCGGTTGACTCATATGTTTCACTTCCATTCTTCTTTTGGTTTTCTGTTTTGTATCTATACGTTTATGACCAGCAATATGTAATAATGTAAAATAAGCCGCGAAAACTCCGCGTATCATCCCGTACTGCGTTTGCTGCAGCTAAGAACTGCACAGAAAAAGACATTCGCTATCTTTGATCTCATTCATTGAAGTCTTTACCTATCATTAACTGCAACCACAATCAACGCCGTATATCTTTTTTAAAGATATTTCTTGTTATATGTATGTTTTATATCTTAATTACCTAAACGTATATTTATCCTGGTTACTTATTTACTGAGGTATGAGTTAGTCGCAATGATTGTAGATACGTTGTACTATATTTAGTAAGTATTTGGAGGACGAGTGGCACGGGCACGCGCTTTAATGTCACTTATGCAAGGAACGCGTTTTGTTTATATACGTATTTTTGATATTCCGATAGGCTTAAGGGAGGTAACTTATTCAAGTAAAACGCGATATTTTTGCAATGCCTTTTTATAACTCTTGTTTAATTAATTACATACGAATATACAGCTAAATTTAAGATGATTTTTACCAGAAAAAAAATTCGGAGAAAGATATATTGAGATTTTGATATTCCATAGAATGCGAGTCTCCATATATATTTTCTATTGCAGGGGAGGTAATTTAAAATTTTTAAAGTCTCCGAATTGGTCTTTGTTGTATCTATTTACGTTTATTTTCAAGCTTATGGCGATTAAAAAATTAATTATTATTAGTATATGCTCACATGGATATTGGTACGGATATATCGTGTTCATATAACTGTTACTACATCCATTTCATTCATCATTCAGGTCGGGCTACACAAATCTCGTGAAGAGGCCAGTAGGACCTGTAAACAAACTCTCATACACACACTCTTCACTCATCGTGGCGCTCTCGCATGTCTGAGGCGATATATAAGATCGATGTCATATATAATACTGTATTCGCTGGTATTTTCGGTTGATATGTTTGACTGCTTAGGACGCAATGAATATAGTGTATTTATATTTAATCGAAATGAGCACATTGTTGTTTCTGGCGGTATTCAATTTCTGGTAATAGTTTCGCGATTAAAGACGTCGGTTCTCGGTTAGGTGTGGAATGTTCTTATTTGTTAATGTGCCAAGTGCTTAAAGGCGGTTTATCGCACTTTATTAGTCGGCGTTTCAAGAGAATGGGTAATAAATGCAAATCAGTAGGTGCTTAGAAGACTTAAGTACGGCAAGAACCACAACTCACTCTGCTAGGAACGATTACCACTGCCTGTCTGCAGCAGACGACAAATGATTTTGCTCTAGCAGTGAATGTATATACCAGCTTGTAAACGCCATTGGCCAGTCTAGTGTTTATCATTAAAATATGCACATATTGGCTGCATTCATGGAAAACGAGGCTTAATGCACGTCAAATAAGATTAGCCTGTGCACAATGATAAGCATATGCAATGCGAACAAGCTAATCAAGGACGACAACAGCGAACAACTAAAGTGCCTTCAGCGCTTTGATTTATAATATACATTATGTCCTATGTTATATGGCGTATAGCTACTAATATATGTGTGTATAAAATATGTTAACCGTCTTTATTTTTTAAATAAATGAAATCATACTGAAACTCTACGAATTGAGGATTTACATGTTTTTATGAGCTGTCAAAGATTATTACAAACAACAATTATTATCTTTTTTAATGCAGACACTTTAAAAGACTGTGGGTGCGGACCCAGGATCCTGCGATAAATCAAACGGAAAGGTACTTTAGGTACTTAAGCTACGTTGAAGAAACTCGGACATTGTTGACGCCCTGTCTTCAATAAATACTGTTTTTGAGTGAGGTTAAACTTACAAATGTATTTGTTAGCCAATTGACGTGTATCGTGGTATTTTGAAATTATTTTTAAAATAACTGGGCTAAGCATTGGTTTCGGTAGAAAAGTAATGCAACAATTTCGCTAGATTTGAACACATTTTAACACTCCGCATTATGATATTTTGATTCAATTTTTCATATTTATACCAAGTGAGTTTCCATTTGACCGCCTTGCGGATACAGATCCATTAGCATGTGCTTGTGTATTATAATAACAATTAATGAGTTAATTTACTACTTACAGTATCGTTATTTTCATCAACATCATCGTTATCAACGTTATCATGATCATCATCATCAACATAATCATCATCTCATCATTATCATCATCATCATTATCATCATCATCATCATCATCATCATCATCATCATCATCATCATCATCATCATCATCATCATCATCATCATCATCATCATCATCATCATCATCATCATCATCATCATCATCATCATCATCATCATCATCATCATCATCATCATCATCATTCGTCATCATCATCATCATCGTCATCATCATCATGATCATCATCATCATCGTCGTCGTTGTCGTCGTCGTCGTCGTCGTCGTCGTCGTCGCCCTCGTCCTGCTCCTCCGCCTCCACCGCATCATCAGCAGCAGCATCGTCATCAGCAACAGCAGCAGCATTATCGTCACTATCACCAACAACATCGTTATGGTCGTCATCGTCGTGATCATCATCATCAGTGTCATCATCATCATCATCATCGTCATTGTTATCGTCGTTTTTATCCTCCTCGTCGTCGTCATCGTCATCATCGTCGTCATCGTCATTCTCATCATGAACAATTTCAACAACCGTAAAACCTATCGCTCAGCTCATTTTTGCAGTGAATTCGGATGTTATATCAAATCTTTTTGATTAATAGAGTTTGCTGCTTAATGTATTAATAACTAAATAATAATGTTGATAATATTGAAAATAAATGGTTTCAATTTTATTTATCCGTTTAAGATGCAGTATTTGACCAAGTCAATTTGTCGCTAAAAGTAGTCATTACACATTCAATCCAAAAAGCGTTACGAGTTGCTATTGAAACTATAATCGCATTCCGATAAAAATGGTGTCTGTATTAGGGCCTGTTTAATTTCTACGCTTAATTGCAATTCATAAAAATATTTTTAAGGGTACCGGTATATCTAGACACACTCTGTTATCCAAACAATCCTTGTGATCATAAACAAATAAACAATGAAATATAAATAAAATTAGATGATAAAAAATGGTATCTTCCTTTTTGCTGTTGCTAGTTATCAACAGAGTAGCAAAACTTTTAAATATAAATTATATTCAATTCATAGCACGCTTAAAGATTTGAAGTTTATCTAAATCTATAAGCACAAACATATTTATGTTTGTTAATACAAAGCTGTAGCAGTTTTCTGATTGCGCTTGAAAAGATGTGATTGTTGTTGTTGCATTAATAGTATCATTAGTTTGTATTTCCAGATTAGGTATTCCACCATACATTTTGTTTTTAATCATATGTCTTATAATTGGCATTGCAATATTTCAATAACGAGTAATCAACACAATTGACTTTATGTATTTTTAATTGTTTATCCATATTATCATTAACACTTGAGGGAAAAATAAGCTGTGTCATTTTTTATTTTTTATTTTACTTATGGTTCAGACAACTCTGCTTTTACTATATGCCGTAATAATTATAAGTTTCCGTTCACTTAAAGATATTGTTTTTCGTGTTGGAAAATTTAAATACGAAAAATATTTAGAGACAAGTGTGTTATGTTTGTTTGTCAATTATTTAATTGAAGTAGAAATAATACATCAGTGTACATAATTTTATTGTGTTGTTCCCTTCGTTCTTTACTTTAAAAATGCAACTTAACAGCTTTGCAATCAACTGAAATAATATATAAAAAGTAAAAACAATAAACGTTTGGCTTTCTTAATACGATATCATTTCAAACGCTGTTGGAAGGAACCATTGCTTATTAGAGGTTTACAAGGTAATTTACCCAAGTACGCAAATGTAATGGTCGATTGCCCTTAGGCATGATTCTGTTTTATTACTTTAATCCGGTTGTAAAAATGCATGACCGAAGGCTCATCAGATAAGCAAAAACAGGGTCAAAATCTGATAAAATAGCGCTGTTTAACTGACTGTACGAAAATCCGTATGTCCGAAAATTTAGAATCATGAAAACATAAATATTTTGGCTTAAAAAGGAAATGTAAGAAAATTTAGAATGTAAGAGAAAATACGGTGGTTTTATGGTGTTTAAATCGATTAGAAATAGCAAAACCTAAAGACATTATCTCAAGTGTGATTTTCAAAAGATTTTATATGAATGTACACACACGGTAAAACTAGTCTATTAAAATGAAATACCTTCATTGGTTCTCATGTTTTTAATATTTATTAAACATAGGTATTTGTGAACACTTGTTGTTATATAATATTGAAATGTACACGCATACTGAACATAAAATCATTAGCATAACGGCTAAGTTGGTTTTTACTAAGATTGCAATAGTGTTTATTTTATTATTATGAATCTTATGAGGATAATTTTGAAAGTATGACACAGAGTATCTGAAGAAGATATATACATAATCACATATGTTGTTGTTGTTGTGGTTATTGTTTCAATATTTTTATGAGTATCATACATTCAATGACGAAAAGCTATTAATTTGTCATACAAACACCATAATTATTATTGGATTGCGGAGATTAAACAAATCGATTCCCTAGTAACTGATATAACTGATACATTTTTTGAGCGACAATTTGAAACTAAATCTAGTATTATTTAAATTTGATTATTTTAATTGCAGACTTTTTTTATTAACCCCAATTATTGTGTACGCAACGTTTCTTTTATTTAAATCGCTGAGTACGAAGCATCAAGCTATTTTTTTAATTAATTGACAGTGATCTTTAATGTATGTCATAATATAAATTGAAATCAATCTTAATTAAAGCTTGAGCGGTTGGTTTGTAATAAGTTTTGTAAATGTTGCTGTAGGATATGTATGCACAATAAATACTAACGCTCTGGCATATTGTGATGGTGATATGATTATATATTGCACAATGAATATGTGATGATGTTCTTGTGATAATATTGAGGCTATAATTAGTTTTTGAATTAAGCTAGCTAATTTCAAATAAGATACAAACACATCCCAATCCTAAAATTATCAGTAAGTTATAGTATTGTTTGCCTCTAGGCGCATAATTAATTGAAGGCCTAGTTTATCTGTTAATCCTCGCCCCATGTGGTGTCCCAGTGGGTACACTGATATTAATACACGATGTATTGGTCCACCATTAAATCTCTTATCAAAACATGTCTCTCAGGTGACTGAAAAATGGCTGTGTAGATACAACAAATACTACTACAACGGAGACTAAGATAACACATGTTACAATTAATTTGTCTTCCTTGCGTTCTTCTTATACGACAAACACTTCTAAAACAAAAAAGCAAAAAGCCGCTACTGCTACTGCTTCGGCTACTCTTACTGCTACTGCTACTGCTACTGCTGCCGCTGCCGCTGCCACTGCCACTGCCGCTGCCACTGCCGCTGCCACTGCCGCGGCCACTGCCACTGCCGCTGCCACTGCCGCTGCCAGTGCTGCTGCTGCTGCTGCTACTGATAGTGCTACTGCTACTGCCACTGCTACTGCCACTGCCACTGCCGCTGCCACTGCCGCTGCTGCTGTTGCTTCTGATAGTGCTACTGCTACTGCTGCTGCTGCTGCTCCTGCTGCTGTTGCTGCTGCTACTGTTACTGCTACTGATACGGCTACTGATACTGCTACTTCTACTGCTAGTGCTACTGCTACTGCTACTGCTACTGCTACTGCTACTGATTCTGCTACTGCTACTGCTGCTGCTGCTACTGCTGCTGCTGCTGCTACTGCTACTATTGATAATATTTCTCCTTCTACTTCTCTTTCTAATATTGCTAGCGATGCTTCATAATTTATTTTTAAATGTATCATTTTGTTAAAACAGGAAAGAACTGTTATATATATTTTCTTAAAGGGATCTTTTCACGCTTTGGTAAATTGACAAAATTGAAAAAAGTTGTTTCAGATTCGTAAGTTTTCGTTTTAGTTATGATATTTGTGAGGAAACAGTAATACTGGACATTTACCATGCTCTAATATAGCCATTATATGCATCTTTTGACGATTTTAAAACCTAAAAATTATAAAGCGTTGCAACGCGAAACGATTGAATAATTTGGAGAGTTCTGTTTTTGTCGTTAAATTTTGTGAAACTACGAAGATTGCTTATATAAGGTATAAAATACGTCGAGAATGTGTACTCGGCGGAATAGCTCAGTAGGCATAAGCGTTTATACTACAGGACTCTGCCAGGACTCCAGGGGTCACTGGTTCGAACCCTGCTCCGGGCAATGTACATTTCCTTTTTTTTTTTTTTTTCTTGATTTTTTACTGGAGCTTTTATGATCCAATGTTTACATTTATCAATATAAAGCATTTAATGAATAAGTTAAAAAAATGCCAAAATCTGTGAAAAGGCCCCTTTAAAGGTGTAAAGAATCTAAACTTTTCTGCGATTAAAGTTTTATTTAACTGGATTAGTATAGGCCACATAACAGACGCTATTGTACTGATTTGTACTAAACAACATTTTGTCATAATCAACAGTTTTAACATGCCGCAGTTTCCTTGGAAGTTGACCTTTGATTGGAGTTATGTATAAAACATTAACAAGGTATTTGTTGACAGTTTGTCCTGTCACAATTATATATTAGTTGAGCCAAACGTGTGATAAAGATCCCTTTTGGGGTGGCGATAAATACTATTTATATATTTCAACAGTGGGAGACTGAGAAAACATATGTTACAATTAATTTGTCTACTTTGCCTGCTTCTTCTTTATATATTTTTCTTGCTAATCGTTTAAGTTTAGTTTTAGTTAAGTAGGTATATCAATTTACATTTTTTGATAGATATTTATTTGGATAGTAATAGTATGTTTTATTTTGACTTGACATCATTGAACCGGTTTATTCATTGATAAGATCGGGATCTCCACAGGTGTTTAATCTCGATTGTTAGGTGGGGAGAAGGGTCCGAATGATAATGTTGTCGTCGGCTTACGAATCACATTTCACAAGTTTTAGACAAATATGCATACATTATAAACCTAATTTAAGTATTACATAGATAATAACTTATCTTTATTTTGATGAACTACGTTTAAGGTATAAAACTATAATTATCTATGTGTTGTGTGCCGCATACATACCATCTTGCTTTTTTAAATTTGATCACAACGGTCCGAAGTCATAAACATTCATTATGTATGGTTGCTAAAGCACAGTGTATACTAACTAACCTATGTTTATTGTTGCTTGCTAGGGTTATTATTATTATTTTTTATTTTTTTTTATTTTTTTTGGGGGTGGGGGGGTGGGAGGGCTTTTATAGAAGATTTCAACTAGTCCTTCAATTAACGAAAAAAAAATATTGGTATAAGAAATATAAAAGAGTAATAGACAGCTTCATTCATGCTGTTCTATTATGGTGTTTTAACGCATATAATTATGTATGGTTGATGAAGCACATTGTATGCTACCGATGTTTATTGTTGTTTGATGATGATGTTAAGTTGGTGTTGCTGTTGTTGTTAATGATGTTGAGAAGGAGGAGGAGGAAGAAGAAGAAGAAGAAGATTATGATGATGATGATGATGATGATGATGATGATGGTGGTGGTGGTAGTAGTGACGACGACGACGATGATGATGATTTTGATTATGATAATGAGATTTGAATTAAATTAATGCGCAAAGATTTTTCTTTTTAGCGGCCAAATGCAGATATCTGCGCTCGGCCGCTGTAAGGGTTATGTAATATTTGCAATCTACATAGGAGTCAATAGCAGATACCAAGCACCATATGCTTATGAGAAACAAAAGCAAAATATTGGCAATCGCTGAAATCTCGAATATGACTTAATCATTTTATTAAATGAAAACCGGTAACTATTTTAAACGGTTATTATATTGCAACAACTTAGCGGTGTTTATCCAAAAGACCATTGTTATAATTACAGGGACGTCAATAGGCCAAACTATTCAGGAAATATGATTTGAGTCGTCAAGGATAGATTTTGAGATCAATGTACGTCCGATGAGATTTAAAGGGAGTTGGAGGCGTAGGGACAGATTCGTTCGAGTACGCGATCATTTGAGAACAAATTATGTTGAAGCTTTATCGGAATTCCGGAAATTTGCGATCGGTACCGATTTTTCCTGGTTCTTTTTTATTGATTCTGATAAGTTAGCGGCCGGCACGGACATGAATATTAACTGACGAAAACCTCTTCGCTACTTTCCGAAAATCTTCGACATGTTGCAAATATCCGTAATATTCCGCATTGTACTCACCAGAAATTGCAACTAGAAAGACTACAATAAATCAGTTAGCTACGGCTCGGGCGGGGATTTACCTTTTATCCCTGTAAGGGACCTAATGCCCCAGACTACCGGCTATTTTTTCCGGAATTCGAACTTGATACACTTGATATCCCTGAATTAAATATTTATATCCGCAATTTTGATCTCTAGAGTGCTGACTGTTAGTATTGTATTTGACTGGAATGACTGTCGATTATGTGTTTTTAAGATTAAAACAAGCTTACGAAGAACTTTGTGTTTGCTTTTTTGTACGCTTTCTTTTTAAAAATGTATTGTCCGCCACGGACGCAAAAATTGACCAAATGTACCAGATTGTGGTCTCTTTAAAGTGCTATGTTTTTACTGCCGTGATATCTTTAACAAACTACACATTATTGATCGTGGACGTTTTATACTCTTATTGAATTTGTTTCCTCAAAATATGCTCTTCTATTAGTAGATGTTTAGGTGACGATGTTCTAATTATAGATCTTACACGGCCAAGAAACACTAGATAGGTCTTTGCAAAGAGAGCTGTTGGATATCGTGAATGCGTTCAATGTGGCCTGTTTATTTCAGAAAGCTATGTGCAATGTTTTATGGGGATTTCTATCAAATTGCCAATTGCAAAATTTGATTTAATTCATTCGGACCTACAAGCGGGAAACTTCTTCATTAAAATTCAATGGGCTTTTAAGAAGTTCGTTGAAAGGCCAAATTTGACGTTAAACAGCAACGCCAAAAAAATTGCTACTCAGTCTTATTTATCACTTTTTTTGTAAGATTTACCAGTAGACGTTCTTCAGTGAAATTAAGCAAACACACAGTGCCGTCAAATATGGAAGGGTATTTAGGTAAAAATTACATCCTTCTTTGTGACTGTGTCATGATTCTTGATGGTACTTTCAATTAGTATGTAGACACCTTTTCATGCTTGATGACACTTACATCTTGCCTGATGTCCAATGTCTATTTACATTCTGCTTAATGGTATCATGCATGTGTACAGATGCAACATTCTTGTTCGTTAATTGCATGCTGCATATGTGTATGTTGGTTTGTGCAGAGAGACTTGTGCAATAGGCGCAGTGCATAATGAAATCAAATATTAATGCGTTTAATAAATTAACGCGATGGTAAGATGTGAGTTTCACCCAAGCACAAAGCAACATACTATCATGCATGATACAATGATGTCAATTGACAGTCATTCCGAAATGCTACGGAGGACCACGGAAATTTACGGCGTATAACGGAAATTTTATGTTATAGGAGAAGTTGCGCACCTTTGTAAGATATTTGCTACTGAACCGAAATTAACCGCGTGTTTGTAGACTTAACTTTTTTTTGGTTAATGACTAACCATAATTTTTGTACAGTAATTTACCTTCAATAACCAAAGAAAGTCTATGGATATATTTCAATATATGCTACTAATGCATGTATGCAGAGCTCCAGATAAGACGCTTAAAGTCGTAAAAAATTGAATTAAATTTAGTAAAAAAGTAGACTTAAATTCTGTGCGTACGGTTACACATTGGAAAAATAAAATAAGAATTCAAAATGTGTGATCATGCGTAAAACTCAATATCAATGCATATAATGTAAACATTTTATCAATGAGTTCCCACTCGTCTAGGCCCTCATTACAATTATGAAATCAACAGCACTTTAACGTTATTATGAATAACAGACCATCTTTACAACAGTCGAAAAGCCGAACGTTTTCCATTATCTGGTCCTTTTATCGCAAAAAGTCTTCTGTAACCCGGCAATTGTCATTAGCTCTTCTTAGACTATAAACCTAAATGCGGATATGCCAAAAATTATATTTACCTGAAAAAAAAAGAATTAATAATAGACTTTAAGGCTGGATTATTATAGAGTGTAAACCAAGATTTTGCTGAAAAAGTTATCTGGAACTTTGCATGTATGTTGAGAGGAAATCGATTACATAATTTCAAATTTACTAGAGTACTTTTATATTGCACCACATAAAATGCTTTAAAACTATAATATTGAAGTGCGCATATAAACTTTATTATAGATGGGTAGGTATTTCGTGTCAATCTCTTTCACATATGAAAGAGCTGTTGGTCATGCTGCTTTAAGTACATATAGATGCATGACACAATTTAGATTAAGCAAAATAAAACACTAGGTATTTGCCAAGAGTCAAATATATACGAGCAGTAAGAGCGTAATCGTGCACAGCGAGACTTACTCATGTAGAATTTAAAACTCTAATTGCTTTCTTTCGAAATAATTTCATGTGTCCGATCTAATATGCAATATGCCCGGTGTTTTTTTTTGCGGATTAATGTTCCGTTTTAGATCCATAATTAACGAATGCCTCAATATTTTCAAAAATTAACACCGGAATAATGTTCACCGACATTTTTTCATACAGATTGGATATAAATATTATAGAGCTTAACAAAAAATACATTAAGCCCTGTTCTCCCGGCACACGTGCTGGACACACAGGTGGTTAGCGTGTGGCTATGATAATAATTAGTGAAAACATCTTTTTGAATGATAAATAATCATATTAAAACGAAAAATCAAATTTTCTATATAAAAAAAAATCACTACCGTTTTATATATAACAAGGTATCCAACTCGAAATCATCCGAAAACGGGGTGCATCGTTTTGAGCAGCCATTACTAAATTAATTTTGCAGCGATTTTCATGACCCGGTCTTATTCAACGCAGAAATGAATTTCCTTTTAGGAAATGTATATATATTGTTATATTTCTACACATGCTGGGTCAAATTTTAAGAAATAAAGCTATACATAATTCGTTTGACCCAGTTGTTATCGATCAGACCGTATTTATGAATGAAATCTCCAGTTGTAAAGACACAACTCCGCATTGGAGCAATGAAATCACTCTTGTGTTTAAAATGTCAGTTCGTTGAAATGTATGTAAACAAAGGTTTGAAAATGCGCTGGACAGTTAGTTTTGATGCATAATTCTACGGCAAGCACGGTAAGAATGTTTTTTTCATACGTTTTATTGAATAATGGTATCGAGGTTCGTGAACTTTGCAGGGAAAATGCCCATTTCCCCGTGAAGATTTCAGTCATGAATACTGTCTGATCGATCACAGCTGGGTCACGCGAGTTGTGTATCGTGTTATTTTTTAAAAGTTGACCCAGTATTTGTAAAAATATTGCATGACATATACATTTCCAGAAAGGAAATTTATTTCTGCGTTGAATAAGACCAAGATCGTGAAAATCGCAAAATTGATGAAGTAATGGCTGTTTAAAACGATGCATCCCGTTTTCGGATGATTTCGAGTTGGATACCTTGTTGAATATATATTTAACTTATTTTTTTTAAGAAAAGTTGATTTTTCGTTATAATATGATTACTTATCATTCCAAAATATGTTTTCACTAACTAGTATTATAGCCACACGCTAACCACCTGTAGCTGGACACTTTTAAAAAACACAATACAAATTCAAGTACTTATGCACTTAATTGATTGTAAACAATGACGGTTGAAATCCGTGCGTGGGAATTTTTCTGGTAACCAAGAGCGACGTCAACGTTCATGACAAACCTGTTTATATGACATTTATTTATTGATTTTTTCCAACTTGATTGAAAATTATGTTTTATGATATTTTAATACATGTAGATGAAGTAGTTGTTTTCTCAACGAGGAGTACAATAGTTGTACAGTACTAGACACGAGTACTTGTAACTTTCAGGTTTCTCTGTATACCACAGACATTATATAGTCATAAAATGATAAGTATGTGTTTATAGAAATTGTAATTATAGCATGGTAAATAGACTAGAGAAATCTGAAAGTTTCACGCACAGGTCTGTGGCAATGGGGGTTTGGGCTACTTTATAAATATGAGGTCGATATGCAATGCACATCGGTAGATTACGTC
This sequence comes from Dreissena polymorpha, assembly GCF_020536995.1. Classification (NCBI taxonomy): domain Eukaryota; kingdom Metazoa; phylum Mollusca; class Bivalvia; order Myida; family Dreissenidae; genus Dreissena; species Dreissena polymorpha. Next base: position 80,173,711 of record NC_068356.1, read on the forward strand.
TACTGTAATTATTTGGACTAGGGAAGGGCCACAATTCCAACACATCAGCCCCGTTATGTTCTGAATAAAATACATGTATAATTTCTTGAGTGCTAATTGCATCTTACAAATATCAAAAACATTCACGGCAGTCAATTCATTGTGTAAACGTACTGGTCTTCATGGCAATAATGAACGTATTTAGTTTAATGGAGATTATATAACGAAGGGAACTAATTCAGCTTATTCAGTTTACTAGTCAAAATGATTCGGATGTTTTCGCTTTTTTTCCGAAAAGTAATTTATTCAACATACGGAAAATAAACGCGCGCCACCTGATGTCATAATTTAGTAACTTGCATTCTGCTTACTGCCTGTTGCTAACTGCCGTTGTTAATGACGCTTAGTGGCAAAACCGATTATGACTGGTTTCAGGAATAATGAACACACAAACATTGGATAGTCACCAAGCATGTTGAAACAATCATCAAGTATAACCGATAGAGAACAAGCATGTTGGAACTGTCATGAAGCATGTTAGAATAAACATCACGCATAATGTAAATATTATTCATGAATGATGTAATGTTGCAGCAATCATCAAGTATAAACGAATAGACAACAAGCATGTTGGAATTGTCATAAAGCAAATTAGAATAAGCATCAGTCATAATGTAAATATTCACCACGAATGATGTAACTTTTACCTAAATATCCTTCCATAGACATGTGTTGTTACTAAAATAGACATAGAGATTTGAGCATTGGGAGTGACCTAATCATACTGTGCTTTAGCAGTATTACGGAATACCGTTAGTGCCATCGTGGTTACACATTAAAATCCAGAGGGCGAGAACGCGAGAACGCGATAGTACGATGGCGACAATGTGACAATACGATGATGACAGGGTGACAATACGATGGCGACAATGCGATAGTACGATGGCGACAATGCGAGAACGCGATAATACGATGACGACAATCAGACAGTGCGATGACGACAGTGCGACAATACGATGGCGACAGTGAGATAGTACGATGGCGACAATACTACAGTTCGATAGTGCGATAATACGATGACGACAGTGCGAAAATACGATGACGACAGTGCGACAATACGATGGCGATAGCCGACAGTGCGATAGTACGATGGTGCCAATGCGATAACGCGATAGTATGATGGCGGCAATTCGAAAATGCGATGGCGACAGTGCGACAATACGATGGCGACAATGCGATAGAACGATGGCGACATTGCGATGATACCACGGCGACAGTACGATATGACTATCGCATTGTCGCCCCCGTACTATCGCACTGCCGCCATTGTATTGTCGCACTGTCGCATTGTCGTCATCGTACTAGCGCGTTTTCGCAATCGTACGAACGCATTGTCGCCATCGTATTGTCGCACTGTCGTCATCGTACTTTCGCGTTCTCGCATTCTCGCCCTCTGGATTTTAATGAGTAACCACGGTGGCCCTAACGGTATTTTGTACAGTAAAGTGCGTAAAATCTGGTTTGGAATAACAATTTTTATGCCGAAAACAGATGTTGAAAACCCGACTTTGTTTTATAAGTAGTAGTCTAAATATACAATGAGTTTTCCGAGCATTAAATAAACATATTAAAATAAAATTCATGTTCGTATCAGTTGAAGTTCTTGTTAATAGTAGAAGCAAAGAACACAATAAAACGCTGATTGGGCTTACTAATTTGAGGCAAGAAAAAACACATCGCGCTATTATATATAACATATAACGCGCATCCGCAAAGTTCGAGCGCCCGTCTCGGTGCCGTCGTTTCCGGTGAAAGTTTCGCACAGGAGCTACCGAGTTTGGATATGAGACCACGAATCATGGCTTGACTTTATATATCAGTCAGCGTAGTACCTGACCAGACTGCGCGGTTGGACAAGCTAGGATGGACCAACTTCGGCCGCATATGACATAAGACCCATTTTCGCATGACGCGGGTCATCTGACCTTTATAATGTGTATATAGCTTTGAATGGAATTTGCACATAGTTTTTGGCATGGATTTATTGTTATGTTAATGTGTTGCACGCTTTCAAAAGCAGAGGGCATATATAAGATCAATTATACTACGGAGTTCATTTTCTGTTGCAAAATGAAATGCAATAAAGATTGTTACTCAGCGGTGTGTACAGTATGACAGCGTTGTCTGTCTGCGATGCATTTATACTGGTTCTAAGCTGGCATACTCACCAATTGGACTCAACCATCTGCTCGAACAAGAAATGATAAGTTCTACTAGCATAAACCTTTAATTGTAACTCATTTTAAAAATATTCATGTTATTTATATTATTCAATTTATTATTCAAAATTATAATTATTATTTCCTTTATTGTTGTTTTTCGCATTAAGAAACTTATTCGGCTTACGAAACTGAAAAATCCCATGGGAGAAAAAATCCCATGGGATTTAAAATCCCATGGGATTTAAAAATCCCATGGGATTTAAAAATCCCATGGGATTTTTTATTTTTTTTTAAACACGACTAAACGCATTAAAATATCGTAGTTGTTCATCATTTCATAAAATATGATGTTTCTGAAAGTTTCATGAATAAATCTCCCAAAATAAGAAAAAAATCCCATGGGATTTTTTTCTCCCATTTTAAAATGGGATTTTTTTATTACTAAATATTTTTATATATAATTGGCATAAAACCAATATACAGTCCTTAAATAACGTTAAAATACTTGCAAACGCAAATAAAACACGTTTTTTAAAATGTTCAAAATCCCATGGGATTTTTCTCCCATTTGCAAATTATGGGAGAAAAAAAATCCCATGGGAGAAAAAATCCCATGGGAAAATCAAAAATCCCATGGGAAAATGCAAAAATCCCATGGGAACCCCAACTTTGCTTATAAATTTCATAGTGAAGAAAACGCGTTTTTTGAGTGAAAATAACCAATTATTAATCAACGATAAGACTTTTATCGCATACTATGTCTCAAAGTAGCAAATCTTTAAGAAAAAGGGTACTTAAGTTTGCGAAATTTCGGTTTCGCAAAGTTTTTCCGGTGGCCGTTTTAAACAAGAATGGTTTGGCAATATGAACGATAGTTCTGTTTTAGATATGTATAAATATTCAAAACAACTCTTGAATACGAAACTTACTTAGATTTACTGCCAAAAAGTTTGCGTACATACTTTGTTAAACTAAGGGCTTCTGCCCACCCTTTGAGAATTCAAACTGGAAGGTACGCACGTAATAATATTCCCCGTAATGAAAGATATTGTCAATGTTGTGATCAAAGGGACATAGAGGATGAATTCCACTTTATATGTAAATGCCCATGTTTCCAGCAATTAAGACAAAAATATATAAAAATTGTTTACTATGTGAATCCATCAGTTTTTAAGTTCCATACTTTATTGAACTCAACTTGTAAAATTGAAATTATAAATTTGTGTTAATATATGAAGGAAGCTCTAGCCGTAAGATATTCTATCACAAATAATAACTAAAGTAGTTCCTTACTGCTAGTAAAACGATATATATTTAACTACGGTAATGTAAAGTCGTTCTTCTTTGTTAAATATACTTTGTCTCAAATTGTTATATTACATTTTGTATATTGTTATAACTCATACGTTGTAATATATAGACACGTGACAATATTTTGTATTATATTTTGTGTATTTAGACGATGTACATTTGTATAAGTCTTAATAAACTGTCTGTTCTGTTCTGTTCTGTTAATAATACCGTCGAATGTCTTATATTACACACACTAAATGTAAGCGTTAAGTACGCGATAAACATATAATAATAAAAATTAATAATATAACAATTAATTAAAAAAATATAACTCTTGATTTCCTCAAGTGAAAATGTTTTCCAAAACATTTGCATCAATTCGGAATTCATTCACGAAAGTTATTTCGCATAAAACCTTCTAACATAAGAAATAGCTGTTTATCATTTCACTGGGGGCTGACGAGGTCAAAGCGTAGTCCGTTTCGCTACGACGTCGGGTATATGTTTTACTACGAAAACATGGTGTAAATACACTACTTAATCAGGCGAGTTCCATATTTTCTGGTGTTTATGGATTAGAGAACGGAACATCCAGTAATGGTAGGTACTTATTTTCAATAACAAACTAATAACAAATGCGCGTAGTTGCAACCTTTGAGTTTATTTTGAGCTAAAATCGAAATATTTTGATTTGAAGCAATGCATAAGGTGGTTATTCTGTTAAAATAGCCTATTACGGTAACTTAAATTAAATAAAACTACATTTTACTTCGATTCAGTGTACATTACACATTTTAAAGTACAAAACAGGTTACGAACATATATTTTAATTATGCAAATTCTTTGTTTCGAAGGAAATTACAAGTCGTTTTATGTAAAGGTTTCGCACAGAGTATGTATTGGTTGCGCAACGAAGTACAAATATAATGTATAGGTTGCTCAACGAAGTTTCTGTATCCATTTCTGGACATATCACATGCAGTTTTCAGTTACTGCAGACTGCCATTTCCCAGTGCAAAAGATGCCGTGCTTCACTGTGCGCATGCACATCCAAACGAAAAGGTTGAACCCGGTGAAAGCCTGCAGAGTCCCGGCAGAGCCCCGGTATACCGTCACTACGCCGGCACTCACCGGGGTTATACCGGCATCAGACCCCGGCAGAGCTGCGGCAACGCCCCGGTTTAACCGGGGACAACCGGGGCTCCACCGGGAAAGTATTCAAATGTTTAATACCTCCGGGATGAACCAGGAGTTACCGGGAAGGACCGGCAATAACCGGCTTGGCACTGGAAACAACCGGGACTGCATCGGGAACAACCGGGACGGTACCGTCAGAGCACCGGTTTACTTATGTAACGTAGCTATAAAGGGACTCTGCCGGCATTCACCGGGGCGTTGCCGTAGCTCTGCCGGGGTGGTTTTGGGCCCCGATGGAGCTAAGGTGCCGTCCCGGTTGTTCCCGGTACAGTCCCGGTTGTTCCAGGTGCCACGCAGGTCGTTGCCGGTCCTACCCGGTGACTCCCGGTTCATCCCGGAGGTATTAAACATTTTAATACTTTCCCGGTGGAGCACCGGTTGTCCCCGGTCGTCCACGGTTTATCCCGGTGGAGCACCGGTTCATCCCGGTAGGGCCCCGGTTCATCCCGGTAGATGCCTGATCACGCACTGGGGCTCCGCCGGCATCATAGTGAGACTGGGCCTTAACCGCATTGTAACACGAAGTAAATTTACCGGCCGTCATGTACGCAGTTAACAATAACCTGTGACAGAAACCCACTGCCACAACTTTACAACAATATATTGATTATGCAATTGCGGATTTGTGCCATTGGGGTCCTACTTTCCACACCTTACGGCTGTTACAGGTGTGGATTTTACAGGTACAATCATGTATACGAACATGAAATTCACCTCAAAATTAGTTGACGATTACCGATTTTCAAGAAAATCGCTTTGATATATACAATGTAAAAATCAAAATCCGTATGAGATAAATAATGATCGAAGTTGGAACATGGGATTTACTTTGACATAAGCAGAGTTTCGAGATAAGCGAGTTGGGAATAACGAGAATCGAATGTCATTTGATAAAGAGTACCGTATGCTGAAAACCTATCGTCGGTCTCTATCAAAATGAACGTATAAGGGATTGTCAAAAGGTGAAGATGCGTCATTTTTATTGAGACCGACGACATTAGGTTCTCGACTCTCAACTGTCATCTTATATATGGATTTTCGATTTTAATCGTTTCCTTTGGCCTAGTCGTGAATGTAATTATATCATAAAAATGTGCATTACCATGTCGACTGTGCGCTTCGGATCATGTTGTGCCGTTGTTACTACCTCTGTCTCAAAGGAAACATCCAGCCACTCCATGACTCTGTATTAATTTTTTTTCCTCTTTATTTTGCCTTTGAGAGATAACCAATACGTCTTCTGTGAGAAACGCATGCACGCGAAAGCGTTGTCGTAGCGAGGCATATACGTATGCTGTCAGAGACATGATCATGCCTTATAATAATATGTAGCCTTTATTTCTGATAACTGGGTCACCCTACACATTTCTAAACACCCCAGTGGCTTAACAATACATAGATCAATATGGAAATTGTAAAATTGTGTCAATTAAACACAGTTGTAAACCTTAATTGCATTTTTTAAAAGTGAAACTTGACTTCGGTTTGATAAATCAGCGGTCTATTTCATGTTTAACCGCATAAACCAGACACATCTTGGATTATAATTTGATGTAACAGACCTATGAAATGACATTGTGCTTAAATTCAGAGTTTTGTTATTACAAAATCATAATCTTACATGTTTTAAACACAATTTTCGACTTATCCGTTCTCGATGTCATGTGTATTTAAACAATGTTTTCGTAGTAAAACATATACTCGACGTCGTAGCGAAACGGACTACGCTTTGACCTCGTCAGCCCCCAGTGCATTTGGAACTCAGGTCCCAAAATGTGCTTAAAGGGAAGTTTAGTTCCATAGACATAAAAACGCGTCGAGATAATTAAACAAATCGTGATACATGTTATATTTTACTTTAAACAAGTACAAATACTGTTTATTGTGAGAGAAAATGATATTCGAACCTCCAACATCTCGATGGTCAAGAAATTAAACAACAAATTTGTCGACGGTTCTGCTTCAATAACTTTTTTATTCCGACGTCTACGGTATTGAAACAAAAAACCGAGGGGAGCACAAACACCATAGAGCCGAAAGGACTTATTCATTTAAAAGAAATATAAATATAAACTGACTTACCGGGTGAACATATCCGCTACTCCTTCACGAAAAACACTAAAACGACGACATCTTGGAAGTTGTGTTCCAACTTTCTCACTTAAACGCGGTAAGCTCCCGTATACGCATGCCCCCCCCCCCCCTTAGGTTTAAGAAATATACACGGAAACAAATATCCGATATTAAATACGGAAGGCTCGTGTGCAATGTTTATCGCTAAATTTCAATAGCCGAATTAAATTGATAATCTTCAACGTTTTTAACATGCTTTAAGTATACGTTATACATTTACATGCGTTACATATGCCTACTACATTGCAACACCTAATAATGGATACTCAAAAGGTTCTATTGATTACACTCACATGATGATGTCTGTCTTATCGATTGAGCTTGAAATATAATTAGTCATTTATTATATTGAAAAAATAGAGAAATAAAGTTGTCTTCGTAGAAATACATGTTATCAAGTAGTCTTTGAAACATACCACAGTATTGCTTAATATTTAATTCCAAACAAACTTCCAACACCCATGAATAATATACTGCATATTTGCTTGTATATTGCAACATTGATCAGACCAAGACTCTCTAAATCTTTTCCGCACACATGGCGGTAGCTATCGTTTTCGCTATGCACCTACCAAAACATTTCTTAGCACTGAAGCCAGGTATGAAGAATATTTCGATTTTAGCTCAAAATAAACTCAAAGGTTGCAACTACGCGCATTTGTTATTAGTTTGTTATTGAAAATAAGTACCTACCATTACTGGATGTTCCGTTCTCTAATCCATAAACACCAGAAAATATGGAACTCGCCTGATTAAGTAGTGTATTTACACCATGTTTTCGTAGTAAAACATATACCCGACGTCGTAGCGAAACGGACTACGCTTTGACCTCGTCAGCCCCCAGTGGATACATTGCTGTGAATGCATGGCATATATATATACAGTCCAGCCCCTCTTAAGCAGCCAGTCAAGGGAAACGGCCAAATTGGCTGCTTAAGCGTGTGGCCCTTTAAGAGGGGGTTGGGTCATGTGGAGTCTAGAGTTGATGAGTGCATGGCCAACTGTTTAAATTGTGCATAAACAAAATGGTAAATATGTGAACATGTACTAAACAATGTATAGACTTAAAATAATTTTATTTCTTCCTTTCTAAAGTCAGCTATAAAACATCATTTCCATTCAAAAGATTATTAAATTCATCTTTCTAATCATCATCAATATCATCCTCATCAGAATCAAGTTAATGAAAAAGAATCATTCTCATGATTCGTTTTTTACAGAATGCGCGTTGTATGGCCCCAATGCACTTAAGATGGGAACAGTTGTGAATCAGTTATGTGTGAATAACTCCCGTGTCACTATCAATCGATAATTTAAATGGTTTATTGCAGTTTTATGTCTTTGTAATACCTACCGCACGAATTGGTCCCGACAGTGATCTCCTCCACGATAAAATCGTGGCCAGTTACTTAAGAGACTGATAATAGCAACCAGGTGTAATCCTATTGGTAATCGTGCTTTTCATGCATAATATTATAAAAACATTTATTTCGCCGCGTAAATGGTTTTATCAAAATTAATTTTGAAATCATTGTTAATATAAAACAAATATAAATATAAATGAGAATCATAATTTGTAACCCGAAACACACTCCCGATTGATTTATGTTAACGAGACGTTTACAAATTCTAGCATAAAAAAGTCCTCATGTATTTCCTTTGTCCCGACAAAAGCGCGCGAAAATTATGCACCAATGTACAATGTCACGTCATACCCATGCGTGCGTGTATTGATTTTTGGATAAAAACTTTGTAGCACAGAGAACATGTAGAGCAGTTGATTTGGTTAAAAGTTGCGTTGTTCTTTTTAACTTTTAATAAGCCGATAATTGTCATAAATGTGTGCTTGAAATAGTATGATTCAACAGCTACAAATAATCAATTATAAATTAAGCATGTCTTTTCCTGTACTAAGAGATGATATTCGCATGTGCGATCAAACGGTCGCATATTGCTTTTAACCCGATAACCCGATAATCTGCCGCTAATTAATTGCAATTTGCAAACTGGCTGTCAAAATGTTTATCACACATCACGCTTCAGTACAGCAGAGCCTAAACCGCAGACTGGAAGTACGTATTTTTTCGCCGTTGCGTCGGTGTCATTTTGCCAGTGTACATGACTGACTTACTCGCGCGTGACCACTCATATGGGGGGAATTTAACATTTTGGATGCGAAATTGCTGGCCGCTGGCCAGAGAAACGGGGTTACCGCTAAAGAGGGGTGCATTACATAGTGTTTATCGACGGTCGCGGCACAGACCGGCCATCTACACGGCGACCGGCGATGAGGGGTGACCGGAATTAGGGGTTGGACTGTATATATTTTTTAATTTACATAACATTCCCAACGAAAGTTACTAAAATTAAAGACACCTGAGAGTGTGGGCGTTGTTATCATTTTAAATACATAAAGATACTTGAAACTTGCATGAAGACCAGAGTTATTAAACAATATATCTTCATGAAGAACAAAAGACAGTGATACGATACGCTTACGACATGCAGGCACCCTCGCATTGATATAATTACTTTATGTCTGGTTATATGCTATGAGGATTTATGCGTACGATATTCAGGTAATTTAAATAATTATATACTTATGAATGTATGCATTAAGCTCAGAAATTTCAATTGAAACATCTAATAAATCATGTCAACACAATTTGCTAAGGGTTTTATCGAATATTTAGCAACCTATTGTATTTAAAATGTCGTTTATTTTAGCAGTGTAAAAACTAAAACGTTGAGAAAACGTTTAAGATCGTCTTCATCTAAATTGCTATTTACGGAGTAGTCCTTGTATTATACAAGTAATAGTAGTAAACATGTCTATTTATTGTTTATGAGTAAACGATGACACGCTTTCTCACTTGTCACTTAAATAATTATAACGTACCTATATAGACGGCCTAGTGTGAATATTAGCCCCTCCACCTCTTGAACTCCACAAGGTCCCCGGGTATGAGGTCCGCTAAAACCGATCGGTTGTGCCGATCCATATCCAAACAAATATGCAACTCTCCGTGCTAAGACTTTGACACTTATTGAACAGTTCGGATCAATAAAACCGATTATTTATCGATGAATCCGATACAAAATACGGAACTCCGGTGTGCCATGTTTATCTTTAAATTTCATTTGCCGACTTTATATTTCAATGCGCCAAAAGGTTATTTCGTGTGCGATTTTAAGATATCAGCTAGCAAAAGCAATAGCGATGAGCAAACACATTTTCCCCCGATTTTAGCTAAGCATTTATCTGAAATTGCATACAAAATATTGAAAATTAGTATCTGAAAAATAGTTTTAAAAAGTCATCAAACAGTTACTGGTAACTGGTATTTTACATTTAACAAATGCGCGCACTACATTAATATGTCACTCGACTATACATTTTGAATGATTCAAGAGACGCCTGAGGTATTTATTTATTACTGGTGACCTTTTTCAGTAATTAATGAACTAGCGTATCTTCAGCCTTTTTAACGTGCTTCGTTGTGATTGAATGTAAACAAAGTATCCGTTATACATACGTTATATCCGACCCAAACCAATATTTAAACAATAAAATATATTTTATTCCCATTAACATGATGTTGTCTGTCTTATTGATAGAGCTTGAAATATAGTCTGTCACAAATAATAATGAAACAAGAAAAAATGAGTTTTGCTCGTAAATATACATGTTATCAACTCGCCTTTCAAACATGCAACAGTATCGCTTTATTTAATTCAAAATCAATGTCAAACACTGTGGGATAAGTATAACTAAGCGACGGTATTATGTAACACATTCGACATAAATTAATGCTAAGTGTAGTATAAATGGTATGAGTTCACACCATGCATGTGCAAACATAACATAAAAATCATGAACGTTTTCTACTGAATGCGCAAGTAATAAGACGATGTTTTAAGAGTCATATGTAATACTCACTCTTTAGATTTGTAAATGTAAAATTTTTGCTACGTCCCCTCTCTCTATATTTAATGGTTGATCCGCATGTACATACATTCTGCATAATGTCATTATTGCGTAAATAAGTAGCGTATGTATTCTGCAACATTACAATTAGTTTTTTGCTACGAACAATTCATCGTTTATGCTTCATAATGCTTATATTCAGTTCCGTCATAAATACAATTTCTTTTTGGGCGTAATTGACCAGCGCATTGAATACTTTTGATTTTTTACTGCAATATTGAAATGTTCTTTCATATTATACAAAATATTTAACCCGGCCCTTATTTATTTTAACCCGTCATACAACAGTGTCTGTAAGATAAAACGACGAGAATGAGAACGCGATGAAGTCATTTGCTTCTTCCATATAGGCGCTGAAGATAGACAGTGGCACATTCGGAACTTTGCACTGAGATGGTAGAGTGGAGCAGTTTAAGATTCGTATACCAAATGCCATGGGTTTGACTCTTTTTATTATTCCGTTTTCCCAATATTGTTGTAAAATGTGTTTACTTACTGTTGGAATAGGACACGACGTGACGCTTGCGGCAAAACAAAATCATGAACCAAAGCACAAAATAAAATATTGTTGGTGCGTTATTCAAGAATCGTATGACCGGATACGGAGTGATATGGTGCGTTTAAGATTTGAATACTTTATTTATCATGTCTGGAACAAAGATCGACACAATCCCTAATAGTGCGTCAACATAGCGAAATCCCTTCATGTGTGGCGTCTATGTTGCCCGGTGTAAGCACACGCTGTCTTCTGAATATGATGTAATACGGATTCCTTAGGATACGTCTACCTCTCAAGCAACATTCACCGCAAAACCCGTTGGTAGACAGTAGCCCCACGAGGAAATGCTTCATGTGCATCTTTTTATGAATCGTGCGAAAATGGGACTAAGAACATGTCAAACAACGATAAGATGGACAATCATCAGTTGCATACGAAATACCGTTAAGGCCATCGTGGTAACACATTAAAATCCAGAGGGCGACAATGCGATAGTGCGATAGTACAATGGCGACAATGCGATAGTACAATGGCGACAATGCGATAGTACGATGGCGACAATACGGTAGTACGATGGCGACAATGCGATAGTACGATGGCAACAACGCGATAGTACGATGACGACAGTGTGACAATACAATGGCGACAGTGCGATAGTACGATGGCGACAATGCGAAAATGCGATAATACGATGATGACAGTGCGACAATACGATGGCGACAGTGCGATAGTACGATGGAGACAATGCGACAGTACGATAATACGATTATGACAGTGCGACAATACGATGGCGACAATGCGATAATACGATGATGACAGTGCGACAATACGATGGCGACAGTGCGATAGTACGATGGCGACAATGCGATAATACGATGACGATAGTGCGACAATACGATAGTACGATGGCGCAATCGTACTTTCGCGTTGTCGCAATCGTACTATCGCAATGTCGCCATCGTACTATCGCGTTATCGTATTGTCGCAATCGTACTATCGCATTGTCGCCATCGTACTATCGCATTGTCGCCATCGTACTATCGCACTATCGCATTGTCGCCCTCTGGATTTTAATGTGTTACCAAGATGGCCAAAACAGTATTCCGTAGCTGCACGATTCCGATATGAATCTGTGCTCTGCGTGATGCTGAGAACATGTCGGGCTCTTGATTTCCATGAAACTTACAATAATCAACACAAATTCAGGGTGTGTTTTGATTGAGGGTGGTTGGCGGCGGTAAGCGGCATAAACACGCTCTTTGAAGGTTTTCTGAAGATTCAATAACGGGGTCCGTTTCGCATCATTCGGTGTTGTGTTTAAATTATTGATTAATTGAATATAAACTTCCTAAGAAGACCCTGTTAGCTCAGTTGGTAGTTGCGTTTTACTGTCAAGCGGAACTGTCATGAGTTTGAACTTTATCCCGGCAACATAACTAAAGTGAGATTGGTCATTAAGGTCCGCCGTTCTACGCCGACGTATACCATTCTCTGAAAGTAGATTTAGAAGATACGAACCCTGACGACAGCAAGACCCCACTGCTTTTTACCACATACAATCCATGAATTGAACAAGACGCCATAAGGCATTGTGTGACTTTTCTCAGTGGATGCATTTAAAGATCAACTCGCTTACATCTTAATCCAACTTCCCTTTCATAAAGTGTTCATATTCACGACACATAAACATCACCTTTATGTTCAACGCTAGAAATAATTTGTGTTGAGGGTGGATTATATCGAAAGACGACATGGCGATACATAATTTCGAATTATAGACGAATGCAATTTATTCTCTATAGCTTTATTCATTTATAAAAAATATATGAATAGTTAGAAACAAAATAAGAACAACGCACATATAACTCTTACACTTATTTTAATTCGCATTTGTATGCCGATCGCGCAGGTTTGATTTATTGAACTAATTTTAGTTCTGTACCCATACCCGAAGTAGCTCTTAGATACACACATTATTAAAAGGTCAATACTAGAAATTTAAATATTCATATATTTTAAAATCATAATAACGTTTATTGATATTAAATTGTCTGTCATGTTTTCATCACAAGTTCAATACAATGTTTTTAAGAGCAATTCAATGAAATCGTTACAAGATTTTACCGTAGCAATCTTTAAACAAAACAAACAATAACAAGTTATAACACTGTATATTTATAGAACATCTGACGATACATGACACTTGTGAAATCAAAATGCTTACTTATTAAAACGCATAATCAACTTTGAAGTCATTATTGTTTTATTCATCTTTTTTTTTCTTCTTCTTTAACATCCCGTAGTATAACGCACCCACACCAATACCAACCGCGGCGGCACCAGCAACCTTGACGACCTTCTCCACCTGCAGATGAAAACGATGCTTTGCTCAAGATAACGTTTCTTTAATTATATTGATTGATTTGAATGTTATTGTTTAAAAACAATTTGGTTTAGGACTTTTGATGAAAAATTTAATTGACTTCATTATATAAAAAGATTCCTCTTTAGTTTTCCGCCCTGATAAAATTTCATATTTTAAGATCCGTCATTAAATAACATACGAAATAACGCTCAAACCAACTCGATGAAACTTTATTTGATTCTGAATACAATTACAAACATGTTCGTATGAATACAGTACCAATTTCACATGTAAAAAGTCACGTAAATGTTGTAGATGTAATCACGTACCTGTTCGCTCTTTTCCTCCCCGTATCTACAGTACTTTGCGAAATGTTCACAGTTGCTCCGCAGTAGGTTGTAGCCTATCTCCCCAATCTTATCCATGGCTCTTTTTAATATTTTTTGAGGGGAAAACCTCCTGATAAACATAAATAAAGATGATATTGGTAACTAAAACAGGCAGATGAATATATAAAAGGTGAATCCACTAAATACACATACGTGCTTATAAATATTCAACAGGAGAATCCACAAACTGGACATATGAACTGATACAAATGCAAAGTGCAATGTCACTAACTGAACATATGGACTTACACATATGAAAAACTCAGCATGGTCTTATGAATATGCAAAAGGTAAAACCACAAATTTAACATAGACTTAAAAAAATTAGAAGGTCAATCCGCAAACTCAACATAAAGTTATAAAATTATAATGTATAAAATGTTAATCCATAAAGGAACATATGGACTTAAAGGTGAATCCACGAACAGAACATGGAATGATAAATATGCAAATGGTGACTCCACAAACGTAACATATGTTCTTATAAATATACAAAAGGTTAATCTGCAAACGGACCGTATGTACTGACAACTAGGCAAAGGGTGAATCTACAAACAAAATGCGTGTACCTATAAATATACAAATGGGAGTCCACAAACCAAACATGTTCTAAAATGATAACTATGCAAAAGGTGTATCCGTGAACGTGACCACGGCATATATAAACATCAAAGATGATGCAATGGGAGAAAACTCAATTTAAATAAATGCATATTAGCAATAAGTAAGACAACCATGAATATGTGCTATTTATAAACATTAATTAATATTTGTAAAACGAACTTATAGCGATTAATGAACGTACCTAATATCATATATTAGAAGGACAGTAGGCAAATACATGTGCCATCGAATAGCATTAATACAACCATTTATTTCCATGCAAAACATTAAATAGGAAGTACGTGTTGCAACTTTTCTTGTAGGCCTTCGAATCACCGGCAACCTTCCAGAAATCGTCGACGCGAACGACCGCTTTGTTGAATCTCTGACCGCAGATAGTGAAGACAGAACTAGAGTTGGCATTAACGCCTTCATTTCCGATGCCAGCTAGATGGATGACATCGCTGCTTCCTGACACAGGACAGAACTTTGTTATATACAGCTCACGGTCCTTATTTTTGCAGGATCATTTCCAACTATCCTCATATTATTTAAGATACATTATCAAGTGTTCTTATTTTGATCGCCTATCACAAACAGTTCACATAAATGTATAAGCAAGTGTTAGTAATAATTGTTGTACATGGACTCGTACATTACCTAGAACAAACTCGATTGTTATCCCCACGCTTTTTGAAAAGCGTTGGGATATTGTGGTTGTCTCCGCAGTCTGTCCGTCTGTCTGTCCGTCCGTCCGTACTGTCCACTATCTTCTCCTACACTATAAGCACTAGAACCTTGAAACTTACACACACGGTAGCTATGAGCATATGTGCGACGCTGCGTTATTTTGAATTTTGATCTGACCCCTGGGTCAAAAGTTATGGGGGTTGGGGTGGGGCCAGGTCAGAGATTTTCACTCATTTTTTTATGTTATTTTACATTAACTTCTTCATTTCTACACCCACAAATTGACACTGAACAACTCTTATGACAATACGGTCAATCTTAACTATGCATGGCCCCATTACCAACTCTGGGGTGCCCCGCCCACATAGACCACGCCCATCCAAAATTGCCTTTTACTATAACTTCTTCATTTCTACACCGATTTACTTCAAATGGATACTGAACATCTCTTATGACAATACGGTCAATCTCAACTATGTATGGCTACATTACCAATCCTGGGGCGCCCCCGCCCACATAGACCACGCCCACCCAAAATTGCCTTTTACTATAACTTCTTCATTTATACACCGATTTACTTCAAATTGATACTGAACATCTCTTATGACAATACGGTCAATCTCAATTATGCATGGCCCCATTACCAACCCTGGGGCTCCCTCGCCCACATAGACCACGCCCACCAAAAATTGCCTTTTACTACAAATTCTTTATTTCTACACCGACTTACTTCAAATTGATACTGAACATATCTTATGACAATACGGTAAATCTCAACTATGCATGGCCCCATTATCAACCCTGGGGCGCCCCTGGGTCAAACATGCGGCGTGGGGATACGCGTCGGCCTCTGTCGCGCCATTTCTAGTTATATATTGCCAAGGTTTTCATGCATATAAGCGCCCATTTTATTGCTTCTAATATAAATCTTCAAACGTGCATTCCTTTATCTGACATTTATGTCATGCATTGACGTAACGTAACAGTATAAGCTCTTCAAAAAGACTTGAATGGTTCGAGCTGCGACCAAAGCCCAAATCAAAGTCCTGACCGAACACGAAACCGCATCATAATTGTTTGTTTTTTTGCTTCAAATTTATTTTAGTGTTTTCCTTCAAAATAGGATACCTCATAGAAATTAAAGACAATAAACGTCAAACATACTAGTAATTTATTTCCAAGGAACATATAGAAATCAGAAGACAAGCAATTTACGCATTTAAGAAGTTTATTCAGTTTATAACTACCAGGTTGACGAATAATCTAATCCGCTATTTAACTGAATAAGTATACATTACACAATAACGCACTCTTTTGTTATGAATAGTAAATACGTCCATGAAATGAACCCCCTCCTCACATGGCGGATCGTTTTCTGTGAAAGGATAGTAGAATTAACTTAATTGACATAGAACATTCCCAACGTTAGCTACTAAAAACGTTATGGATTAAATCACATAGGCCAGCGCAATTATATGAATACTTTAACCTTGCATGCAGACTAGAGTTATTTAACAATACATGTTGAACAATAGAAAGTAATATGATATGCCAACGGTAGGTATGTTCGAAACGATATTTGTAAATACTGCATATATATTCAGTGTAATAATGGTTTTTGCGCTCGTGTTGGCAGTTTTGAACGCAATCCAGGTAATTCCCATTCTTAAATAAATCATAAATGTATACATTAACCCATTTATTGGCATACATGTGCGTACTTATAACAAGTATCAGCCATTTGAATACCATTTGGTGTGGCGCTGTTCGAATATTGAGCGCATATACATGTCACTTATTTTGACTGTAAATAGTGAAACTTGAATGTTTATATGACGTATTGATATAAATTGCTAAAAGCGGAGTTGCCTTGACTTATTAAACAAAGAGTCGTAAACAAATGTGTGTTATAATTAAATATGACCAAACGATGATACGTTTTCACTCGCTTAACGAAAATCATTTTTAAATATCCAACCGTACGTACCTTTGTAGACGGCCCAGTGCGAATATAAGCCCCTATTGAACTCTACCAGGTCCCCTTCTTCTAGTGAATCTAAAACAGTCCGGTTATGCTCCACAACCTGCTGAGCCATAATGTTACTAATATGTCACACGGCGAGCTCGCACTTGGGTAACAATAAAACAATTTGGATCAATAAAACCGAAAGTACGGGATTTCCCACTAAAAAAAAAACTCAACAAAAGAACATGTGTACAGTAGCCATTTATTTACATGTGTATATCGATTATGAATAAGTTCAAGCGCAAGTTGGTTATTTGAATATCGGCAAAACGCCTTTAACCATTTACATACAAGCATACAAAGTATAGTCAGTCAAAGTGCATCATAACAATACAAAAACAAGTATGCAAATAAACACAAACTACAATGAAAGTGTTCAAACATTATTTACAAACGTGTACGTATTAACAAGAACTCAAAAAGAAGTAATATATAGACAATATATTTAGGGTTACATATTTATTGGCGTCGCACTGAAGTGCGGCGACTCAAATGTAATACGTTTTTTTTCGCTTATGGGAGGAGAAGTTATTTTACGGATCAATTTTTATATTTTTGTTGTCAGAATATCTTGCATAGTGGTGATTTTTTTGTGTAAGTTAGTGTAAATAAGTACTGCATTTGTGCCTATTACATTTACTACAACATTTATTGCAAATAATGCAAAGCTAATTCTTTTAATTAATAACTGATCTCAGGGACTGGGCAATATGAAGAACACAGAGACTGGGTAAATACGCGAACCGGTGAAACTTTCTGGTTTTGTATAAATACAAAACATAATCAAAATATATTTATTTTGTGGTTTTTGTAACAATAGCGCATACCTTTGCTGTTCGAGTTTTGGTTAACGCGTAGTTTCTTCATTTTTACAAGACAACAGCGATTACACGGTTTATTGCTTTATTGATAACCGTTACACTACAGTCACTTATTAATATCTTAGTTAGAAGGTGATTTTCCAAGCGGTTCCGTAGTGTAGTGGTTACACGCTCGCTTCACATGTGAGAGGCCCAAGGTTTGAGCCCCAGTAGAATCAATTTACTTTATTTGTGTTCTATGTTAACTTTCTGTTTTGATGTAGACATTTTAGTTTAATTAAATAAGCTGTTTTATTTTAACCATTTTTTGTTGTTTTTATTATGCCCATGAAATATATGTGTGAGAGGGTGGGTGGGGGGGGGGGGGGGTTCGTAAACACATTAAAACTTTAACAGTGTTTTCATATCAATGAGTACTCAACCCCTATCGTACATGAGCAACGTAAGAATAAGTTCAGAATCATCTCCCCTTGAAGTTGAGAAAAAAATTGAAATTACGCTTACAAGATGAAGCAGATTTTTTAAAACCTACACAGCTCTGTTCCATTAATGAAAACTTCACACGGATGCCAGTAAAAAAAAGGAAACCAATTTAAATAAAATGAACTATGAAATATATGGGGGTTACAACACAAAATCATAGATAATGGTTATTTGGGGGTTATAACACAACATCATAGATAATGGTTATTTGGGGGTTATAACACAAAATCATAGATAATGGTTATACCAGTATCTTTTTCTATTTTGTTTAAAATAATCGGCCAATATATTAATATTTACAGAAGAAAAAAATTCGTTCCATGTAACTTCATTGAGTGCCTTTTACACTGAAATTCCCGACGCCTTTTGATGCTTTGCATCAATTGTTATCTTGTTTTAGAAGCAAACGCTTGTAATTTTTCCTCACGGAGTTTCATGGATTCAGTAATGAATCTGGCAACATTGTGAATGACTTAATTGTGTTGACATGAAAGTATGTTTGTTAAATTTCACGTAATATTGCTATTTCGATCGATCGAATACAATATTTTCGAAGATGAGTGTGCATGCGGGCCCTACGGCCCTTGTTTGTTAGGCCATTCTGCATCAATTTTGTCAAATATCTTACAAATTGTTAGCAAAGTATACCGAACAGATAACTATAATGTAAATGTATTAACTGTTCTGGGCATCAATCTATCAATACACATATAGTACTTTGTTAAGTCATTTAATTAAAGACTTATGTTGATGTATAAACACACTTTTGCATACCTGTGATATAGTGATATTACCAGCGGCCATTGTCAAAACAGTTCATTATGAAGCACAACTTTTAACCTATCACATTATATTTGCGATGTACTAAAAAGAGCAATCATTTTCAAATTATTATTTGGATTGCACAGAGCAACATTAATATACCAAAGAATATATATATTGTACTAAAATACAAAGACTTTTTCAAAGAATCGCAAACTGGACATTTCAAAAAATGTTATTGATAACAAAAATAATGCATACAATATACTATTTATACTAATATACTAGTACAACGTTTAAAAGACAATACAGTTTTTACACTGTATGTGCTGCAAAGGTAGCGAATTACATTTTTTGTTAATATCGTCAATGGTTCGATTCGGATGGACATCAAGCGTTTTTGTGCTGCTATATTAGATTAAAGGTAATCCAACAATAATAGATTTGATAGTATTTTTAACAAGAACAATTTGTTGATATGTTTCCAAACCTTTATGTATGATATATTATGGGGCATATTAATTATACCGCCCAACAAGCATTATTAATATCACAAGTAATTCAACAGTAAAAACCCATTTCTTGTTGCGATATCATTAATTACAATTACGATAGTAGGGCTCCTTGCCATATTGAAATGTTCAAATCTCAGCTAATTGACGTAAACTAAGAAAACATGACACACTTTTAACGTTTATGGTCAAATTTAGAACATTATAGTGTTCATCTAAACAAAGAATCAAATTAAATCAATACAATTATGAAAATAAGCATATTTATGTACCCTATGTTATATATTGTTGAAAGTTTTGTTTGTTTGTATTGCAAGCCATTTGTTTTTATTAATTCATGACAAATATTGAAGTTGTAACATCAGCGACAATAAAAATACTAGCAATTACACTTTGTATAGATAAAAACGTGATTAAAATAGCCAAAACGAGCCATTTGTGCATTTACTAGTTGATCGTTTTAACCTCATTAAGGTCTATGGTATCGGGTATCATTGTGAACCACGGTAAGAATTGTTCTCTTGTTCGCTGACAATGAGGCCAGCGTCTAGCGGAGCATCCTAAACGGTAAATCGCGGTTCATGTTCAAGATAACCAACACGTGAAATCAAGAACGTGATAATCGTTGATGTTAAGGCCACCAACAACTGAAATATGGAACATATTCGTCGGATTAAGACATCCGAAAACTGAAATCAATAACGTATTGGTGATATCAAGACAACTTACAATTAAAGTCAAGAACTTATTCTTGAGATAAAGACAATAATAACAACAACGATATTGCTATTAATACAAATTAAATACATTTAACAATAAACTAGTTTTATTACTCAAAACAACAGACAATTATAATCCAAATATCCACTTTACCTATACATAAACATAGACAAAACACATTATTATTATTATAGCACTATTAAATAAAGATGGCAAAAATTGTCTGATATATTTATTTCATACATCTCAGCGCATATATATTTTCTGAATAATATTATACCATACAAATCATCACATAAGATTCGATATAGAAAAGACATGTTAGAACGAGAAACACATATTATTAATATTTTATTGCACTTTATACAACTAAAAGTGATGCACATACCTTATATGTTGGTTTAAAAACTATTTATTAAGCTATTCATATAGAGCATGTATGCAATATAATACATTAAAAACATACTAGCTTCTTTTGATGAAATATGCTTAACATAAGGACTGCAAAGTGTAAATTGACAGAATTCAGAAAAAAAGCTCGAAGCTTATGCTATGTCTCTCTTCTGTCATTTGGAAGTGCTGCTGATGAGGTGTAAGCAATTGAGCATTTAACTACAATGTACATAATGTCGAAACTAAGAATAGCGAATAATAATATGTACATATAAGTATACAGTATCGGAATGAAAAAAAGATAAAGGAAATAATTAAAAAACGTAACAAGATAATGTAGACAGCGAAAGAAAGATATTACGTTTATATACATCAGCATTATTAATTTGTAATAAAAAAAGAGATAAAAGTGACAGAGTTATCGCAACTTGAGAAAGTAACGACAATAAAATAAATTCATTATAAATTCGATAAATGTAGAACAACTGAAAAAGTGATATGTGTCTTCAATCTCTCCACATTCCGATATGTTTTTCGCGTACAAATGTACATTTAAGTTGCTGCAATGCATTCGCAAACGTGCGTGAAGAACATTCAGCGTCCACTCGCCATCATTGAAATGTCTTTTTATCGAGGGTAAAACTTAAAAGATCTCATTATATTTATTATCTGCCATGCTTTGTTCTTAATGGTTTCTATGTGGTCATGCCAGGAGCGTGAGTTAGAAAAGTTCAGACCTAAATGTTTATGAGACGAAACCTTATTTATTGTGCTTTCGATAACGAAAAAGGGGGGGGGGATCGGGCGGTTGATTTTTCTTGATCTTACTAATGACTCGGTAATAGATGAATTGAAGGTAACCAACCACTTTTCGGCCCAGGAATTGATTTTTACACGATTAGCGTTGAGTTAAGTGGCTGCATCAACCGGATTGTCGACAATTATATAAAGCGCAGTATCGTCTGCACACAGGCGAACAGGGCACTGAATATCTCGCACAAGCGTTGATAGGCAGTGAGCAAGATTTGCAACCGGAAATTACAACAGACTGTCTTCTTTTATTAAGATAGTCCTGTAACCAAGATAAAAGATTGCCCGAGATACCACGGAATCTTAGCTTATGAATTGACCCGTGTGTGTCATACTCTATCAAAAGCCTTAGAAATGTCACAAAATAGCGCTGTAACCTTTTTGCCTTCTTCCATGTATCTTGCAAATAGTCTTTCGACGACATCGGCGCTCTCGTTTTTCTACTTCTTGCACAGATTCATCCGCAACAGAATGGTGACACTATAACAGTAAGCAGCCAACGACAAGATCAAACTCTCCACCTGCATGCAGAGTAAAACGATGCATGTTAAATGTGCACCCAATGATACATATTGGTTAAAATAGGTTCTATTAGCTTAATGATTTTCAATGCAAAATCGAATTGCTTTGATTTCATAAAAGTGTTTACACTAGTATGTCGCTCTTCGTTAAAGTATGTTCTTTATTACCAGTCATTTAATGAAAATGAAATAGTAAGTACCACTGACACCAATTTGCTGAAACTTGTAAAGACAAACAGGTCAATATGTATATGGTACGTGAAGACAAATGTTACACATAAAAATCAACATTCATTTTAATGATTTAACCAACCTGTTCGCTCTTTTCCTTCCTGTATCTACAGAACTTTGCGAAATGTTCACAATTTTTCCAGATTATGTTGTAGCCAATCTCCCCAATCTTAGCCATGGCTCTTTCTAATATGTTTTCAGGAGGTGACAGGCTTTAAAAATAAATAAAGACGCCATCGTTAACTGAGACGGGCATATAAAGATGCAAAATGTGAATCTACAAACTGCACTTAAGTGCTAATAAATATGCAAAATGTGAGTCCATAAACAAAACATATGGAGTGAGACATACACAGAAGGAGATTCCATCGACTTGACATGTTGACTTCTAAATATGAACATTATGGATCTACCACCTCAGTATGGACCGATGAAAATGCAAAATGTGAATCTACAAACTTAAGATTACATTATAGGTCTGTGATGTGCAAAAAGTTTAATCCACAAACTGAACATATGGACTTTAAAGTAGGTAAAAGATGCATCCAGGAACTGAACATGGTCTGATAGTTTTTTACCGACAGACAGACCGACCAACATCCTCTTCAAAGAGGGGCATAATAAAGTACTCAATATCATATAATAGAAGGACAGAAAGCAAATACATATGCTATCGAATAGAATTAGGAAAAATATTGCTTTCTCTGCAACTTATAAAAAAGCACCTTTAATAACTGTCTAGCGAGTTGTTCTTGTAAGCCTTCAAACCACCGGCAACTTCCCAGAAATCGTCGAGGCGGACTTTAGCTTTGTCGAATATCTGACCGCAGATAGCGAAGACATGGCCAGGGTTTGCCTGAACGCCTTCATGTCCGGCGCAAGTTAGATAGACGACCTTAAAGTCTCATGAAACAGTCCAGAACGTAACCTTTTTACATACTCTACTCGTTTGTTACGCTTACATGAACATTTAGACACTCCTCATATTATTTAAGATGTAATTAAAGGTGGTCTTTTTTTATTACAAACAGTTCAAAAACATTCATACGTAAGTGTTGATAGTAACTGTTTTACACTTGGCATTTCAGATCTCGAAAAATTATATAATACTTTAAGGCTATATTTGGCCGAGGTCTTTCATACATACAAGTTCCAATTTAATTATGATAAATATGATAAATATACATTTTCAAACGTTCGCTCCTGTATCTTTTCTTTAGGTGGTGCCTTAACGTTACGTAACAATATAACCACTTAACAGGAATTTGACTGGTAGAGAGTTGCGACAAAAGCTGACATCAAATTATTTAGGTTGTTTCAAACCCCGTAATGATTTATTGTGTCTTAGCTTTGACGTCAGGTAATAGTTATGCTTTCAAATCTCATTGCATTTGAAGAAAATTAACGTTAAACATACTAATATTTAACATATAAGGTACGTAAAGCAAAAAAACAACATCACACAAGACAAGCCATTTACGCATATCGGAGTGTATTCCTTTTGTAAGAAATAGGTTCACGAATGATATAACACCACTTTGCCATTGAATGATTTTTCAATCACACATTAGCGCACGTTTTGATATAACTGGTAAAGAATCGAACCTCATCGTGAGATTTTGGATAGTTTGCTGTGAATGCTTGGGATATTTTACTTGCCTGTCCACTTTCGAAACATTTCTTATGCGTGAAGACACAGACCAGACTAATATACAATACAACTTAATGTTTAACAATAGACCGTTATAAACAGTAATACGATATGCCCACGACATGTAGTTCTGTTCGCATTGGTTATTGTAGATACAATGTACTACATTAATTATATGGATTTGTGCTTTTATGGGTTTGGCGCATGTGTCGGCAGTTTTGGACATTATTAATGTAATTTTCTTAATTACATACAAATTTGCACACGTGTACGTATTTATAACAATCCGGCTTATAAATACAAGTATTATCTATTTGAACACAAATTGCTGTGGGGCTGTTCGAATATTGAGCTCATTCTATTATTAACATGTCACTTATTGTGACAACTTATGAAACTTAAATGTTGAGAAAATGAAAATTTCTACCCATGGCGTTCCCATAAATTATATAAAATAATCGCAAAAAACATTTATATTGCTTGCTTGTACAAATACAAAGTTTTATCTCGCGTAACTAAATTAACTTTTAGATATCCAGCCATCGCATCTTGAACTTGCTGAGCCATATCTCAAAAGATATGTCTATCCGCGATCCAGATCTTGGGTACCAATTGAACAGTTTGAACCAACAAACCGAAAGCACGAGAATTTATAGTGAAAATACAAAATCTTTATAATGTCTATATATGGGTTTAAGTAATGTATACGGAACAAATGCCTGATACTATGGTCTAAATGCCTAACGCTATTGTGCTATGTTTAACGCTTCATTGCAATTGCTGCAATAAAACTTCTTAATGCCAAATGGTTATTAAGTATGATCTTTGGCGAATTGTATTTGGCATAAAGGATAAATCGACGAGCAAGCATTATGTTTTTGTTTTTTTCGATCAATAAATGTCATAAATTGCATAGAACACATCGATACGTAATATCTGACAATCAGAAAACACGATCTTATGACGTGTAAAAGTTCTCTAAAAAGTAGTTGTTAATTTGCACATAATAAATCGCATTTAACAAAAAGGAGACGAGGGTGCAGAATCGACGGGGTTCGCAGGTGTTTCCACACGGACGGGATAGAATGAAAACACACAGTTTAGAACTTTATTGTAACACATATCTCAAGTAATTGAAATATGTTTGCAAAACTCTGGTAAATTCAAATAACAAAATCTTATATGGCGACTTTAAAAAAAGATAGTTTTTCATGCAGTTTGTGCCGATATCTTATGATTTAAGAATACATTATTGACAAAGTCTGGTATCGGTGGCAAAATTGCATGGTGCTTGCAGCATAACTGTGTATAAATGTTGTAAACAGCGAATATTGACCAAGAACACATGCTTATAAAATAAAGTAATTTTGATGTTTTTCATAAGCCGCATAAACAACTGTCTTTTATGCACTTGTTGAAATTCTTAAGAAAAATTGTTTTA
This sequence comes from Dreissena polymorpha, assembly GCF_020536995.1. Lineage (NCBI taxonomy): Eukaryota > Metazoa > Mollusca > Bivalvia > Myida > Dreissenidae > Dreissena > Dreissena polymorpha. Next base: position 80,199,440 of record NC_068356.1, read on the forward strand.
AACAGTTATGTGAAAAAAGGACCACATACCGGTGTGTTAACATCCATTAATATCCATTTGTCACCCCCATAAAGTCACTTGATCCTGCAGCCTGGAAACGTCACGTCATTCAGTAAATGAAAAAGGCTTCGGCTTTCCGAATGTACTTAAACCATTAGACAACTTTTAATATACATTCACACGTTATTAAAATATGTCATTCGATAATTGATTTGAACGTTTGATGATTAGAACGCATTAACAACTAATTTAATACTGTTGTTCTCATTTTCATAATAGTTGATACCAAACTTTAATATGTTAGAATATAGCCAGCTTACTGTAGGATTTTTTAAATGTTATGCCCCGTTTGATTGTGCAGGCTTATTATCAATATTGATTACATGGTTCAATTAAAGCAGTATATGCATAGCATCCATTACACATCTACACACGTTACAGCTGAATCGACATAACAAACTTCCAGGAATAATGAGATAATCGTATTTATTCACATAGCGATGTATAACTAAAAGATTACGCTTGAACTTAAGTCTGTACATAAACTATTGGAAAAGAATGAAGAATACACTTTTTATCGTAAATAGATATAGCATAAACTCATCTTTGAAAAGATAGATGTAAACCAATTTTCAGAAACAATTGAACACTAAACCGTTAATTTACATGTACATTCCAAAATTGATCAGACATGGACTCAATAATCTCCACAACAAACTGATAATCTTCATGTAACTTTACTTGTGATTGCACTGGTTTCCGCTCTTGAGGTAGCCGCTGTGAAGAGTTTGCGAGGAGTTTGTGTTCTTTAGTTTTGACATTGTGGCACCAAAACACTCACAAAAGTCATGCATAATGTCATTAATATAGAAGTCTGATATTAGCCAAGTGAAATACACGTTGCAATGGCACATCTGGAAGTTATATATATAAATGGACTTTTCTTAAGTACTTATCGCATCAGGAAAAACGCATTTGAAGCAGTTTATGTCCTTCTTGCAAACAACACAATGTTTAAAAAAAACAACAAATATTTTAAGTGAATTTTTGTTCTCATTCCTCGGTATTTATGCATAATCCCTCAGTATTCCATGTAAAAATGTTTGCTAATAGTAAAATCATATTCGTTGAAACTAATTATTATTATTTGATCAATGGAGATATAAATGTAATGCAACAAAGGTACGAGGGTATAAAGACTAAACACAAAAAGTTCACACCGTCTTATCCTCAATATTGAAATTTCTTCAGTGTGGTTTTATTGATTTAGGGTTGTTCATATTTACCTTGCAAGCAATATATATGAGAAGCATAAGCAGATCCCATATACATTTTGTATCCGGGCACCCGATGGGTCCAATATTGGCAACATAAATGGGCGGGCAATTCAATTGGTACCCAGATGGGTCATATCTGGGTCCCTTATGGTTTGCATTATGCTCCTACATGCTCGCATATTGACAGCATGTTGGCACTTATATAATATATTTCGAGCTATCCGAAATATGTTTTCTAAAAACTTTATATTTCAAGATATTATTTAACAACAACAGTCGATTGCGTGGTGGTTTAAACCCACGTGCCATAGATTTGATATGCCTCTTATCTCCGACGTAGGCACATGACTTCTTGAACGTTCATGCACACGGCCAACCACGGTAAGAATCGTATACAATAAATGGGAACGATATAAGTGTTTATTGAAAAATCAGTCAAAAAGAGGTTTGACAGTTTCAGAACACAATTTTCTAGTTAACCCGAATTGGGTGGTAACCATGCTCTTTTCACAGAAACTGGTCGCAGTAATAAATTGCAAAATGAGACGCTAAGGTTTGAATTGGCTGGTACCGGACGAGCTTAAATGACTTATTGCGCCCACAGGTCGTACCAAACACTATTGTAAATTCAGTAATGTGAACTATGTGAAAAGATTACCAAACGTATATCCATGTTTATAAATTGTTGGATTACGTAAAGTTATAGAAAAAAAGTTCGATTTAAAGTGTCATTCTCTGCATAAAATCCATCCAATTTAAAATTACATGTAAATACATGTACCGTAATGCACTTCGCTTTTAATAGGGCTTTGTAGTACGTTTGTTTTCAATGATCTCCTTACACTTTCTATCACTCATTTTTATCACACTAGCGTACTCATGCCATTGATAATTATAATTTTAGAATTAGATTTATTATTATTGTAATTTATTGAATCTTTTCTGCAAAAAAATAATACGGTTAATGCATAGAGCTCTTTGTTGTGTCGAATTGTCGGTCTTTCGGTCTTCAGACAATCTTTACTTTGATGCTAATGAAGCATTTTTTTAAGATGCAAATAAATGTTTTAATAAATTCTTTTGGCATATTTTTCAAATATTATTTAGGTGTTGTTTTTTCGGAGTTTCTTTCGATTTATTGACTTAACAAGTGTCGTTATCCATATATTTTGCGTTACTGTAGCCCATGCTCTTGCCTACCATTACATTGCGCATGCGTAAAAATCCGGAATCAAAACAATAACAATGAACTGGTCTATACTAGGGAAGTGAAGGTTTCTACAATAATTCAATTAACGGATAATAATTACGTTCAAACTATTATTTGATGAATTTTGTTACCACATTTAAGTCGCGAGGAAATGCTTACGTGAGATATTTATGTGACAATATATAAGTTGCTGTTAAAACATGTAAAATGTGTACACTGTTTCACCAAGTAAAATTGTAACTTACCTGTGATTGCTTGACGTGAAATTGGACTTTTGTTTTCATCAATCAACAACAAAATGGCCGAAAAAATCGTCTATTAGAAAATTCTATGATCCAAATGAGCCTGAAAAAACAGGGGCCTAAAAACCTAGGTGCCGAAATAGACGACAACCGGTTAAGACAGGTCTAAAGGTTTTTAACGTTTTTATTGAAATCCGGCAAATCTTAGAAAATTCTAAAAAACTTGCACGTTTTGCAAGACAAAAACGGAGAAAATATCATAGATATAGTAAAACAAAAACAAGCGATGTGTTTGTGAAACATTATGTCCCCATATATTTGACCTTTGATTTTAAAGGATGACCTTGACCTTGACTTTTCAGCACTCAAAATGTGCAGCTCCATGAGATACACATGCATGCCAAATATCAAGTTGCTATCTTCAATATTGCAAAAGTATACATTAAATGAGCGATTTTGACCCATATATTTGACCTTTGACCATAAAGGATGACCTTGACCTTGACCGTTTACCACTCAAAATGTGCAGCTCTATGAGATATACATGCATGCCAAATATGAAGTTGCTATCTTCAATATTGCAAACGTTATTGGAAATGTTAAAGTTTGCACAAACCAACAAACCAACAAACAAATCAACAGACAGGGCAAAAACAATATGTCCCCCACTATAGTGGTGGGGGACATAATAATAAGATATAAATTCTTAGTGAGCATTGTGTCTAAGAAAGTTTCACCGACTAAAGATATCTATAGTTATTATGTTTCCTTTCTGATTGAATGAAAATAAAGCGATCGTAACAGTATAATGAGAAGTAACAAACAAATAAAGAAAAACTTTCATATACCTTTGACCTTAGCTTTCGAATATATAAAGTCGTTCAGTCTCGTAAATACTAATTCTGTAATGTAGCGTTTATTACCACCAAGTACAAATATCTCAAAGACAAAGGAGCATATAACAATTATCAGAAAATAAACTACATCTTTTCGATAAACAAACAACGGACATATCTGTAGGGAGCTATTTTTCTCCAAGTTCAAACCAGAGCGTAAATACACGTCCAGCAAATCAGAAATAACATTTGAATCCGGGCGTTTACTTGCTCGAAAAGTATCAAGCTCCCTTGATACATGTTTCTGATTTTCCAATTGATACAGGGTGTTTTGCAATACAGCATCACTTCTTGTTTCATTTATTTTTACCTTTCCTTAAAAACTGTTTTTGTTGATAGACTTTTTGATATTCATTCAGTCAACTGTCCCCTAAACATTTACTTCAAAAGAAACTTCCCTGTATCTTGCAAATAGTCATTAACGCCATCGGCGCTCTCGTTTTTCTACTTCTTGTACAGAAACATCCGCAACAGAATGAAGCCACCAACCCAGTACGCAACCAACGACCAGACTACACCCTCCACCTGCAGAGTAAAATGATGCATGTTAAATGTGCACCTAATGGTGCATATTGGTTAAAATAGTTTCTATTCGCTTAATAACTTTCATTGCAAAATCGAGTCGTTTTGATTTTATAAAAGTTTCCCTCGTCGTTAAAAAAGTATGTTCTTTATATCAAGTCATTTAATGAAAATGAAAAAGTAAGTACCACTGAAACCAATTTGCTGAAACTTGTAAAGACAAAGATGAAAATATGTATATGATACGTGAAGACAAATGTTACACATAAAATGCAACATTCATTTTAATGGTTTAACCAACCTGTTCGCTCTTTTCCTTCCCGTATCTACAGAACTTTTCGAAATGTTCACAATTTTTCCAAATTATGTTGTAGCCAATCTCCCCAATCTTAGCCATGGCTCTTTCTAATATGTTTTCAGGAGGTGACAGGCTGATAAAAATTAATAAAGACGCCATCGTTAACTGAGACGGGCATATACAGATGCAAAATGGGAATCCACAAACTGCACATAAGTGCTAATAAATATGCAAAATGTGAGTCCATAATCAAAACATATGGAGTGATACATACACAGAAGGTGATTCCATTGACTGGACATGTTGACTTCTTAATATGAAAATTATGAATCTGCCAACTCAGTATGGACCGATGAAAATGCAAAATGTGAATCTACAAACTTAAGATTACATTATAGGTTTATGATGTGCAAAAGGTTTATCCACAAAATGAACATATAGACTTTTAAGTAGGTAAAAGGTGAATCTACGAACTGAACATGGTCTGATTTATTTTTTAAAGCACAGTCGCGAACTGGACATATGCACTCATACATATGCAAAGTTAAATCCACAAACTGAACTCGTGATATTATAAATATTTAAAAAAAACGTGAATCCATAAATATAATGGTTGTACATGTTCTCAGAAATATGAAATATGTAATACGTGGATATACCAACTGAACATATGGACTGATAAATATACAAAAGGGAATTCCACGGACTGACATATGGAATGATAAATACACAACAGATGGACCCGTTAACCAAACATATAAACATCAAAGGGGATTTAAAGAATGAAAACGAAATACATTAAAATGAGCATTAGCAAAAACAATCAACCATAAAAACGTGTTAGTAATAGACATAAATTAATATTAATAAAAAAAAACACTATTTATATCATTTTAATAAAGTACATAATATCATATATTAGAAGGACAGAAGGCAATGACATGTGCTATCGAATAGAATTATGAAAATTATTGCTTTTATTGCAGCTTAAAAAAATAAGCACCTGTAAGAACCGTCAAGCGAGTTGTTCCTGTAAGCCTTCGAATCACCGGCAACGTCCCAGAAATCCTCGACGCGGACGTTAGCTTTGTCGAATATCTGACCGCAGATACCGAAGACATGGCCAGGGTTGGCCTTCATTTCCGGCGCCAGCTAGATGGACGATCTTAAAGTCTCCTGACACAGTCCAGAACGTTATTTTTGTACATACTCTACTCGTTTGTTATGCTTACATGAACATTTATACATTCCTAATATTATTTAAGATATAATTAAAATAGGTCTTTATTATCACAAACAGTTAAAAACCATTCATACGTTAGTGTTGGTAGTAACTGTTTTACACTTAGCATTGTAGATATCGTAAAATTATTTAATACTTTAAGGCTATATTTTGCCGATGTCTTTCATACATACAAGTTCCAAATTAATTAAGATAAATATACATTTTCAAACGTTCACTCCTGTTTCTGTGATTTAGGTGGTGCCTTAAAGTTACATAATAATATAACCACTTCACAGGAATTTGAATGGTAGCTAGTTGCGACAAGAGCTGAAATCAAATTACTTAGACTTATGATTTATTGTTTCCTAGCTTAAACGTCATGTAATAGTTAATGTAAGTTTATGTAATGCTTTCAAATCTCATTGAATTCGAAGACAATTAACGTTAACGTTAAACATAATAGTAATAACATATTATATCAAAAAACAAAGACAAGCCATTTACGCATATAGGAGTCTATTCCTTTTGTAAGAACTAGGTTCACGAATGATATAAATCCACTTTGCCATTGAATGATTTTTCACACATTAGCGCACGTTTTGACATTTAACTTGCCTGCCCTGTTTCGAAACATTTCTTATGCGTGAAGATACAGACCAGACTAATTAACAATACAACTGAATGTTGAACAATTGACAAATATAGACAGTAATACGATATGACCACGACATGTAGCTCTGTTCGCAATGGTTATTGTATATACTACACGAATGATATAAAACCACTTTGCCATTGAATGATTTTTCAATCACACATTAGCGCACGTTTTGATATAACTGGTAAAGAATCGAACCTCATCGTGAGATTTTGGATAGTTTGCTGTGAATGCTTGGGATATTTTACTTGCCTGTCCACTTTCGAAACATTTCTTATGCGTGAAGACACAGACCAGACTAATATACAATACAACTTAATGTTTAACAATAGACCGTTATAAACAGTAATACGATATGCCCACGACATGTAGTTCTGTTTGCATTGGTTATTGTATATACTACATACCTGGATTTGTGCTTTTATGGGTTTGGCGCGTGTGTCGGCAGTTTTGGACATTATTCATGTAATTTCCATAATTACATACAAATTTGTAAAAGTGTACGTACTTATAAAAATACGGCGGATGAAAACAAATATTATCCATTTGAACACAAATTGCTGTGGGGCTGTTTGAATATTGAGCTTATTCTTTTATATACATGTCACTTATTGTGACAATTAATGAAGCTTTATGTTGAGAAGATGTATTCATGTTAATTTCTACCCATGGCGTTTTCATAATTTATATAAAATAATCGTAAAAAAACGTGTTTAGTTCTTGCTTGTCAACATACGAAGTTTTATCTCGCGTAACTGAATTAACTTTTGGATATCTAGCCATACGCACCTTTGTAGACGGCCCAATGCGAATAATTTATATAAAATCTTCTTTTAAACTCCACCAGGTCCCCTGGTCTGAGTGAAGCTAAAACCGTCCGGTTGTGTCCCAACTCTTGCTGAGCCATATCTCAAACAAATTGTCAATCCGCGAGCCAGATCTTGGGTACCAATTGAACAGTTTGAATCAACAAACCGAAAGCACGAAAATTCCCAGTGGAAAAAAACTTCTTAATAATACCTATATATAGGTTTAAGTACTGTACACGGAACAAATACATGATACTATGGTCTATATACGTAACGCTATTGTGCTATCTTTAACGCTTCATTGCAATTGCTGAAATAAAATTTCGTATTGCCAAATGGTTATTAAGAATGATCTTTGGTGAATTGTATTCAGGATGGCGGAGCAAAGGAGAAGATATATTTAACTGCAACATCATCATTGAGAAACACCTGCAAAACCAACATGATGTCTTCTTCACATTTATTGACTTTAAGAACGCTTTCGATCACGTCTGGTATGATAGCCTGCCGCAGGTTCTGAGAAGTTTCAACATAGACGAAGGGCTAAATCAATTTATCCAAGAATTCAGCGGAAACGTTAGCAGCGCAGTTCATCTCAATTGACAGATGGTGTCTGCTCTTCTTCTGCCCGTTGACTAAACCCTTGAGTAGAAATGCAGGAGTACCTCCAACACCACCACACCTCCATATTCATCAGAGCTGTCCCATCGAGAACAGGCTATCCAAGTATCTCGTACTCTCCATCATATTGTACGGCTGCGAGACATGCGGACACATGACGCATGATACTTGTCGTTGAACACTTGTCTCCGAAGACAGCTCCGCATCCACAAGACCACCGAGTACGTCCAGAAAATGAAACAAGCGTAAACCTAAAAGACATCCTCCTGGCGACCGTCAAACCACAAAGCTGGCATGGTTTTGACATGTTTTCAGACAAGAATCACCGTGCAAGACTGTGCTCCAGGGCATGCAAGAGGAAGATCGTCGTTGAGCGCGTTAGACGAAAAGCTGTGTTAACAATGCAACAAGCGGATGTCCATCGCAACGAATGAGCTACTAACTGCACCCCAAAACGGACCTGACTGGAAGAGGATCTCTTTGTTGTCGTCCCTCATTAAACCCCAAAACCCTTGTTGATAATCAATATGGATGATGATTTTGACGATTTTGATGATTAATATATTGATGATGATGATGATGATGATGATGATGATGATGATGATGATGATGATGATGATGATGATGATGATTATAATGCTGATGCTGCTGATGATGCTGATGCTGATGCTGCTGCTGCTTCTGCTGCTGCTGCTGCTGATGATGATGATGATGATAATGATGATGATGATGATGATGATGATGATGATGATGATGATGATGATGATGATGATGATGATGATGATGATGACGATGATGATGATGATCAAAATGATGATGATGATGATGATCATAATGATGATGATGATGATTGTAATGATGGTGATGATCATGATGATGATGATGATCATGATGACTTAAATGCAACATTGATACCCTAAGTGTTTTACAAACATTGTATGCAGTGTATGGGCTTCAATAAACGTGTGATTATTACACGCGCATTTTAATTGTGTAAGTTTTGATTAAAATGGAATCGACAAGGAAACACATGGAGATTGTAAAAAAATGCGTTTATCTCTTTGTATTGACCTTTTTCAAGAGCTTCATTTTTTAACTAAACATGTATTGTTTTATGCAGAACATAAAACATGTGTTATTACCAATAACTAATTTATTAAACTAACCGGTGCCAAATCATACGCGTTCCATTGTGTGATTGTTTTCTTTAAAAAGAAGCATTTTCGTTTTTCTATAAAATCCCTAACTAACGCAGAACTATTCCAGAAGATTCAGAAAATTTTAACACTTATATATCATTGTTACACAGTTAGATACAGTTAACAACACTTATCAATATGAAGTGTCAAGTATTCTTATTCGACTGAAATGTAATTGCTTGTAATAATGTTTGTGTTTCATTACAACTGAATTTCGTATGTTTTTCCTCGTCTTACACATACGCTTGCATATATAGCAGAAAACCGCTCAAAGGCAATAATTAAAGCGGGTATATACGATTTTGTCAAATATTTATGAATTTATATAAACTGCGTAAAAACTCATTATATATATATTTCAATATAAATTAAAATAAAAGTTAAGAAGAACATGTGTCGAAAAATGCGAAATAAGCCAGATATTTAATTCTGAATTGAAAACGGCTGTACAGCCGAATTCGCCAGTATGTATACCATACATGTACGATGTGCATCTAAACTTACGAGGGATGTTCCAGAAGTTAGTGGATTTTCGCTATAACTTTCATTTGGTAACATAAATGGACAAACAAATAGCATGTTAAAAATATTTCGTCCTTTCCAAATCTACTCTCCAAATATCATGGAAATACATAAAACAAGAAATATATATCAGAGATTAAAACATGTGCACACCGACGCACGTGTAACGTTTCTGTTCAACGTCAATGACGTTATGAAGTTAACAACTGTCAAATCTTTTCCACATAATCAACTCCAACGCGAATGCACTTTATGTGTCGGGAAATCCACTTGAAAAGTGTCTCTATACCAGTCAGCGTCAAAAGACGACACGATTTGCTTTGCTGCAACTGTAAGTTCCTGTTTACTTGCAAAGCGAATACCGCGCAACTGTGATTTAACTTCCGGGAAGACGCGGAAGTCCATAGGGGCCAAATCCGGGCTGTAAGGAGGACTTAGGCGCTGTAACGTGAAATTTGCCGTAAATTATGTTTATCAACGACATTTAAACCAAATTTAAATTCGCGTAACGCTCATACTTATAATAAAATACACGCGTGCGCCGCATGTCGTTACTGAGGTCTCTATGGCAACGCGTTTCAAACGCGCTTTATGGAATTCATGCATTTTTAGCTTATATATAAAGTCCGTGATAATTGGTTTGTATAATATGTAAATTTCATTGACTTTTACCAGCAAACTAATAAGTTATAGCGAAAATCCACGAACTTCTGGAACACCCCTCGTATTTTAACGGTTTATAATACAAAGACGAATGCTTCGGTTATTGTAGGAAAATATGTTCGTCACTATCGGTTCGGGGCGCTAATTTGTCTTTGCTGCATTTAATGAAATTCGGCTTTAATGTATAATTTTTCTTGCCTATTTTGTGTTATTGTAACATATTTTATCAATATATTAAAATTAAACACATATAAAAAATCGTATATACCCGCTTTAACATGAGCAGGTAATTACAAAAACAACAAAAAAGACCGAACACGCAAAAATTATTTTTAAACAAACACAACAAATATTTATATAAATGCCATTAAATATCGGGAACAAGAGCAATGCTTCTATACCGTACCATAAACGTTGGAAGATAAACCAAACTCTTGCACGAAGGTTACATGTGAAAGCATGGGCAACTCTGCATGGAGATTGAAGATAAACAAATTAGTTCATCACGCTCATGGTTAGTTCTCTTATATTGTATTTAACGGTATCATTCAGGCATTCGGTTTGTTTATGTAATGTTGTTATATACACAAATTTGACACATTTTGAAGTTCTAGTCAGTATTGTTTGTTTGTAAATTGATATGTTTGTAATCAACAATACACGACTGTTAAAATATAAATGCTCCTAAAACCATAGTATCATTTGTGTAAAGATAACGGTTGCTTTGTCATTCATTTTGCATCATTGGTTTGTGCTAAATAACATTGAACAAGTTAGGGACAACACTAGGAGACCTAGTCGAGTCGTATGTGTTTAAATGATTTTTTTTAAAAATCTGAAAAAAGATAATGTATATGTTGTACAATAACTGACACAATTCATAGTATATTAAGTTACATTGTTACTATAAAAAGGCATTTTAAGGTTCAATTTTAGATATGTATCTGGAGGATATATATTATATTGAAAGACTGGTCGACCATGTTGATTTAACACTGGCGTGAATGAAATTATGCCCGTCTATAAGCTAGAAGCTCCCTGTGCCTCAATACAACCAAGGTTATCGTTAAACCCAAGCTACAATAAGTAATTTCAAACTACAACATCTGGCCAACATAAGTTTGCATACTCCCACTATTGTATGATGAAAATAATGATTGGATCATGTTGAATCGCTGACAGAGATTTCACACTAATTCCTCGCTATATTAAAACTAGACGGATATTTATTTGGAAATTATATACTAGATTCACGTCGGCAACATGTACAGCTCGTTTTCGTGAATTAAAATCATTCTTATTGCAAGTTATTTTGCTTTTAATTCACAATGATAATGGCCCTTACCATTACGTGGAGTTCATTCCGTATGCCAAAATTTTCCTCTAAACATGGTTTAGAATTGTTTGTGTAGTTTCTTTAAAATAACCTTATTGGAGTAACAGTCTACAAAAGCTTTATCATGTCATTTTTGTAGCATTAACTTTAGTAGGACTTAACATTTTGAGTATTTACATGTTATTTGACAATTTAATAATTAATAATGAATTTAAAGTCGCGACAAACTTTAATATGCTTGACCTTGATTCCGAACCTAGAAGACAGGTTTAACAAGCGACTTTTCATCTGCAGATGGGGGACATTCGCTGTTTTGAATCCACAATATTACAATATTTCTGATATGAAATTTATTTCAATGAAGATTACTCAAACAGGTAAAAACGTATGATCCATCTTTACTATATTTTAACTGAGCTTTATTGACCATAATGAATATTTATATATTATCGTAATCGTTTCTTTATCTAACAATTGATTCTATTTTTGTTGTCACAACCACATCTTATAGTTTCTTCTTCGAAATGTTGCTAATTCGGGACTTCTAGCTGTTTTCTGTTGTTTTTTTTTTAATAACACCTTCACCTCCGTTTATTGTAAGACGATATTCATCTATAACAGTTTTACTAACATTACGTTACAGTCTGATCAATAGCATTAAATTTATTTTGGCATTTACCTTGGAGTATTAT